>NC_090929.1:467550331-467858165 GCF_040938575.1 Ambystoma mexicanum
CCTTCTAGTCTCCTCCTTATTTTTTCGGCAACCGGATCGTACTTTGGTACGCTCTGGTTAGCCTTTTTTTTCCTTCTGTTTACTTCTGTTCTGCTCACCCTATTCTAATTTCAGACTCCTCCCACTTCGGTACGTACCTTGGTACGATCCACTCTGAAACTTCCTTCTGTCCCTTACTCTGTCTTTGCCTTTGACTCGTACTTAGCTATGTTCCATTTCGGTGCAATTCTGTGGCTCCTCCCCCTTTTTTCCATACTTCGGTAAGCTTCTTTCTAGCCTTTCCTTCAGTGTCCAGTTTCTGGTCTTAAGTTCATACTTTGGTACTATTCTTCCTTGTTTCTATTTTTTTCTTTCTGCTACGCTACTCATATTTTTTCTTTGTTAGGTCTAATTTTTTTCAACTTGTTAGTATATCTCATAGGTTCTTATTCTTTCTATCTTACTATTTTTCTTCTTCTGTATCTTTACAAATAACTATTCCCATTTTGGAAGTACATTTTCCATCTCGCATATACTTGGAACAAGGACTTGAACAAACCATTGAAGATTTGTGGAATTCTACTATTCCTTACCTAAGGAGAAGGAATCTATTTGAAATAACATTTTTTGAATCAAACAAAGACCTGATCTCCATCTTACCCAGGGTTTTTTCTGCCGTGCAAGGTTTTTTCCATGGAAGTTACAGGAGCCTGCTCCTTGGGGTTCCTCTCGGTCCTGTACCCTAACAGGTCAAGGTGGCCTCTGAGGGAGCTCGCCCCTATTTGCACACAAAGAAGGAAAAGAGATCAAGGGAGACTAGGAAGGACCGAAAGAAGAAACTATCTGAAGAAGCTAAGTGTGCATCAGACGAATCAGGTGAAGAGAGTGATCGGGAGAGTGCCTCTAAGCTTGACAAGGGGTGCCAAACCCTTGGTTTGAGGGGTTCTGAGCCACCAGGTTCATCTGAGGGTTCTGCTGAGCCCACAAAACGCGACTCAGATCCTGAGTGAGGTTATGGACCTGGCGCTCCAGTTGGGACAACCGCTCCGGCTGGTTGTTCTCGGGAAGGGTGACTATCCCTTCTCCCGAAGTACCCGGGTACTGGGGATTCCCACCCTCCGCCTCCCCTCTCCCGGATTAGGTAGTCTGGACTCTTGAAAGCGGGGGGGAGAAAGGAAGGTTGTCCTGCATGTTGGGGCTTAGAAGGTACCAGGGGAAAAAGCTTCACCCAGGATTTGAGGGATTACTGCCCTCCTGGGGGAAGTTAGGAGGGAAGTTTCCTGGGGCAGTACATTCCTGGTTGGACCCCCCCCCTTGGGTCGGGGGAGTCCACACGTACCCCAAGATTGGTCTGTTGCCCTTATATCTAGGACTGATATAATTTCCAGAGTTAGAGGTCATATTGGTGGGCTTACCTACCTGACTACCACCTGCTGCTGATTGATCAGATGGCCTTCTTTGCCTCTGAGTTGATGGGTTTTGGGAAGATGTGTTTTTAGGCCTCCCCATTTGTAGGTCCAATAGGGGGCAACCTTCACCCCTGCCACCTTAGCAGCAAGCCGGAGTGTTGGTTGTTTTGGGTTTTTTTGTTTGATTTTTACTTTCTGCAGGTTTTTGGACCTCATAGATCCAGGTAGCCTGCTCTACAACCCAGTCCAGGGTCCTTTTGTCATGAAAATCCCTCACCAGCTGGGTTATTATATATTTTGGGAGCGCATGAAAATAGGTGGTTATAAATTCTCTACTAGTCGTGCGCCTGGTAGTTTGCGCAAAGGCGCGTTTTAGTTCCTGCACAAATTCTCTTGGGGTCTGATCCTCTCCGCACTGCAGATTGTAGGCCGCTTTGCGAGCCTCCTGGGGGTTTCTGTGGGCGGAAAAGTGCTTCAAAATGGCCGCCTTATAGGTGGACCACCTTGAATGGTTTTGGTCTTCCAGTCCAGCAAAGAAGCTGGAGTACTCCGGAGAGAACGTCCATTTGACATAGTCTATGCAAATCTGGCTATTTTTGATGTGAAAAGAGTCCATCATCTGTTCATATAGCTCCAGATGCTCCCAGACAGAATATTTCTATGATATAGGGTCATGAAATTCCTAATAGCCTTAATCTGCCTAATGGGGTCTTTCACTAGAGCTCTCTTTTGGTTATTGGCCTTCTTTTGCCGCTTCACCTGAGTCCATTCACCCTCAGACTCACAGCTGCTACTGGTTGAGGTGCCCTCGTTATCTTCCAGGCGCTCCCTGATTCTTTGAGATTGTGAGTAGCTCTCAGAATGGTGGGGCCTAGTTTCTTCTCCCCTGTGGCGCACAGGAGAGTAGTCTTCTGACTCCTCTCTGCTTCCAGGATTAGTGAAGAGTCACCCCCACTGCCCTGATTGGGTGGAGGTTTTTAAAATGCTCTTTTGGGGTCTCAATTTGCGTTCTTTTTTTTCTGCAAAGCGAACCGAATGGTCCCTTTGGAGATGATGCTTCTGTAGGTCTAACTCCCTGAGTTTCTCCTCATAGGAGGCTTCGTGGTCAGAGACATTAGCCATAATATTTATGAATCAGGGATGCCCGTCCATCAATCTCTGATGGGCGGTGGTCTGCCTGTTCAATCACGCTAGGCCTATTTAAATCTGACTGCCTCATGGTTTCAGGCTCAAGTGAAATAGTAAATGTGAAGTGAGCAGTGTCTTGAGTATCCAAGGGGGTCAATGGGTTTGAGGGCCTTAGTACAGAGGGCATCACACTGTGATCAGTGGTGGCCCTGTCCCTCTCTACTTGTTCAGGGTCCGTCAAGTTTTGATTAAATCTAGCACACTCTTTTTCTAACCTTCATAGTTTCTACTTCTCAGCCCCTATCTCTTGATAGTAGGCAAAGGTCTGAGACTTTTGCTCTGCTTTCAAGTCTTGACAGCCCTCTATTACCTGCTCTTGAGCTGCCACCTGCTTGTGGAGTCCATTGTTCTCCTCACAGAGGGCCCCATTGTATTTTTGTGTTGCCTGTATGGCCTGTGAACATTGAGACAATTTCTGTTGCAGGAGGTGAACCTCCTTTCTCTGCACATTTTGAGCCTCTACGGCCTGCCCTGACTCAAGTTCCATTTGTCTCCTATGTCCCATTAATTCTTGGCATTCTTCTTTTATGCCAGTCAGTACCTGAAGGTCTGACTCCCTTCGCTCCAGATCGGTTTTTAATGTGCACACTTCCTGGTGTAGGGCATCTATTTCTTGATAGAGGGTGCCAACCTGTTCAGTCAGGTCATCCCTTTGTTGCCTTATGGCACCTAACTTCGGGCACTCTTCATCAAATTCTGATTGAAAGTGAAGTTATTTGATAATTAATGTATTACTTTCCTCTTCCAACTTTTTGATCTGATTTTGTAACACGAATATTTGTTCTGAGCAGACCTTGTTGTATGTTAGTTGTTGATTCAATTTCTGTTCACTCTCTTCCAGAGAGTCAACCTTTTCCTGATACTCCACTTTTAATGCATCTAATTTGGAATCTTGCTCTGAATTATTTTGTTCTTGTAAAGCCAAGTCTCTTTTTAGCTGTTTGATGTAGTTTCCAAATTCTACCTCTGAATCTTGACTCTTTTTCAATTTCTCTTCTACTTTTTTTTAATTCAGTGTGGATTTGGTTTAAGAGCCCAGACTGGTTTTGTGCAAGGGTTCTATTTTCTTCATATTTTTCCTCCATAACTCCCATGTGGAGATATAGGTAGGCTGTGATTCTGACCATTTTAATCTGCTCCTCTTTAATTTTTGGAGTCACATACAACTCGCTCAAGGCTTGATGTAATAGGCCACCGTCTTGCCACACATCCATGTTCACGACGGTGACCTGTTGCATCATTTCTCTTAGCCAAGCCTCGTCATCTTGCTGTGCCATTCCCCTGTGACAAATAATTTGTGCAGAAGTTGCTGCCTAGCCATGTTTATCTCTACTGTGGCCATTGTGAAGAGTGTTCTTCCTTTATTAAATTATTTATATAAGGGTAAGCCTGTATTCTGTTGCTTTTTGTCTAGTTCAGGGTTGATTTGACTTTATTTTTACACACAGGCCTGATAGTTAGGGTCTACGTTTTAGGAAGACGCTTTTACAGTGTAACATTGCTTTCTTTTTTTAAAATATCTTTTTATTGGTATGTCAACAAATATATTACATCACAATACAGGTGCACAACCTGAATATGGATGAACATGTGTCTTACTGGAACCAAACTGTGTAATGTTGAAATAAATGGAAATGGTGTCAGTGCGCAGTCATTTTAAACACAGAATATTTTATTTTCAGTGGGAAGTTTTGAGCTGGCAGCACAGCAGCGCTGCCTTTGAATTATTTTCTTTGGTGCACATGAAGAAAACACTTGCAGTCATTCTAGGGGTGTTCCAGGTTCCATCTCGCCCCATATGCGCTTGACAGAGCCAGCGCAGCCATTATTTTTGTAACTGCAAAGCGCAGTTTTGATGCAAGGGAATAGTGCTCCGCAGAGCCAGTGCAGCCATTCTTTTTGTAACTGCTGAAAATGCAGTTTGTTGATGTAGGAGAAGTTCTACTGGGCTGGTAAATGTACCCCACACATCTGAATCATGAGGGTTATCCCCTTTTCGTGGTGACTACATTCATTGTCTGGAATGTATTAGTAGACCATAGACTTTAAACTCTCTAATAACCTAACCTAACGTGTTTCAAAATGTGACCCGGAAGGGTTCCTTAGAATCCCTATGGTCATACAATGCTTTGTGAATGTAATCGCTATGTTACCTAGTGAGAAAAATCGCTGCACAATTACAGAAGCTGCAGCATTGCGATACTAGAAACAAACAAAAATGTCAGATGGAAACAAATAGGAAGCAAGCAGCTTCTGCTATGAACCGTACTATGGAACACATTCCCAGGCGACATCTGCATGGCTCCTGCAGTTCAGGACCACTTTGAAGACCCTGCTCTTCAAATATTTAATCAACTAACAATGTGCAACCAGCCCAGCCAATGATCTTGCCATGTTGTTCATCAACCTCTTCCGCAGCTCTCAGTATCTTCCTCGCTAGGTTTGCACTTTATAAAACTCGTATATACATATATACATACATATTCAGTGGTCTGTATGCTAAACCTTGTAGGCCTTGCTTTTCGCTTCTGCTTTCTCTCTCCTGCTCCCTTGCTGATGTCCCTGTCTGCTGTGCATACTGGTTACCTGGCTACCCACTGACCTACGGGACCAAGCTCCTACACGACCGGTTGCCATTGCACTGTCTACGGGCCTCCCAACCACTTAAGGGACTGGATCTGCAGTCCTACAGTCTCCTGACTGTCTGCACTTATGAGCCACTTCCCAGCTGCACTTACTAGTTACTTTGAACCCTCCCCTCCCCATCCCCCACTGGCACTTCTCCCTCCTCAATCCCCACCCGTACTTGCGCTATCTGAATGAAACAAGGCTTAGTAAGATAGTTGTTTTATCCTCCCTTCCTTGTCTTGTCGCGCCTAAAAACACTTGTGTACAGGCATGTTATAAATGACGTATCATAGCATATCATTATCATATTGTATCAAACCTCTTTCTACTTCTTTCTTTATGTGTTCCTGTCGTTCAGTTATGATGGTTTACTCTATCTGGGCATCTGTCCTTTTGTTATAGACTGTTACAACCACTACTCCAAGCATTCTGTTCTTGTGGCTCTCTGTTTCTTGATCAGCGCCTCTGTTCATTTGTTACAGAGTATTACAACAACTCGCAGTATTCAGGTTTCTTGGTTCACGTTCTCTTTATTAGCAGTGCCTCTGTGCTCTTGTTGTGGAGTGTCAGAACCACAAGGCACATCAAACAGTTCTTTTGGCCCCTTTTTGGCTTGGTCAACACACCAGCGCTACGGATCTGGATCGTTGGAACCATAATAGCCAGCATGCAGTTTTCTTGGCTCTTGATTTGTTGAATGCACTTGCTCTGTGGCTGCGGAGTGGTAGGGCCACAGCGCTCAGCATGCAGTTCAGTTTGTTTCTTGGTGTGTCCTTTGTTTGCCCTGTCAGTCTTTCTGGTCTCCTCTGCCTCTTCCCGGCTTCTCTCTTGAAGCTGTTTTCCACCTCCTCAGTCACCCATCACCTTCTCACATCCCCTTGATGCCTTTAGGCTCGTCAGCCTTTTTTCAACACTCTTTATCTTTCTGAGTGTCCTGCTCCTCACAAAACCTTTAATTTAAGTTTCTCTACTGAATGTGCACCTACCATAAGATTTCTACAAAAGGCAACAAACATTTAATGCAATCAGGGTGCCAAGTCTTGCATTGCATATAGAAGGAGAGACTCCTATTGTACTCTCTACCTTCCCTGATGTTTCAGTTCACATTCGCCTATCACACAGTTTATCCTGGACTTGGAAGCTCCTTGCCTCTTGTCTTGGTACTTCCCAGTATGATAAGGCTGGTATGGTTTCGTAAGACAAACTAAATTTATTCCACTGTAACAAAAAGCCTCCACACTGCAAGCGGTCATTTGAGCACATCTTAAAACTATCACGCAGTCATACACTACAATTTACAATATCTATGTATTTCTTAAATCGGCCTCCAAGAAAATTCTCCTCGATCTTCAGACACATTTGGAGTTTACCCTGTCAACTTTCTGCACACGTTCCATGCTTAATTGAAGCATCATGCACTCAAGCTATCCCAAGCATCTCCCTTGTATCCAACTATTTTAGATCTTCTATGCGTGTTCTTCTTTTTACCATCTTTCCTCTACTCCCACACCTTTTCCCCTTTCCCCCGGAGATTGTGGCCTGGAGACCTTTGGTGAGAGCACAATATGCCACTTTTTGGACAACCTGAAACCTCCAAGATGACATTACAGAAATGTTATTGAGATTCGAATGATCTGCCATGCAAAGTCATCAAACAAACTGCTTGGCCCAGGGGTAGATAACTTGTAACACAGTGTTAAATATGACTCTAGTTCTCACAAAAGCAGAGTTTTAGAACTGTTCTAACATTACAGCCTCTGGGGTTGAATCCTCCAGTGTATGGCTGTTTTTTATTTTTCACCTGGAGCTATGGCCCCAGTCCATGATTACACGTTTTTGAGGCTAGAGCTCATACATCAAATTTATGGATTACATTTATGGTGTTTACATCCAGTGTTTGCAAGAGGAAACAAGCCTCACCGCCATGGGCTGGCAGCTCTGCCTTGCTATGCAGTTCCAGCAGACCCATGAAAAGAACACGGCTGGATGCCAGGAGATTATGCCCCTCCAAATTCAGATACCCAATCCTGCAAGTTACTGTCTGACACACCCTATATCTCTGCTATCCCTGACTTTAGCCATATATGAAAAGTTAACCTTAGCCTCACCCTCCCCCCTGTTATAGTGAGAAATCTTCAACCATGGGAAATGCTGTGCTGATTTTTAATAATTGTTTGTACAGTTTCTCCCGTGTAAAAGAGAAGAAATTTGTTATCTGTTTACTATGAATTTGATTTTTAGTACTCTGGGTGTCTCTTAAATGCGCTTGGGGAGATTTGTAATTGCATTTGTGTTTTTCATCTTTTGTGTTTTTATGTTTTTACAAACCCCTTAATCAAAATACAAGCGTTGTTCATAGTAGAAAGGCCAATTTATCAAAATGAGGCTGCCCAAAATGAGAATGCTAACGGTCAACTAACCAAAATTCAACTTCAATGTGTACTAATACATTGACCAAAACAGTACCCAGTGTCCTTAAACATGTTCATTGCACCATTAATTAAGAAACCAACAGCAAATCCCAGTGATCAGATCCTTCAGGAGCACAGCATCATCCCTAACAGAACTCAGAAAAGACTGTCTAACGTTTCTTCACCAGAGTCAACTGTAACCTTAGTTCTTCTCATCCTTTGAGCTTGTATACCATAACGTTGATCACAAGAACTTCTCTGAATCTAGCTCTGTTCTTTCTTATGAGAGTGTGTAAGGAAGCCATGGCATCAATAGTAAGACGACAGACACAAGTGATCACTGTTCAAGGATGTTTATTGAACTTTAAAGGGTTTAAAAACGCCTCTCTAATCCTAAATCTAAAGATGGGAGCAAGCTACGACCATCAAATAATAATAACGCAGTCCTAGTAGTTTCTTGTCAAAATAAAAATGGCCTATGCTAACAAAAACCTATTACCGGCCCTTACTCTAATACAACAAAATGTGAAAAAGATGTGAAAGGCAAACAGGAACAGTGCTCAAAACAATATGTCAAAATGGTAGAGCAATACATTTCCCTTCCCCACGTTTTCAGCACAGGGTAAGGTAGAGCACTCAGGCTCTATAGCACACTCTGGCTTCTGTTAGAACGAGGAGGCAGTCTCTAAGGCATGGCAGGACCTTCTAAGACAGAGGGGCTCATCATGAGTTGGGCGGTAGCCCTTAAATGCGGCAGTAAGGCTATAACCGCCGCATTTAAGGGTCTGTCCAATCATAGGTCTGGCAGCATGGTAAATGCACCAACTTAACGCCCTTTTGCGGGCTAAATTAGTGCGGCGTTATTAGCGCGTGCGAATTGCACGCGAAAATACTGCATTACCGGCCAACACTTCATCAGGTGCTGATAGAGCCGGACCAGGTGCCAGTAACACTATTAGCCCAGGCGGTATACCGCCGGGATACTACCCAATTCGTGATGAGGCCCAGAGTCTCTTAACAGCACAATAAGTCTCTCGCTCGAAGAAAGTCTTGTTCAACAAAAAGATCTAACAACTTAAAGTTCTCTTCCTTTTGCTCGTAGCACATATCGGGTGAATCATCCACCCCAAGGTCTCCCTAAGCTGGGCTCCGACTCCCTTCGATTTCAAAGACACCGTAGGCCCCCCTCATTCGGGCTCAGACCTTCCTTTCACTTATCATAATGTCCTTTGATTTGATTAACTTCAATACTATGTTTGTCACTGCTGCAGGCTCCCGTTGACCGGGCGCAAGCCTAGCTTTCATTCTCTTGGGTATTTCTTGGGATCGAAGACTTTCGATTGTGCTAGGGATTTTTCTTAAACCCTTGCAGGACCACTTCGATCTTTCTATCCAATCTCAAATGTTCTATTTGCAGTATACCTTCCTATATACCTTCCTGGCAGAGATCTTTCAACTGGACACCCACGTGGTGCCGGACCACTTTTTCATCAGTAACACTCTCGCCGCTGGCAATCTTTGTTCAATGCAGCTCTGCTTTGCACAAGTTCTCCCAACTCACTGGCTGCCTGGAGATACGTCTCCCTCGCCATGCTACAGCCTCTCTCTCACTCTGAATCGGCATCTTGGCTTCAAGTTCTTCTCTGGTCTCTCAAGGCTTTTTATGCACTCTGGCTTTCCGGGTCCTCTGTGTTCCTGTCTTCTCCCCAAAAGTTCATAGGGTTCTCCCTCGTCGGGTTTAGACTCCTTCTTAATGTTTTACACAAAGGTCTCCCTCAGCCGGGCTCAGATCCCTTTCAGTTTTCACAAAGAACCAGTTTTGGACTTCCAGTTCCAGAATGCATTGTGGTATATTTTGCTCCCAGTTCACAGCTCCCCAAAATGGCATTCCATGGCTTTGGGAGCTGCAAGAGTTGCAATGGGGATGCGTACTGAGGTCAGGGTCTCACTGCCTACCCCTCAGAGACCTGGGCTCGCCTGCTTGGCCAAGGGGAGGAGCTCTGGTGTGACACCGCCAGGAGACCCCAGCTGCCCCTGGTTTTGCCTCCTGGAGGTACAGTTCCCTGTCCAAACTGCAGGCTTCCCTGTATTCAAAGGTCCAGTGTCAGAGCAGTTTCCTCCCCCTCCAAGTCTCCCAGGGTCCCTGCAGCTCACTTGGTCTGCCGCTGACTTCTCGGCACCATCCACTATCCCCAGTTCGATCTAAATGCTGTTTCTGGCTGATGCTTCTATACTCCCAGTAAAAGTTGATTGGAGTCAGGTGCGAGTAGTTGTCCCTCCCTGCCTGACCTCATTATCGGGACAACATAGAGACTGCCCATAGGAACCCATTGCCCATTGATTCCTATGGGCAATCCTCATGACTCCCATCTGCCTCTTCCTCGTCCCAGTCCTTGGGTATTTCTATAGGGGAATGGGATTATGGGAATTGTGGTGTTCTACAAAAAAGGGATACAAATGTTGTAGATTTTTGTCCATAAAAGAGGTTTGAGAGTAGGGTTGTTGAAAAGTGGGTTTCGAGGAAAGAGGGGTATTTAGGGATGGGCTTTGTTTTCCGTGATGGTTTCGCCTTTTCCTTACAGAAAGGTAGTGGGGTATGATGGGACTCTATTTACAATATCCCATGACAACTGAGGGGATGTCGGGTAGGGGTGTATCGGGGTGTATCGGAACGGGAGGAATACCATGTCTCGTCCAAGGGCGTGTCTCCCATAGTCCCAAGGACCCCTGCTGGGTGATCCTCCCTTGCTCGTCCGCCCCAGGGGTTGGGATCCAAGAGCGATGGCCCTCCCATGCCACCTGAACAAAGCATCCCTGGGAATAGTCTGGGAGAAACGCCTCAGGTTTCTCACAAATGTCAGAAATCAAACCTCCTCCTTTTCAATCAGAAATGTTTGACGGGTCAGAAGAAAGACGCAGACTCTTATAAGACATTTTTAAACAGTTTTTATTAAAGAAAATGCCTGTTTGTCCCTTCTTCTATGGGGTGTTCGCTACCTAATAAACTGGCTAGCTGCTCATCAGTAAATGTATTAAAACAATCTGTCTACCGTAAAAACTAACTCTAAATTACCCTACCACTATCAGAACTACTAAGGACAGTAGTACAACTACCTTCTCCTGGGTTTGGCTTATTGCCAGCTTTGGTTCAATAGCTGATTCTGAAATAGTCTCTCATGACTTCTTTGATCAAGTGATCTAGTTCTCTCAATACCTCTTTATGTTTAGGCTTTTCCTTTGTATAGAGTTTCTCTGATTCTTGACTAATGTCTCTCTTCTTATGAGTGATTTTATCACGCTCTTCTCTGGGGACAGTACTCCTTTCCTTTCTGAGGCTTTCTTTACTTTGATTGTGACAAGTAGCATTACTTGTATAACAATTATCCTTCACTTCCCTTAGGTTTACTGTTATTATCTCTTTGTCGTGTCTAAGGCGCATCTGAAGATTCTCACCATGGCTTTCTTGGTTATCATCTCTTTATCCCGAATGAGGCGATTATAATCATTCCTGTAAATATTTTCATCCACTTCTCTTGCTTTCTTTATTATCGTCTCTTTGTCTTAACTGAGATGAGTAAAAACACTTTGGCAATGATTCTCCTTTATTTCTCTTACTTTCTCAGATATTGGGCCTCATTACGAATTTGGAGGTAGCCATGGAGCTATTTGCTCCATGGCTACCTCCAAAACCCTTCCAACTCCTCCCTGGTAAATGGAGCAATTACTGGTCCATTCCGAGGTTGGAGGGACCGGTAATTCCCCATTCACCAGGGCCATTCCCCATTCCCATTTGAGCCCGCATAGGACTCAATGGGAATGCGCTAATAACGGTACCGCAAATTGCGGTACCGTTATTAGCGCTAGAGTCCCTTTGCGGGTCCCGTCCTTAATGCCTGCAAAAACCAGGTGTTAAGGAAGGACCCGCAAAGGGAACTCGTAGTAGGGAGGTAAGGGATTACCGGCGCTGGTGCCTTTACCGGTGCCGGTAATCCCTTACCTCCCACCTCGTAATGAGACCTATTGTCTCTTTATCTTGACTGAAACGAGTATGAATACTTTCATAGTGATTCTCCTTTACTTCTCTTGCTGTTGTTGTCTCTGTATCTTGACTGAGAATAGAGTGGAACACTTTTGCAATGATTCTCCTTCACTTCACTTGCTTTCACGGCGATCGTCACTCTTTAACTTGACTGAGACGAGTAAGAGCAGGTTTGTAAAGATTCTCCTTCACTTCACTTACTTTCGTTGCTATTGCCTCTTTACCTTCACTGAGCCGAGAAAGAAAACGTTTGTAATGATTCTCCTTCCCTTCACTTACTCTCGCAGCCACCATCTCTCTATCATGACTGAGACTAGTATGAATGTTTGAATAACGATTCTTTGTTTCCCCGCCGGGTCTCCCGCTTTCCCTGTTACCTGTCAACCTTAGGGATAAAATCAACAGGGGTTCTTTTCAGTCGGGTTGAGGTTCCCTCTTCACTTGGCAGACTGCTTATCTTGTTTTGGTCTGTCAGCCTTCACAGTATCATCTAGGATGGCTTTCCGGTTTTCCATTCACTGGGGTGTTACGTGGCTCCAGCCATGTAGTGGTCTCAGTGCCCTTGCAAGGACCGTCGGTCCACCACAGTCCATCCGTGGTCACGCCACCACTTGCTCCTTCACTTACTCTGCAGTTTCCAGGAAGCGCAGCGTCCCGCACTTCACTCTCAGCTAGTCAGCCGATTTGTACCTCAAGGGTTCTTTGGAGTTCAGTCTCCTTCCCTTCTTGCTATGACAGTGTTCTGGACTTCTGGACTTTCCCCAGCGTAACTCTGTATCTCTCTCTCTCTGCATTTGACAAACTTTCATTTTCTTACCTTCTCCTCCTTGTCCCAGGTAAATGGTGTTTTCTATTTCATTTTCATTTTCACAATAGCACATTCTTGTTCCTTCTTCATATGTATCTTGGTAGAATATGTCTGAAGAGAGAACCTTGGTAGAATCTTCACAGGAACGGGAGTCTTTGTCCCCACAGGGGGAGTCTCTTCCAGTGAAGACCCACTTTCCTCAACTTCTAGGGAGGGTGTTATTTAGCAGGCTCACCTTTCTAGCCTCAAGAGGGGGGTGGGGGGCCCTGTTGGCAAGAACGGCCAAATTTCTGTGATTCGTCAAATGTCACCCGTGGGATCCACCAAGCTCCATTGTTGTCGCCAGTGCATTTTAACATCAATATGTGAAAAATGGCCAAGGGGGATTACCCAGCACCAATTACAATTCCAGATGTACACAGATGATCATAGAAGAAAACAAAGTTTGTTTCCTAAAATATATTTTGAGGAGCACTTTCTATGGCTAAACTGATCCAACATTGACTTGCTGGTTAGACGAAGCCCTTATGACAACTAGATTTATTTTCCTTGAACTGTGGAATTGGGAGCAGACCCATCCGCCAAAAAAGTAAAAACCCTGGTGGCTGGTTCAATCCAGATTTTTCTTTTTTGTCACAAAACCTCACTCTTTATGAATGACACCAACCTCCATCACATGCTGTTAAGAAAGTACCTCCTTTTTCTAAAACTAAACATAATAGTGAACTCAGCAGGTCTCAATCTTGTCTAGACTATTGCAACATAGTTTATGTCCAGCCCTCAATAAGGAGTTAATTAAACACAGGAGAATCCAAACTCAAGATTTTGGATTATGTCTAACCCTGTCAGGAATAAGGGCAAGCGTGTGTATTAGGGGCTCAGAAAAGGGCTAAAGCAACGAAAAGACAGCAAAGACTACAATTCCCAGCAGTACTTGGAGGCTGGGTAGTTTACTGCCCTGCGCGCGTGGGGCCAGCTGATCTTGATTACCAACGGTTTATGAGGGGCGCACGGCAGGTGTGGCTTATTTTGTTTCGGAGGACGAAGCTGCGTCAGAGAAGTCAGGAGACACTTGCTTATGGAACTTGCAGGGAAGCGGAGGCGGCGGGCGTGACCATTTTCATAGCGGTGAGAGAAGTGATCACGGCGGCTGCACGGGCTACTGCATTCAACGTACGGGAAGGCTCAGCAGCCTCCCGGACATAAGATAAGTGCGGGAAGGGCTTTATTTCATTGAAAAATGCACACGCTGACCATGAACATGTTAACAGAAGGACCTAGTGCTTGTTAGGGTTGGGGCAGGCCGCATTGTGAAGCACAAAACTTGTTTTTTCTGGGTTGTGTGAATTACGCATGGGTTACTTGAGAATCCGCATTATCCCCAACATTACTCACAACTGGCATGGGCTGCTAACTGGGTGCTAGTGGAGAAAACTACATGCTGAAAGAATGCACTTGGCAAATCTTTGTTCATGCTGAAAGAAAGCACTTGGCAAATTTTTATGTTCTATATGTTAATTACCATTTATGTTCTTGTCTGTAAGTGTTGCATATGCCAGCCCAGGGGGCCATGTGTTATGTCTTCATCCTGGGAGCATTCCCATTGTATGTTTCATCCTGCTTACAATGCTTATGTATAATGTCATAGGGTAACGGAGGTACAGGTATTAAGGTGTTCTCAAGAGATATGTTTGGAAGGTAACAAGTAGTACAGAATGGGTATGGTATTAAGTAATCAGAGCATTTCAGGGTATATGTTAGGCTACAAGGAAAACACACAGGTGATGGTGTTACAAGTTACTAGTAAGTGTAGGTTTTTCTCCATTGCTTCCCCAGTCCTATCCAAACTAGGTTTTCCCCTTACCCTCTATCCGGTGTTCCTAAAACTCCCTATCCTGTCCACAACCTCTGCCTAACCTTCTTCCCCCCACTGGCTGCCACGTGGTGTCCTGTATACTAGATATCAGGTACCTGTGCCAACCACGGTGGGAGGGTCGACTTCATTCGGCTTCTGTGGTTCGGGGGAGAGTGTCGACCTCTCTTCCCCATTATTGTGTATCTTGACATAATAAGCCACCCCCATATTGGGATACTTAAACCACCAAAGCCAAATGGAAGCTTATCCTCTGCCTTTGGCCGATGTGCTAAAGGCCCTCCAAGATATTCAGTTAGAATTAGCTTAGGCAAGACAAGAATCTGATAATTTGAAGACACAAGTGCAAAGTTTGGTTGCTCAGAGGACTCCATTAGAGGGAACTAGCGCAATGGGAGCTGCCTCTTCCAGTCAGAATTCCACGGTAATTGTCCACCCTCCTAGTAGTGTACCTTTGGCAGCACCCGAACGCTTTTCAGGTGACCCTAGAAAATACATGATGTTCCTTACACAATGTAGACTACATTTCTTGTGTAAACCCAAGGCCTTCGAGACTATCCAGGCTAAGACGGCTTTTGTCATTTCTTATTTGACAGGTGATGCCGCCGCATGGGCGATGCCCTTGGTACAGAAAGATGACCCTCTATTATATAACTGGGATGGTTTTTTGGTGGAATTTGGCAGACTATTTGATCGTAGAGAGGTGTCCTTAGCTCAGGATAAGGAATTGTTGGGATTAAAACAGGGAGTGTGGGATCTAGTAACGTATGTAACCCAGTTTGACAGGCTAGTCATAGAGACTGACTGGCCGGAAGCCAAACAAACAGTATTATTTTATCAGGGATTACGCGAGGAACTTAAAGATGCCATTGCGCAAGTGGAACCCCAACCACGAACATGTACTGCTATGATAGATTTAGCCTTGAGGTTGGATCATCGCATGAACGAGAGGAAAGGTGATAAAAAGAGACCAGAAGCAGCACCTTTTTTACGATTAGACAGAAGTAGGGGAGGAAGGACAAGTGAAGTGGAACCAATGCAGATTGGAAGTGTCAGAGGACCATTGTCAGCGGCAGAGAGGGAACAACGTAGGACTAATAAGTTGTGTTTGTATTGTGGGCAAGCAGGGCATTTCATATGGACATGTCCCAATACCCCTCAGAAGAGTGGTGAAAAGAGTGCAAAGGAGGTGGGAAAAGAATTGGGCCGGCCTTAAGGGAAACACAGGTGTCGGGCCCATTTGAGTTAAGATTCCCCAGATGGATTGCAAATACGGTAGGGGGTAAAACTTTACATTTATACATTCTTGTGACGTTATGTTTTGCTCTGACTAAATGGGAGGTTATGGCCATGGTGGATTCGGGGGCTACAGGTAATTTTGTAGATATTATATTGGCTACTCAGTTAGGATTACCTTTAGTGGACAAGCAACAGGCAGAAGGAGTCCAGTCGGTAGATGGTTCACCATTAATTTCAGCACCCATACGAAAACAGACTGAGAAATTGGAAATGATATGTGTAGGAGGTCATCAACAGGAAATTACATTTGACCTCATAGCAGCCCCGCAGTTCTGGTTGATTCTGGGGATGCCATGGTTGAAATTGCATAACCCGCAAATTGATTGGGAACTGCAGAGTGTAAGGTTTGATGAAAAAAGATGCCAAGAACACATTCTACCTGAAACAGGCCCCGCAGCATTGTTAATTGAGAAAGGAGCAGGGCCCCAAGTGGTGGGAGCAGTGGGAGAGAGAAATCCCTCACAATACATGGAATTTGAGAAAGTGTTTGACAAAAGAGTGGCTGAGCAGTTGCCCCCTCATAGGACCTATGATTGTGTTATTGAGTTAGAGGAAGGGGTGAAATTACCCTGTAGTAGAATCTATGCCCTCACGGAAAAAGAAAGTGAACACTTACGAGAGTATCTTGACGAAATGTTGTCTAAGGGATTTATTAGGCACTCTACTTCTCCAGTTTCTTCACCATTATGTTTTGTTCCTAAGAAGGAAGGGACATTACGCACATGCATAGACTATCGTGCATTAAACAAGGTGACCATCAAGATCCGATTCCCTTTACCTTTGATTTCGGTTCTATTAGACCAAGTAAAAAAATGCAAAGATTTATACTAAATTGGATCTAAGGGGAGCCTGCCATTTGATACGGGTAAAAGAGGGAGATGAGTGGAAGACGGCATTCAGAACCAAGTTTGGATTATTTGAGTATCTTGTGATGCCATTTGGTTTATGTAATGCTCCCGCAGCTTTTCAGTTTTTTATGCAAGAGGTATTGCATGAGTTTATTAACCTTTTTGTAATTGTGTACATTGACAACATTTTGATTTATTCAGATTCCCCAGAGCAACATGTAAAACATGTAAGAGCAGTATTGAAGAGGTTACAGGAATATCAATCATGTGTGAAATCAGAGAAATGTGCCTTTCATGTGAGCCAAGTGGAGTTTTTGGGGTTTATATTGACCAGCACCGGAATTGTGATGGACCCAAAAAAGGTGCACGCGGTTTTGAACTGGCCTTCTCAACAATGCATAAAAGACATACAATCCTTCTTGGGGTTTTCCCAATTTCTACAGGCACTTTATTAGCAACTTCTCCAAGATTGTTACTCCAATTACGCAACTACTAAAAAAGGCGGTTCAGTTTACGTGGAGTGTGGAGGCAGAGAGAGCTTTCCAACAACTAAAGACAGCCTTCACTACCGCTCCTGTGTTAAGACATCCTAATCTAGAGAGAGCCTTTCAGGTGGAGACAGATGCTAGTAATGTGGCAGTAGGAGCTATTTTATCACAGAAGGATGAAAAGGGAATATGGCACCCTGTGGCTTTTTTTCTAAGAAATTGTCGGGGTGTGAACAAAATTATTCCATCACTGATGAAGAATTGTTGGCAATTCGGTTAGCGTTTGTGGAATGGAGACATTATTTGATGGGTGCAAGACATCAGGTGGTGGTGGTAACAGACCACAAATATGTGCAATATTTCAAAACAGCACAATCTCTGATCCATAGACTGCTACGTTGGTCTCAATATTTTAATGAATTTGATTTTGTGGTTACATTCAGACCAGGTAGTAAGAATGGAAAAGCGAATGCTTTATCTAGACAGCAAAATGTAGACAATGCAGTAGGGGAAATTAGACCATTATTTCACCTGAAAGAATTGTTGGGGCTATTACACAGAAAGTCATTGAGCAGGTCAAGAAGGCGCTACCAGTCAGACAATTGCAAGAATGGAGTAAAAGTCATCCCGCACATACCGTACGGGAAGGTTTGCCCTATCATCAGGGTAGACTGTATTTACCTACTAAGGAATTACAGAAGCAAGACTTATACTGGTGCCATAATTCTCCATTAGCAGGGCATGCAGGTTTGAGAAAAATGCAAGAGATGTTAGGAAAATATTTCTGGTAGCCCACATTAAAACAAGACACAGAGAATTACTTAAAGTTGTGTGAGAACTGTGCACGTAACAAGGCAGAGCATGGGAAGTAAAGAGGGTTGTTACAACCATTACCAACCCCTGGTCAGCCATGGACTTCCATTTCGATGGATTCATTACGGATTTACCTCCAGATAATGGTTTTGATACCATTTGGGTAGTGGTGGTCTTCATGTCTAAGCAAGCTCACTTTGTTCCATGTGTAGGAATACCAGGAGCAGGAAAGCTGGCAGTTATTTTTGCAACATGTGGTCAGATTGCATGGGTTACCAAAGTGTATCAGCTCGGATAGAGGCTCGCAATTCACATCCAGATTTTGGCGTGCCTTTTGCCAGATGCTGGGAATCAACTGTGCGCTCTCTACTAGCTATCATCCTCAAACTGATGGTCAGACAGAGCGCGTGAATCAGACATTAGAGCAATATTTAAGAGGCT
This sequence comes from Ambystoma mexicanum, assembly GCF_040938575.1. Classification (NCBI taxonomy): domain Eukaryota; kingdom Metazoa; phylum Chordata; class Amphibia; order Caudata; family Ambystomatidae; genus Ambystoma; species Ambystoma mexicanum. The sequence continues at coordinate 467,568,556 of NC_090929.1, forward strand.
ATTTGGGAGATGGCAGAGATTCCTGGGTAGAAGCCTTATGGTTGGCAGAATTCACCTACAATAATACCTATCACACTTCCCTGGGAATGGCACCAAATTAATGTTTATATGGTCAAGTGCAGAATATGATACCAGAACATTTGCCAGAAGTGGGACACATGCCCGCGTTACAAGAGCGAAAGCAGTTGCTTCTGGAGGTCAGGCAAAAGGCACGGGCAAATCTAGAACAAGCAAAAAGACAATATAAAATTCAGGCTGACAAACATCGACAAGCAGGTCTCAAATTTGCAGTGGGGGATAAGGTGTGGTTATCCACACAAAATCTAGCCTTAATAGGCTCACGGAAATGTCTAACTCGTTTCATTGGGCCCTACAAGATAATTAAATGTGTGTCTGCCACTGCTATGAAATTGCGTTTGCCTAAAACTTTATTTATCCATCCGGTATTCCATGTATCTTTACTTAAACCCGCAGCTCCGGGAATGACTACTAAGAGACCACCAGTCATCATGAAAGAAGGTCAGATGGAGTATGAAGTGAAAAGTATTCAGGATGCCAACAAAAGGAATCAACGGTTATGGTACTTGATTCAATGGAAAGGTTATGGGCCGGAGGACTGTTCTTGGGAGCGGGCAAAATCAGTACATGCTCCGAGGTTGGTTAAACAGTTTCATCGGTGACATCCGGGTAAGCCAGGTCCTGGGAAGGGCCCTGGGAGAGGAGGTAATGTCAGGAATAAGGGCAAGCGTGTGTATCATGGGCTCAGAAAAGGGCTAAAGCACTTAAAAGACAGCAAAGACTACAATTCCCAGCAGTACTTGGGAGGCTGGGTAGTTTACTGCCGTGCACGCGTGGAGCCAGCTGATCTTGATTACCAACGGTTTATGAGGGGCCCACGGCGCGCGGCAGGTGTGGCTTATTTTGTTTCGGAGGACGAAGCTTCATCGAGAAGTCAGGAGCCGCTTGCTTATGGAACTTGTAGGGATGCGGAGGAGGCGGGCGTGAGGATTTTCGCAGCGGTGAGAGAAGTGATCACGGCGGCTGTTACGGGCTACTGCATTCAACGTCCGGGAAGGCTCAGGAGCCTCACGGACATAAGATAAGTGCGGGAAGGGCTTTATTTCATTGAAAAATGCACACGCTGACCATGAGCATGTTAACAGAAGGACCTAGTGCTTGTTAGGGTTGGGGCAGCCCGCATTGTGAAGCACAAAACTTGTTTTTTCTGGGTTGTGTGAATTACGCATTGGGTTACTTGAGAATCTGCATTATCCCCAACATTACTCCCAACTGGCATGGGCTGCTAACTGGGTGCTAGTGGAGAAAACTACATGCTGAAAGAATGCACTTGGCAAATCTTTATGTTCATGCTGAAAGAAAGCACTTGGCAAATTTGTATGTTCTATATGTTAATTACCGTTTATGTTCTTGTCTGTAAGTGTTGCATATGCCAGCCCAGAGGGCCATGTGTTATGTCTTCATCCTGGGAGCATTCCCATTGTATGTTTCATCCTGCTTACAATGCTTATGTGTAATGTCATAGGGTAACGGAGGTACAGGTATTAAGGTGTTCTCAAGAGATAAGTTTGGAAGGTAACAAGTAGTACTGAATGCGTATGGTATTAAGTAATCAGAGCATTTCAGGGTATATGTTAGGCTACAAGGAAAACACACAGGTGATGGTGTTACAAGTTACTAGTAAGTGTAGGTGTTTCCCCGTTGCTTCCCCAGTCCTATCCAAACTAGGTTTTCCCCTTACCGTCTATCCGGTGTTCCTAAAACTCCCTATCCTGTCCACAACCTCTCCCTAACCCTCTTCCCCCCACTGGCTGCCACATGGTGTCCTGTCTACTAGATATCAGGTACCTGTGCCAACCACAATGGGAGGGTCGACTTCATTCGGCCTCTGTGTTTTGGGGGAGAGTGTGGACCTCTCTTCCCCATTATTGTGTATCTTGACAAACCCTGAAAAAGTCTGACTGTAACGCTGCGCCCTCGGTACTTTTAGGACATGTATATTGCATGGAACTCATGGTGGCAACAGTAAAGACAGGCACACGTGATCACAGTTCAAGGGGGTTTATTAATCTGTATGCAGGTTTTAATAACGCCTAATCTAAACCTAAATCTAAGATGGGAGCAAGCATCGACCATCAAATAAAAATAAGGCAGTCCTAGTGGCTTTGTGTCAAATAAAAAGGGCCTATACTAAGAAACCTATTGCCAAACCTTACAACTAATACAAAAAGGGGTGTGGGATAGTCTCATGAAAAGAAAGAAGTGTTCACAGATAATATGTCAGGATGCGGTAGCTTGGATCTCCCTTCCCCATGTTTTGAGCACCTTGTAAGGTGGGATCTTGGAGCACGGCACAGTTCTCGAGCTTTCCCCAGCATGAGACAACAGTTCTGGTTTCAACTTATCAGGAGCCTCGAGGACCAAGTCTCTTTTCTACAAAAAGTCTCTTGCCTTCGAGGATCAGAAAAACAAAGAAACACAAAGTTCCTTTTAACGTTTTCTTTGGGTGATGGATTCACCCCTTGGTCCCCTTCTTCCGGGCGCTGACCCCTTACAAATCTTATTCCATAAATCAGTACCAGTTCCTTTTGTTAATGGACTTTGGGTGATGGCTCCACCCTTGTATCTCTCTCCTTCAGGCTCAGACCCCTCTCGACTATCGGCCTCCCTCCACAGGATTCACTATGGCTTTAAAAAAAGTCTTCCTCCATCGTTTTCGTACAATGTCTTATCAACAGTTCACTGTGAACCTTCCTCGACCAGGTTTACGCTTGTCAACACATTGCTTCAGCGGGACTTTAGACTTGCCCCCTTCTCGTCAGCATCCCTCTTCCGGGTTCACTCTTGCCAACTGCACATTAACTTTGCTTTGAACGATTTGAAAAATTCACTTCCCTTGCTTTCTTTATAGTTCTTAGGTCAACTGTATGGAATTTTGCTTGATCTCCTATATGACCACTTTGAGCATTCTTGGCAGCTCTGCTACTGTCTTCTGGTATCTGAAGTTTCACTCAGACAGGGATCGACCAGAGTCTCTCGAGTTAACACTCACGTGGTGCCAGTTCCCTCTGAAGCTGGTTTCTCCTTAACACTTTTACAGTTCTTTGATCTTAGTTCAACTTGCCACTTTGTGTCTTTCATCCAGCACAGTCCGGCTCTTATCGGCTTTCCGCTCGGCTCACAGACTGTGTTGAACCGCTTGGCTTTCCTCGTAACTGGAGTCAAGGCCGGTACCACAGTAGCAGGCTTTTCCCGCGCTTCCGTTTATCAGCGTCGACACACTCCGTGTACCATTGACATCTGTTGCAGCACACTTGGGCCATTGTTCTTGGTCTTACGATTCCCTCTGCGGAGGTTTCGTGTGTCCGTGTCGAAAAAGGCAACGTATTGTCTCTCCTTGTCAGCCTCTCGATATTCGCTACCATTCTCCTCCTCTTGAACTGCCAGGGCTGGGTAGCTGTCTCGTTGTGCGGTCTGCCTTGCTCATACTGTGCACTCTTGCTCCATCTTTTATCCCTGTGGGGAAGGGAAAGGGCCGTCAGGTGTGCGTGATTCTGATCAATTGCCTGCCTTCGCCTCACCCTTGTATTGGGACATGTCAGGTAAACGGGTCTGGTGTTAGTCCGTTCTGTGGTGTGTCGTGTGAAAGTTTTTGTGTCGGAGAATGGGGGGGGGGGCTGTGGTTTTTAATATCTTACATGGTAGGATGGGAAAAAGGTGTTGACAGAAGGGTGAACGCGTCTCACTCGCCGTTGTGCCACTCCTGTACACCCACCCCGTCCAAGTGATCCTCCTTTACTGGGCCACCCCCAGGAACTGGATCCAATATTGATGGCCGTGGCCTGGCCACATTGGGTGACAGATCTCTGGGGACTAGCTAGGGAGACACCTTCAGATTTTTCATATGCTCTTCCTCCATGCAATGTAGCCACATTTGTTTCACAGGGGAACTGGGAAGGAAAATCCAAGTTTCCCTGGTCTTTTCCCTTCCGGTGTTCCACCGTGAAACAATAGGGTTGTAGGTCTAGAAACCATTGCATGACCCGAGGGTTGGACTCTTTGCATTGGCTAATTCAAACTAAGGGTGAGTGGTCTGTAACTGTTATGTCCAAGCTCTTCCTCCTCCATACCTGGCCCTTCTCTCTCCTCCTCACCTGTCTCACTGTATTCGGATCCAGCCTCTGGTATGTGGCGTTGTGTCACTGAATTCAAATCCGGCCTCTGGTATGTGGCGTCTTGTCGTGTAATCCTTCTTTCTCCTTTGAAGAGTGCTCCTACCTTGAGAGGAAGCCACAGTGACCGTCTGCACAACAGCAGCCCCATGACTCCCTTCCCGAAGAAGGATGAGAACGGGAAAAACGACCAAAGGCACAAAAAACTCAGTTGATGTTGACTTGTGCACGTGGAGGTGGTGGTCCAAACAAGAGATGTCAGACGCATCTAGGTGGTTGGAATAGATGGTAGAAGTAGAAAGACCCTATGGAGCGGTCCAAATGTAAAGGCAAGACCGGTAAGAGTGACAAGCTCAGGAGGAGGAGCAAACCGGAGAATACCATAGGACAAGAGAGACCACAGGTTAAAAAGCACTAGTCAGAGGGCAGAGGAGGAAGGAACTGGAGTAGAACCAGAATGGGTAACAAGACAGAAAGAAAAAAGGGAAGTAAAGAACCCCTGGCGTGAGAATGCATGAGAGAATGGGCAAAAGGCAGAGAAAGACAGCAGAGGGAAACGAAGAGAGAAAGTAGAGGTTCCGGTGCAGAACGTAAAAGGGAATTACCAGCGTCAATACCGCACAAGAGGAAAGTCTGTACCCGCAGTTGCAATGCACCGACCGCCGGGAAAGAGAGTGTTTTGAACCTCCCGGGCAGTGGCAGACATGTTTGAAAAGACTAGACCCACACAATGGGACGGAGGAAAACGTGACGGGAAGTTTTAATGGCGCCCCAACCTCCACCTCTTCCATATGCTCAAGCTCCAAGAACCCGTGAGCATGACAGTAACCAGTGTGAACTTCCATCCTAATAGGTAGTTCCTAAAATGGATAATGGCCCACTTGATGGCTAGGGCTTCTAATTCTACCACATAGTAATTTTTTTCGCGTGGGAATACCTTGCGGCTGGTGTATAATATGGGGTGACCTAGCACGTTGCAAATCTGGGACAGAACGGCTCATAACCCTTTAATAGATGCATCCGTCTCTAACAAAACCTCTTTTGAGAAGTCGACTACCTTTAGTATGGGGTTTTGGCATAACGTCTCCTTTAAGATGTTATAGCATATTTCGTCATCCTCGTTCCACTGGAGTGTCTGGGGTTTGGTATTTTTAAGTTTTTCTGTCAGGCAGGCCATTTTGTCCGAAAGGTTAGGGATAAACCTATGATAATATCCTATAAGACCAAGAAAAGCCATAAGATCATTTTTAGTCTTGGGAGCTGGAGTATCCAAGATGGCTTTTACCTTTTCATGTTGGGGCTGTACATTCCCATTCCCTACGTAAAAGCCAAGGTATTTCATGGCTGATTGGGCCAATCTGCATTAAGCTTGATTAGCAGTTAGGCCAGCATTCCTGAGGACTTTCATGATGGTATAAAGATTGAAGAGATGGTCCTCCCAGTTTTTACTATAAATGACGATATCGTCAATGTAAGCTCCACAGAACTCAGAATAGGGTTTTAGGACATTATCCATGAGGCGTTGGAACGTAGCTGGTACACTGTGTAGGCTGAAAGGGAGGACTTTAAACTTGAATAATCCTAAAGGTGTTGAAAACGCTAGTACCCTTTTGTTAAATCTAAGGTGGATTGATACGTGGCTGTTCCGGATTTATCAATTAAGTCATTGATGAGTGGCATGGATAGGCCTGGAAGGCGGATATGGTATTCACTTGACAGAAGTCTATGCAGAATCTCCAGGAGTGGTCAGAGTTTGTAACCAACATGATAGTAGAGGACCATGGACTTGAGGAGGGTTCAATAATATTGGCCTTCAACATTTTGTTGACTTCCTCGATTACTATCGGTTTATGTGCCTCTGGTAGCCGATATGGTTTTAGATGAACCACTTTGCCTTCAGGGGTTCGCATATAATGCTATATAACTTGTACTCTTCCTGGTTTTTCTGAGAATGCATCAGGGAATGAAAGCACTACATCTTTTAGATCTTCTTCTTGTTGGAGAGATAACTCAGACGGAATTAAATCAAAGTTGTCTATATCTTCCAGAACCAGGCAGGCTAGTACTTTGGCATGGGTGGCTGATGGGTTCTCTGTCCACTGTTTTAAGAGGTTGATGTGGAATTTCTGTTTTCGCTCTGGTTGAGCTATTTTATATGTTCATGTTCCCGATCGTTCTGTTACCTCGGAAGGTCTGTGCCACTTCGTAATGAGTTGTTCTCTGAGGTGGGTAAGAGGACTAGTACTTTCTGTACAACAGAAAAAGACCTTAAATTTACTCTTTTATCATAATTAGCCTTCTGGTGGCTCTGGGCGTTTCCCATATGAGTACAAACTAAGCCCCGAACCAACTTCATGGGCCTCATTCCGAGGCTGGTGGTAAGGGTTAACGGTCACCGTTAATGGCAACGGTGACTGTTAACACTTACCACCATATTCCGAGTTCCCTTTTGCGGGTTGGCATTTAACGCCTGCTTTTAGCAGGCGTTAGAAATCCAACCCGCAAAGGGACCTTGGAGTAAATTACGGCACCGTAATTTACGGTGCCGTAATTTACTCCTTCCCCATTCCCATTGAGCCCTGTGGGGGCAGGAATGGGGATGGGGAACCGGTATGGTGAATGGGGAATTACCGGTCCCTCCAACCTTGGAATGGACCGGTAATTACTCCATTCACCATGCCGGATTTCCATTGAGTAAATAGCTCCATGGTTGCTTACCATGGTGCTCTTTACTCCATGGATAGCGCCAGCCTCAGAATGAGGCCCCATGTGTTCTCGCATTCTAAAGGCGATTTGGGATATTGGAATGGGAGCCTCCACTCATTCTTCTGAGGTTTCCCGGAGCATGTCCAGGACCTTTCTCGGGTTTTCTTCCATAGAGTAGCTCAAAGGGAGAGAAACCAGTGGAAGCTTGGGGGGTTTTCCTCACAGCAAATGGTGCCCATGGGATCATTTGATCCCAGTCTTTCCTGTCCTTGTCTACCAATTTCCATAGAATTAGTTTCAAGGTCTTATTGAATCTTTCTACTAGACCATCGGTTTGAGGATGGTACACCAAAGTTCGCAAGGTGGTAATGTGGAGTATCTCTTTGACTTCGGCCATAAGCTTACTCATAAAATGCGAATCTTGATCTGTTAATATTTCTTTGGGAAACCCGACCCTAGAAAAATACGGTGGAGGATGTTTTAGGATCTGCTGAGTGGTATTATTTCACATCGGGAGTGTCTCTGGATATCGGGTTGCTTAATCTACGATCACCCGAACATACTTGTTGCCCAATTTAGAAGTTTCTAGAAGTCCTATTATGTCCATACCAATTGTAGAAAAGGGGACTTCTATGATTGGCAGCAGATTCACAGGGGCAGGTACTGGGATGTGTGGGCTGGTCTACTGACATATTTGGCAGGTTTGTATGAAAGATTTTATATTGGTATGTATACCTGGGCAGTAAAACTTTCCACTAATATGTGCCTGAGATTTAACGTGTCCCAAATGCCCTCCTGTGAGATGTGAATGTGCGATCTGTAGCACAACCGTTTGGTGGCTTTTGGGTATTACTAGTTGGGTCTTTATAAAACCTTCTGGGGAGGTTTCTCTTCGGTAAAGTAACCAAAGTTTTAAGAGGAAAAAAAGGTCTTCCCTTCTCCATCTTCCTCTTCTGGGATTGCCTGCAGAAAAGCTTCAGCAAGGGGTGGATCATTTTGCTGGGCAAAGGCTAGGTCTGGATAGATGGTGAGTTCTTCTCTTTTCCTTTCTTCAATGTTAAAAGGTTTATCAGCCTCACCAAAACCTAAGTTACCTCTTCCTGTTTTATCTGGTTCACTTTCTTTGAACTTGTGGAACAAAGCCCTTTCCAATTTGGTATCCACAACGTACCTCAAAAGGGACTTTGCCATGATTCTGAAAGAGAACCTTCACGGGAGCAATAACTGTCAGGAATGGCACTCTGTCAAGAGTGGCACAGGGCACCCAGGTAGGTTTTGGGTGGCTGTGCTGATGTAAGGTGACAGATAAGCACACACAGCAGGAAGCTCAACAAGAAATAAGAATAGGCAACAGTAGCTGTGAACAAAAAGGGGCGGGCATTGATTACAAAGGTACAAACAAACTGGATTCCCTCTTGGGGTGTATGCAGAAATGGGAAAGAGTGTTCCAGGGACCTTTGGAAACTCCAGCCTTCTGCACAGATTGCTATAACAGGGGCCCACTCTGTATGCTCATGGCTGGGAACAACAGCAGTGGGTGTCTGTACCTGAACCCTAAGGCACGAACAAGGTAACAGTACTTCACAAGACTGAAGCCTGTACGGGTCCAGCAGGAACCAAACAATGACATGAAGTACAACACTGAAAACGCGACAAGGGAAGGGGCAGAGGTTGCCTGCCGGAAACCAACAGTCAAGCTCTGTACAAAGGATTTACATAAGACACAAGTGAAGACAAGAACAGAACTATCCAGGGAAAAGGAAGTCAAAGAGAACAAGGTTCAGAACAGGATACGGAAGAAGGGAAGGGCAGACCCTAGTATCTAACTGTAGGGAATGGTGACTGGAAACTGTACACGGAATAGTAGAACAGTAACTCAGGGCTGGAAAGACAAGAGAAAGATAGCAGAAGGAAAAGAAGGAAACAGTATAACGGAAATGAATAACCAATGGGGAGAACAGAAGACTCAAGGAAGAGAAGGACAGGGATCAAGAACAGGGGGTTGCAATCAAGGAAGAGAGCAAAGGAGCAGTAGCCAGGAAATAGGGGGGCTGCAAACAAGGAAGCAGGGCTGCAGTAACGGATGGCACAAGGTGCAGGCAAACTGTTGTGGACTGCAGAGGACTGTAGTAGGCTGCAAGGCAGGGACTCCAGAGGAGCCGGACAGAGAGCTGTAGTAGGCTGCACTAGAGAGCCCACAGGAGCAGGGCAGCAAGGAGCGTCTCTCTCTCTCTCTCTCTCTCTCTCTCTCGTGTCTCTCCTTGTCTCTCGATATTCGCTGCCTTTCTCCTGCTCTTGAACTGCTGGGGCTGGGTAGCTGTCTTGTCGTGCGATCTGCCTCGCTCGTTGTAAAGACTGGGGAGGGTCTGTACTCCTGCTCCCTATATGGTAGAGGAGAGGCACAGAGGACCCCAGCCAAGATTCTCTATTGTTGGTAGCAATGGACGAGCAATCAGGACCTAGCTTCTCAGGAGGTGATGCGGGCTGGTTCTTAAGTACAGTGTAGTCCGCATGCACCCACAAAGGAATGTCGGCACACTGTATTAGTTAAAACACAGTCTTTATATAATTAATGTTAAAGGTTATGTACAATATCACGATAACTCACTTTGTACTCGGTTATCTAAAATGGCAAATCCATACAGTTCTACGTGGCACCACAATCACTAGTCAATCTCTTTAAAGTGCATCAGCTGTACGGTTAAATGTCACACAAATCAGTTCGTAAAGGAAACCAACAATAGATATCAGAAGAAAGCAGTTGGTTAGAACAATTGGCAGAATATTGAACCCGTTACCTAGACACAGTTCTGTGTGGAGATCCCCCCGCCTGGGCAACCTGTAGAATAAAGATATATCACAAGCCCAGGCCATGTATTGTTCAGAAAAGTCTTTCCAATAGTTCAGCAACCCCAAAGTACCTGGTGTTGTAGAGTTCCTCGTCGGGAAATCAACAGCCCTTCTTGAGTGCACTCCCTTTAAGGCAGGAGCCCCGGGTCGTCGAACGTCCGACGATGAACAGGGTGAACTACCGCAGTGAAATGGCAGCTTCTTTCCTAGCGGTGCTCGTCGATGACAGAGCGTAGACGTCCTGCAAGGAAGAGGCGTGCGGACCACCTCGATGTCGATAGTTCAGGACCGCAAAGAGTTGAAGAACTGTGGCCAGCAAGGGCGTTGAGTCGTACGGCATCTCTGTGGTCTTTAGGTGGCAGGAAACCCACCGGCGGATGCTCCTCGGCGTGTCGACGGCCTCGACTTTCTCTGGCGGGACAAAGTGGTCGACGGTGTAGGCGAAAACGTCCTTGGATCAAATGTTATTAGGCAACAGGAGCACTGCGGCTCTGGTCGGCGACGGCGGTCGTCGACGGTGACGGACAACAGTCCGGGCGCTTCTCCTTGGGATTATGCGGCAGTCCCTGTCTCCGGTCGGCAGCCTTTCGTAGGCCTGTCTACCAGGGAGCTTTGGCAAAGATCAGCTGGTGCACGATGGTCCCTCGTAGCTCGAGGAGAGGTCTCCTTAGCAGGTCCTCTCTTGGATCAGTTCTTGCAGACACAACCGCTTTCAGATTGGCGAAGTAGAGCCACAGCAATTCTTCTCTTCTAGCAGGGCTTCAAGGTCAAGCTTCAGTTTCAACTCCAGTTTCTCTTCAGCTTCTGAACGATTTCTAGCAGTGAGAGGCCCCCGGATATACTGTTGATCTCCCATTCATTCAGCTGGGTCACACTCAGGCAACCAATCATTCAGAAGGGCATTCATGCAGTCAGTCAGCCAATCGGGCGCACGGTGCATTCAGGCCATTCTTCTCCATCCAGACACTCATAACACAGAATGTGGATTCAGACAAGTACCATGCCATTCAGCACTACACACTTCATTCATACCAGTTTCGGACAAGGCTGTCCCAGTCATTGGGCCTCATCACAAGGTTTGCGCTCCGGTAAGAACGGCACCGGTAAGGCAATACCAGCATCCATTACCGGGCCGGTGTATCATGACACTAGATGCCGTTGCTACCGGCATCGTCAAGGACCCGCTGTGGCCGTGCACCACCGTACCGGCATGCGGGCACGCGCGCATATGGGGAGGCCTGAATACCGGCATGATGCAAAGAAGGGGACACCACGAGTCACACGTACAAGTACATACCGGCATCGAGATGCCGGTAAGAAGGGCCACCATGATGCCGGCAATACCGCCATCGCGGACCACCCGTAAACAGCAAACTGCTGTGTAACCAAGTGCCATAGGTGCACTCAATCAGCACAGGTGGAGGCAATGGAGTCAGGGTCAGCACAAAAGGAGCACACACCACACCCCCCTCCAAGGCAAAATGCTACCACTTGTACTTGCCATACTGGGCCTGGAGAACATGCCTGCACTGCTACTCCTTGAGCAGGCAGTACAACAGGAAACACAGAGGAGACGCCGGAGGAGAAGGAGGGTGAGACATGGCCAGCAAATCCCACCAGTGCAGGCAGTCACTCCCCGCAGACAGCCAACAATCCAACGTATAAGGGCCAATCCATTTGACTTAACCGCAGCACAGATCCACACCCTGTACCGCGTGGACAGAGACACCATCACCAACATAGTGGGATTAATACAGGATGACTTAGTCAGCCTGATCAACATCCGCACAGCCATCCCCCCTTTGCTGAAGGTGGCATCTGTGCTCCACTTCCTGGCCACAGTGGGCCAAATGCATGGCATGCCCCAATCATGCTTCTCTGTTGTGTTAAACCAAGTGCTGGATGCACTACTGAAGCACGCAAATGCCTACATATCCTTACCAAGGACACCACAGGAGGCAAATGCCACCAAAATAGCATTCCATGCACTGGCAGGCATGCCCAATGTAATTGGTGCCCTCGACTGTACCCATGTAGAGTTGGTAGTCCCACATGCCGTGAAGGCGGTGTACCGCAATCGGAAGCTATACCATTCCATCAATGTGCAGATGGTGTGTGATGCCAGCCAGATAATAACACACTGCTGTGCCAGAAACCTAGGATCCACGCATGATGCCATGGTGCTGCGCAACTCCTCACTACCCCGCTACATGGAAAGAGACGTTGTACGAAGTGGCTGGTTGTTGGGTGAGTCTGCCCTCTTGGCCATGGGGGCAGATGGATTGGGGGGGAGGTACATGCATATGCTAGGGGAATGCCCTCTGGGCCATTGGGGCAGATGGATTAGGGGGGAGGTACATGCATATGCTATGGGAATGCCCTCTGGGCCATGGGGGCAGATGGATTGGGGGGAGGTACATGCATATGCTAGGGGAATGCCCTCTGGGCCATGGGGGCAGATGGATTGGGGGGAATGGTAGTTTCTTAAGTCATCCGCCGACACACAGCCCTCACATTTGTATGCAAAATGCCCCTAGCCAAGACATACATTGCCTGGTGCTTTAAAATTCTAGGACCCTATGTTGTGTATGTCACACAAGGCTCCCTCTATGGATTGGCATGCACTGTACAGGGCTGACAGTCATGTGGATGTGGCTGCCAATGACGAGATAGTGCATATGAACTTGAATGATGTACAGGCTGAGCACACCTGTCAACTGAGCCTCATCCTCACACATACCTCCTTCTGCTCCCATGTAGGTGATGCTGGATATCCCCTGAAGCCGTGGCTACTCACCCCTGTCAGGAACCCGCAGAACAGGCATGAGGAGGACTTCAATCGTGCACATACACGTACACATGTGGTCATTGAGCAGACGTTTGGCCTTTTGAAGGCACGGTTTCGCTGCATCAGCAGGTCGGGAGGGGCACTCCTATACGGGCCTGAGAAGGTGGGCAAGATCATCACGGCATGTGTAATGCTACATAACATGTGCATCCGGCGGAACATACCCCTGCCACCTGACGTGGAACTGCCACCACCTGGTGAAGTAGAAGGAGAGGAAGGAGTAGAAGTAGGACATAGGCCAGGACGCGAAACTCGTGAGGGTCGCGCAGTGCGCAAAATGGTCATAGACCAATCATTCTGATGTACTTTAATGCAGAGGGTGCCATGTGTTGTGTACTGTGGGCACTGGTTGTGTGGGCACATGTGCACGAATCACCATGAAGCAATAAATTGACATACAAAAAATCAGCAATGTCCACATGTGATGTTTGTTACACAACTGGTGTATTCATGAGAAATTAAGTACAACATGATTCAACAATCCACGCCCCCACCACCCCTCCACCTCCCCCAACCTACTGCCATGCCCTCAAACACCCCAGTACTACACACTACACCCACCACCACCCTCCACCTGCCCCAACCTACTCCCATGCCCCCAAACACCCCAGTACTACACACAACACCCACCACCACCCTCCACCTCCCCCAACCTACTTCCATGCCCCCAAACACCCCAGTACTACACACTACACCCACCACCACCCTCCACCCACCCCCTAACACCCAAAGTCAACTATGGCACGACATGTGTCTGGATGTATGCCCAAAGGGATTATGCAGGGTGGCCCTGCTACTGTTGAGCCCCCTTAGGAGGTGGGGGTTGGATCTCTGAGCGGCGCGAACTCCGCAGGGACATGCGCACGGGGCTGGTCTGCCTCGAGCCCGATGGCGTGGATGATGCGGATGACCCAGATGGTTGTGATCCAAGGGGCAGGGTTTGCCGTTGGTCCATGTGGTCAGCAATCCTGGTGAGGATCTGATCCAAGGCATTGAAGCCATCACGCACTTGCTGTGCACTTGAGTTAATGGCCTGGATAATGGACGCGGTGCTGTCCTGGATAATACGGCGTGTTGTCTCCCCTTCAGCAAGGTACTGCTGCACATAGCCTTGCATCACCTCCTGCCAGGCCTCCATCCTGGAGAGAAGTCCCTCAAGGTCCCGTATGGCAGTGTGGGTTGTGGTTGGTGGGTGATGTGGTGGCACAGCATGGATCATGGGGCTGTGCATGGCCGGAGACCACTGTCCATGGCTGCCCTGGTCGGATGAGTCCCGCTGAGGTGTGTCCTGTGGGGTGGCCTGCGGGCTTGGTGTGTGCACTACAGGCTCTGAGTGGACAAGTCCTGCATCGCCCTCATTGTCCGGCCCAGCTACCTCATCAACACTATGATCTGCTGATGCAGCCATCTCCCCAATTGTGCTGGCAGCAGCAGAATGGGTGCATCCTCCATGCCTGCTGTGTCCTCAGCCAGTGTGGATGGTGTGACCACGGATGCAGGTGCAGGTGTCAGCTCGTCCTGTGTATTTGTCTGTGGTGCTGTTTTTGCACCGGTTCTTGGCCTGCTTCCTGCATGGTCCATCCTTGGTCCACTTGAGGTTGATGGATCTGTGCCATCAGATTGCCTCCCAGGCCTTTTGGCTGGTGTTGTGCATTGTGCACTCCCTTGCGCTTCATCACTGTCAGCATCCGTACCTGTGGGGGACATGGAGTGGCAGGATATCAGTGATTGTTCCGCTTGCATTGTGCATGCATTAGTCATTGGACATGTGGCGCCATCTGATCAGTTGCATTTGTGGCTTTGTAGGGGACTGTGTACATGCAATGTTGAAGAGTGGATTTTGATAGCGTATTCGTGTCCACATGTACGCATTGTTGGGTGCAGTTGGACATTGATGTGTTTTGGGAGGGTCATCCTGGGTGGCACATGCCCATGAAATGTGTCTTGTGGGTGTATTCGTGTATGACCGCAACATGCATTGGGATGGGATGGTGGTAGACCCAGAATGTGTACATGGATATGTGTAGGTGTGCATGATGGCCCATTTGTTGGCTGGTGTAGCAGCCACATTTGTGGAAGGATGATTATGATTATTTTTACTGTTTCAGTAGGGACACTCGCCTTCATCTGCCGATGTTGGCACGCCAAACTCTGCTTCACCGACTCCTTCGATGGACTCCACGTCTATGATGGAGCTGCAGGTCTCCTCCCATCTGGCCAATTTCAGTGGGGAGTGTGGTCCTCCTCCTGTTGCCAGCCCCTGGCTCCGATTAGCTGACAATATGTGCCAGACTCTCAGCCTGAGGTCGTCCCAATGTTTTTTGTAATCACGCACTGTGCGTGCGGTGGTGCCGACTGCACTTACTTTCTGGGCAACTTCTTCCCAGATGGCCTTTTTCTTGAGCTGGGCTGGACGCCTGAGGTCGTTGCAGAACACCACTTCTGCATTTGCCACAAGGGTGTCGGCCAACATGTTCAGCTCATCGTCTGTAAAACGTGGTTTGCGCAGGCGGGCCGTGCCTCTCCGGGTGGTCTTCGACATGTTGTCAGTGGTGGCCTGGGAGTTGGGGTGTAGAGAGTCCTGTAGGTGGAGGATGGCAATGGATTGTGTTTTTAAAGATGGCCGCCATGGCATTTCCCGTTCCGGCGCGATGACGTTACTTCCGGGTCCGGTATTAACGCACCTGTTATTTGCACTATGTTAATAACGGTAACGGTATTTAGGGGTTGCCGAGGGCGGAGCCGTTCTGTGCGTATTGGTCGATGCCGCTGTGTGTGGGTTTGGGGGTTGTTACCGGCATGCCGGTACAGCCGTAACCGGCATGCAGGGATGCGCGCGCCCGCGCACTCTTGATGGTCTGCTATTTACGGGTTGGTGCCAAGCCGGACATGTTATTACCGCCAAGCCGGTTCGGCCATATTTTTAGCGCCAACCTTCTGATGAGGCCCATTGTGTCAAACACCAGACACCAGACATCCACAACAAGAAGTGTATATTGGTCACACACTACATTAACCCAGGTCCCATCCACAGGTGTACCCACAACATACGGTCATTGGGAAGGCTCCAGCCAGTCTGGTCGGCACTCCCCCACACTACCATATATGGAACTTCCACCCAACAGCACAGTCAGGGGGAAAGGACACAGTCAGGGCTTCCCAGGACTTTGGGAAGATCAAGGTAACAGGCGATGGAATGCAAGAGGCCACAGGGGCCATCTTGTCTCCATCAGGAATCTACCGATTCCAATGACACTACTTGGGCATCCCAAAATGGAGGACGCTCAGGGCACCTGTCATTTCAGCACAGTGCTGCCACCAGCCCGTACCCTGCTCTGTGGGCCACACACAGGTGCCCAAAAACCTTCACTAGGGGCACAGGGTTGGACCCCCCCTCACAGTGTTTTGCCCATATAAGTGAAGAAGGGCATCAGTAATAACAGTGGTGGTAAAGACTCATATACATACCACCTCTAGGTACTACAAGAATAGTGAGTGTTAGCTTGCTTGCCATATTTGTTATTGTATCGATTATTTTGTATTATTAGATTGATTTTATAGAGTTATAGTGCAAGTGTGCAATGTTGTTGCTTTTTGATAAATATTAAAAGATGTATATTTTTGATAACTACATGGTCATTTTCCCTTTTTTGGTCAGAGGGTTAAAAAAATTATATATGTTTATTGTACATGTGTGACCATTAAATGGTTTTTTACTCAATATTGGGTGAAGGAGCAAACATAATTAAATACATATGCTTCTAAAAATTCACTCTTAGCAGAAAGGAAAGGTAGCTGTTTTGTGGGACTGTATACATTTTGTGTTCAATTGTCCTCACCCACACAGCCCCTAAAAAGAGGACCCCATAGCTCTCAACAGCTGACCCCCACTCATGGGTGCCATAAGAGTATCCCATGGGTCTGTACACAAAACCAAAAGAGAGAGCTGCACCGCCAGGAGTCCCACATGAACTCCTGCGAGGAAAACATGACATAACACACGATACAAAGCAGTAAAGGACAAGGATACTGAGGCCCTGTCCCTCCGATGCATTTCCAGCATCACACTCGTACTGTGCTCTCTTGCTCCACCTTTTACCCCTGTGGGAAAGGGAAAAGGCCAGCAGGTGTATGTGATTCTGATCAATTGCCTGACTTTGCCTGACCCTTGTATTGGGACATGTCAGGTAAACGGCTCTGGTGTTAGTCCGTTTTCTGGTGTGTCATGCGAAAGTCTTTGTGTCGGAAAATGGGGGGGGAGTGGTTTTGAATATCCTACGTGGTAGGATGGGGAAAAGGCATTGATAGATGGGGGATACTGCGTCTCACCCATCAGTGTCTCACTCCCACTCCCCGAGGACCCCCATCTAGGTGATCCTCCCTCACTGCTCCACCCCCGAGGAACTCAAACCAAAAGCGATGGTCGTGTCCTGGCCACCAGGATGACAGATCCCAGGGGACTGGCTAGGGAGACACCTTCACGGAAACACTGGCACCGGTAATAACGGTACCGGTTCTTCCGTGAAACTCTGTGAGCGAGTGCCGGTAAGCCCAGCAGGTCAGACCAGCCAGGCAGGAGGGCACCTGCCCAGAGGAGTTGTACTTTGCCGGTCTGGAAACAACAGTGACGGTAAACTTACTGGCACCATTGTTTCCAGAACGGGAAGGTTGTAATGAGGCCCAATGTGTAGAGATGTCTGCATCAAAATAAGTAGTGTTAAAGTAAAGTTCAGAGCTTCTTCCAGCTCTTGACTTATAATCAGCTTCCCCAAGTTCAGAACAGTTCACAAGGCATAAGGGTTCCATTCCCCAAGAGTTCAAATCTTCCAGCTTTTTAACAAAAGAAAACAACACAGTTCCTTGAGACACTTCCCAGCTCTTTCGATATTGGCACTTTTCATTAATTCACATAGGCAGTTCTGTTTCGTGACTTCAAAATCAAATCACACAAGCTTCTTTATGTAGACTTTGTTAGTGGTTTTTCCAAACAAGGCCCCTCGGTCTAGGTGCAGTTATCGGACCACATGGTCCACCCATTACAGGTGACGCAACTGATAACCCTTCTTGACTACGTGTCACCAGCAATGTGCCACTGCTACCATTTGACAGTGATACTTGCTTTGTTCACCCGTGTCATACTCTGCTTACACTGTACCGTGGCTTGGTTGGCCATCATGCACTTATTACACTTTCTTATACTCTTCTGGCTCTTGCTCTTTCCATTGCTCCGATTGTGGCTATGGCTCTGCCAGCTGGCTTCAGCTACTTTTCTGCAAGGCTTCCGCCTTTTAAAGTTCCTGCCATTCTGATTGGACAAACAAGGACTAGACTGCTCACTGCTGAAGCAGTAGTCCTGTCTCACTCTTGCTGTCCTCCTTCTCGTCTCAGTACCCAGTTGAGGCATATATGTGTGTGCACACTGCTAGAATGAGGATGTGTTGTTCTAGTTGGTCTCTTCCTCGTCTCAGTAAAGTGATGTTACACTTTCTTAAACTCTTCTGGCTCTTGCCAATGCAGGTTTTCTCATAACATATAATTCCTTGTACTCTTTTGGCTATTGCCAATGCTTGTTTTCTCAAACAGTACTATTCCTTGAATTCTATTGGCTTTAGCCAATACTTGGTTTCTCACATAATACAGTTTGTGGTATCAGCCCAATTCACCACCTTTCTTTCACTCCATTCAATATTCACGAGTGCTCAAAACTTGCTTTTAGTCTGTTCAGTATTCAAAAGTACGTATAGTGGTTCTCAATTCATTCGGCATTTGTACTTATAATTGTTTAGTCCGGTATTCAAAAGTATCAATTCATACAGGCTCAACCTCGCCATGCCCGGGCCCCATTCTCTAGGCGGACTCACTGGTCTCTGCATACAACAGTTCTGCGAGTCTCTGCCTGCCACGGTTCAGCGTCTCTCCATGGCGGCTTGCCTTCGTGGTGGGCTGGCGTTCAGTGGCTTCGATTTTCTCACTGGCAGGCTGTCAGCAGGCCGGAGACTTCCTTGCGGGTCCTCTGGCTCTCATCTGCTTAGTTCCAGCAGCCCAGCCTGAACCTTCATCTCGCTCTGCATCCTCCTTCCGCTGCTCCGGCTCTGTACTCCTCTGGAATCCTGCTATCTTCTCGTCTAAGCACAAGCCACTGATTGTGGGTCAGGCTCTCCCAGCTGGCTTCAGCCACTCTGACTCAGTCTCCATTTCTGCAAGGCTGCCGTCTTTTAATGTTCTCGCCATCCTGACAAACAAGGTCTAGACCGCTCACTGCCGAAGCAGTAGTCCTGTCTTACTTTTGCTGTCCTCCTTCTAGTCTCAGTAACCAGTTGAGGCATATATGTGTGTACACTACTAGAATGAGGATGTGTTGTTCTAGTTGGTATCTTCCTCATCTCAGTAAAGTACTTTTGATTCTTGGGGAATGTTTCGGGGGGGGGGACAGGGAAAGGGATGACAATAGCCTATGAAGGTTTGTGGGATGGAGGGTTCATTATGAAAAGGAAATGGGGGATGCCATGTCACACCTGAGGACAAGCTCTCCCCACTCCCCAAGTTCCCTTCACCCGGGTGATCATCCCTTGCATATCCACCCCCAGGACTCGGATCCAAAAGTGACACCCGAGAGGATTCAAGTGGAGAAGTGAGGACGCCCTCAGGTTCCTCACAGCACACATTCCTTGCCTAGTTCAAATCACCAACGTGACCTGGGTGTCATCTTTACTTAAGGGGGCATTAGGCACTGCCACACCCCTGACCTTCAGCTCTTCCTAGCCCACCCCGTCCGCATCACGTCAGAGTGACACAGAGGGCAGAGGTTCACCCTAGCTGCCTCGCCGTAGCAAACCAGGGCTTTTCTTTACCTATGCTGCTATGATGAGGCAACCCTGGGATTTCAGCATCCTGCTCCTCACCACTATGCCTTATGCCCTTCAGGGCAGAGCAGGCTTCAGCTATTCACCTTCCGAGCTGCCTGGAAACGCGGCCCGGGAGGACTCTCTAACAGGGACCAGCCTCGCCGGCCACGAGGTGGGACAACTTGGGACTCAGATGGGCTGCATGATTTGGGCTGCCCCTCTCACACAGCCTGGACTAGGCAGCTCATTTGTGGCGCAGGCAGCTCCGTACATGCTGCTCATTCCCCTCACACATCTGGGCCTGTAACGTCGGACCACTGGGCGGGCCAACTGCTGCCATGTCCCATTGGGCCGCCAGGCTTCCGCTGACATGCACCATGCATATCTCGGTAGGGGGCTCTCAGAATGCGTGGCTGGTGCCTCAATGTCTTTGCGCTCTGGTGGGGCCGGTTGAGGCAGCACCCTACAGTGGTTGAGTTTCTTTTTGTTCTCTCCCCTTTTTCTTTCTTCCTTCTCTCTTCTGTTATTGTTTCTCCGTTTCTAGAACTGTCCGTTTCAACTGTCTCTTTTTCTTCAAACTCGCCTTTAGATTATTTTCTCCCGTGCCCAGTCCATTCTTGGGCAGGGGAATTTGGTTCCTTTGTTTAGGGGAGTTCTTTTCCTTTGTTTTTTCCTTTTCTTTTCTCAACAGTCCACCCAGCCCCATGGGGGCTAGATGCACTTTCCCAAAATAAAACAATCACACACAAACATTAATTAAAGTATATTTTATTCAACCCTGGTGTCTGTATCTTTCTTTCTAGATTTTCCCTTAGGGGACCAGCATGTAGCCCTCACTAGTCGGGCCCTTTTTAGTAAATAACCAATTCTCACCCCACAACTTCCCCTCCTTGCCCGTGTTCCTTGCTTCCCATCCAAACACAGTGAAAACTCCCTAGGGTCATATTAAAGGAACAGGTTGACTCCATGGGATTGTGGCTTTTGGGTAAACCAACCTAGGCCCTCTCACAGGGCTGGCCTTAGGCATGTGTGATCTCGGTGGTTGCCCAGGGTGCCAAAATAATATAATTAACACAGGGTGCCAGAGCCTGCGCCACAACAGCATGGAGGAGGCTTTAAAAAGCTCTCTGTGCTGGCGCGGCACCGGCAGGGGCGCCTCATGTATAATAAAAGCTTCCACTGTGTTCAGCAGCAGTGGCGCCCAATGTAACTAAAACGCTCCTCCCCGGGGGAAGGTTTTCACTTAAGTTGGGTGCTGATGCCGCCAGGGACGTCATTTGGGGGTCGCAACTGCGACCCCTGAGGTTTCCCTTGCTACCCCTGGGGTCTCCCTTGATACCCCTAAAAAGACAAAACAAAAATAAACCTTTTTTTTTTTTTTACGCCTTGAAGCTCCTGGGCTGTGGCCAGTGCCATGTGACCCTGTTTCTGGAGTGGCTGGAATTTATGTTGGGGCATCTTAAAAAAGACAGGGGGTTCCACAAGTGTAACACTTTGAGCAGTGACCCTAAATAAGAAAGAATAGGAATAACAAACAATTTGTCTTTATGGAATTCTATACAATAATTGCTAGAATCATTAAAGGGATGAAAGGTCATTTTTCTATCGCTTCCCATGATGTCATTTCAGATTGGGGTCAAATGACATCACTTCCTGTGATGTCTTCAGAGGTCAAACTTCATGTGATGTCACTTTCGCTGCCCCTGGCATTTTGGTGAAATGACGTCCCTGGATGCCGCCCAGCATGGTGGAGCAACTTTTCAATTACAAAGGGCGCTGCTGCCACGCCAGCTCCGGGGAGTCTTTCAACGGCTCCCCCAGTTTATGGGGTGGAGGTGCCCTATTTAAATGAAAATCGTGCGGCTCTCGAGCTGGAGCAACAAGCGCCAGCACTGGAGCAGGGTGCTTAGCGCCGACACCCTCAGCGGGGTGGCCCGGCGGCAGCCATCTTGTGCTTAATTGCCCCCCCCACCCCCAGTCGCCCATTCATACTCACGCACTCCTTCATGTCTAACCTCCTCCCACGGAGCCCCCTTCCTTACGTCCCAAATGAGAGGCATGGCCAGTTGGATGAGTGGGAGAAAAATTGCCACAGCAAACTTTATTACATTCATAAAGTTAGGAGTTAGCTTACAGGTGTTCCGTTTTAACTCAGGATTCTGCACTGAGACAATGCAGCTTCCCCCCCCGCCCCTTCGGGTCCTTTAAGGACCCGACCCAGGCGCCCAGCCCCTTCCTCAGCAGTCCCTCTCTACCCTTTGGCCATTTCACATTACACATTTCACATTTACATTTTTACTTTCCATTTCACTTTCCCCCTCACCATTTACGTGCAATTTTCCCTTCCATGTCTTACATTAATTTTTCTTTTCTTTCCGCTCTGGCTCCTTCTAAAGGATGCGTTCCGGTCTCCTTTCCCCTTTTTGCTCCCTGACCCCTGGATTCCAAAACCCCCTTTTCCCTGGTGGGTTTGCTGATCTTTGTTAAACTTCTCTCCCCCAAAAAGGTCTTCCCTTGGCCCGTCCTGCTATGGAGCACCCCTCCCCCTTCCGCCAAGACCCTGGGCTGTCCTAGCTCTCCCTGCCTGGATTGTCCCCTCCCCTCCAGCCCCTCTTCCCCATAGCACCCTCCTGTTCACGAGAGCCCCATCCATCCCGCGCTATCAAACCCCCGAGCTCAACCAACCACCTTCTATTCCCCACCGTCTTTCCCTGCCTTTCGCTAAAGAAGGGTCCTCCCAAACTATCCCCCTGCTCCTCCTGGCCCCTACCCCCGCATTCCAGGGCCCCCCTCCCATGTGTTTCTTTTAGCTCAACTGGAGATGCCACTCACGAGTGCCCCCCATCTCTTGAACCCCCCCCTTCCCCGCCGTTTCGAAACTACTTGCCGGAGCCCCGTTTACTGTGAAATCTTTCGATTCTCCCCCCCCTTTGCCTCCGTTGTAGGGCGCGGGAGCCCGTCGTTTCATGTGTATAAGTCACTGCTGCAACACCAGCTTGGGGAAAAGTGCCCGCTCTCATGCAGGCGCAGAGCACTCCAGCACAAGAGCAGGGCACTTTTCGTTAGAATAAGTCACCACTCACACAGCAGAAAGGGTTCCCCAAGCTGGCGTGGTGGTTGGTGCCATATTAAAGTGAAAAGCGCCCCGCTGCTATGCTGGCTCCGGGCACTCCAGCACAAGAGCGGGATGTTTTTCATTTTAAGAAGTACCAACCAGCGCTGGCCATTGGGCCCGATTTGGCATAACATGTCTCAGTGGAATGCATTTGTGCTATTCAACATTTTTATTGTTTTTAAGCTGTTCTGTGACAGTTATGATTTGAACCCAGGTCCTCAGGACCAAAGTCGAGAGTTTTACCCACTGGAATATCTCTGCTGAAGGCCCTTGAGAACCTTGTTATGCTTGTACTCTGTAGAAAACATTTAAGTACAGCTTAGTAGCGTTAAAAGGTGTGCACCATTTATACTTTGCTTACACCACCACAGGAAACGTTCATCCTTTCTTAGGTTACTGTCCAGTTGTTAAGAACTCAATTTCCTGAAATGGAAATGTTGATTTATTGGGGGGCACTACTTTCCCCTTCGTCTGCGCTCCCCCATCCCCTGTGGTATCCCTCAGTCAATCATTTCCATTTGCAGCACTGGTCGCCGCTGCCACACCAGCACAGGGCAGCCTTTGAAGGGCTTCCCCAAGCTGGCGTGGTGAAGGTACCCTGTTAAAGTGAAAATCTGCTCCATGCTGGAGCAGGGAGCTTTTCATTTAGAGGGTGCTGCTGCCCAAAAACAAAACTCTGGGCTCTTCGGGAGGAGGAGGGTAGAGCCTAGGGTCATGACCCATATCTTCCAGGCTAGAAAATGTGTTTGCAAAATGCAAGCTTCAGATTTTAAATTGCTGCTCACAATTTTACATTTGAAACATGTCTGTGATAGTGATGATTCAGCAAGAAATCTTTTTGAGTGAGTAGTGCAAGTTGAACTCTGCTGTTTTCACTGGTCACAATACTCACCTGGCTGGCGCCGGGAGCTTTTCTTTTACATAGGGTGCTGTTGCCACGTCAGGATGAAGTAGCTTTGAAGAGATTCCCTGAGCTGGCACCGTGGTGGAGCCAGCCCACATTTGATTTTGGGGTGGGGGTTGGCTGAATGACAGTTTTGATAGCTGGTCATTATATTGATATCGCCTGGGCGGGCTTTTGTCCTCTGCCACTGTAGGTTTGCTGCTGCTGCTGCCACATGAATGAATGTTTAAATGTAAATAGTCTGCTCTCACAGGTGAGAAATCTGACAGGATCTTACTAGCACCCCTTTCCCAATCAGAGCCCAGGGCTTAGCACTCAGACACCAATGCAGCCTGCTGCCTTCTGCCTGCAACCTCCTTAAAGTGGGTGGCTCAAACCAGGGGTTGGCGCCACCCCATTTAAGTGAAAAGCGCCCATGCTGACGCCAGTCACACCTTCACTGGGTGGGGCACATTTTGTTTTGCCAGGGTGCTGCCTGAGGGAAGGCTGGGCCTGCCATCTCACTTTTAAAAGCCTCCCTTTCTGAGCTCGACATTCTGACCTTTTATTGTAGAGAAACAGCATGATCTTTCATACTGTTGGTTTAATCCACTGGAAAGCTCAACGTTTGATATTCAGCAGTCTGGCAGTGAAAGAGTTAGGAAGGGACCAATGAAAGCCAACTGCTTCCTTTTGTCTTCTTTTATTCCTTTGTATTTCCTGTTTGTCATTCAGACCGCATGAGCTCAGCCTCACATGAAAGCCACGTCCCTGGACTGTCAATGCAGGCGTCTCTGGGCTCTGTGGATGAGTTTATGCACCCGCTTTGATTCCCATCCACCTGTGCAAAATGTAAAAACAGGAGGAACAAAACAAAAGGCAATGTGGAACTCCCCTGCCCGCCCCACTCCCTCCACCTTTGTTTTCTGCATTTCCTTCACAGATCTCACATTCATAAACTGCCCCTCTAACACCAATGCCGATCCCTGCGCCTATTGCATCAGACCTGGCATTTGACAACAAAGGGTGGATTTGCAATGAAAGTGAGACCTTTTTAGTAGCAGCCCAAGAAATGTGATCAACCCCGGACCAGAGCTGCCTGCAGGCGGGCAGGAAGAAGAGGTATCGAAGAAGTATTGTGAGGACCTAGTAGTCTGGACAATATTCTATGAATGGCATACCCAGGGGACTACATGCGACTGAGAATACCTGCGTGCTGCCACTTTTTCTAGTTGCCTCCATGTCAGCTGGAACACTTGCTCGGAGCTTCCGTTACAGGGGGTTTGCTCTCTTGGTGCTTTGTGTCATGTAAGAACATTGGTGGAATTGTCTTTGTGTTAGTGGAAGCAGAGCAGATGTTGCTATTTGATTGGCTGGGCATGACAGCCATGGTTGCATTAGCCTGTGTCTTGTGTTGAGGTGACGGTCTGCAGATTTAAGTGGATCAACACTACACTACCAATAATACTTAACTTGGTTGCAGAGGCATAGACAGGGTAGGGCCTGTGCCGGCAAAGCCCACCCAAAATCTGTAAATGCCCAATCAGTAGCGCTAGGTGGGCA
The DNA here is from genome assembly GCF_040938575.1 of Ambystoma mexicanum. Classification (NCBI taxonomy): domain Eukaryota; kingdom Metazoa; phylum Chordata; class Amphibia; order Caudata; family Ambystomatidae; genus Ambystoma; species Ambystoma mexicanum. Next base: position 467,593,556 of record NC_090929.1, read on the forward strand.
TTTACAGATGTTAATGTCACTGCGGTGGGCCAAAGTATTAGCTTCAGGCCGCACTTGTTAGACAATCCTGGCTACGCCTCTGCTTGGTTGTATTGGGAATGGAACTGTGAACAGGAGTTATCTAAACAGCTGCCAGGCAGTAGTCCGGAGGTGGAGGTGGTATTGAAGACTCTGGGCCTCATTCAGAGTGTGGCACAAAAAATCTGGTGTTACTGTGATGGCAGAGGCACCGGTTCCGCCACCGTAGGGCGCGGAAACAAGGTAGGATTCAGCCTTGTCAGCCATGCATGCCCCATCTGCGGAACCAGTGCGACCGCCATCACAGTAACACCGGTGGAGACAGGCACACCGCCACCAATGTTGGCGGTGCGCTGTGTGCATGTCGGATGTAGCTGCACCGCGGACACGGCGCCAGAAACACCGGATCCAGAAATAGCCCGCCAGCCATTACAAAAATCACAATCCACAGCAACCTCCCTGTGCCTGAAGCCATCCAGCCTTTCTGACAGCCAGAACCTATCTAGGGACATATCATCTAGGATTCCTCAAACCCGCCAGTGAACCATTCTGGTGGACCACATTCTTGACAATGCCGGGGAGCTATTCTCAGCGGCCAAGCGCTGCAGTACGCAGCTCCGGAGGAAGGCAATCTGGGCTGAATCTGCCCAAAAGGTGACTGCTGTGGGGGTGACAGCACACATTGTGAAAGACTGCCATACGCGGTGGGACGACCTGCGGCTGGGGATCGCAACCTTCTTGATGCACACCGCAGTCAAAGCACAGATACAGGCGGCAGACCACCCTCACCCATCAAGCTGCTGCCCTGGGAGGAGAAGTGCAGCTGTGTGCTGCATTTGTAGGGCATTGAGGGAGTCGGTGCAGCAGAGGTGGTAGCTGGGACACCTATTGAGGCTGCCGAGTACACAAACTGCACAATTATCAAGCTCACATCTGGCCACCCTCTACCATCACTGCACATAAATGGCCATAGCACTGGCCACATCACCCTGACCAGAGTCAGCACTCCCATGCCCCACCCTCTAACCCGCACCAGAGAACACTGATAAACCACTCATAGGCAGACTCAACTGACAATAGAAAAATACAGACTCCACGATGCAGACACTGTTCATCTTGGTCATGAGTACTGCATGTGTGTCTGCTGTGCTGCCAGTGCCAGCACAGCACAACACTGGTAGGTCCTCACCAACACGTGCACATGGGCACCCACCCATTGGGGAGTGCATGCCCCTTACGTGACCCTGCCAACCCTACCATGAAATCCCCACACACATCCTTGGCATGCAACCTGGTCACACATCGAGTCCAGGCACACACCCCATGAACAACCCCCACAACACATCCCAAATACCTGCACACACTCAGACCGGCATGGCACTACCCACAGCCAAACGCAGGTGTACATGTCAGCAGTTCCAGCACAGCTGTGTCACATGTGAGTCTACACAACACATGCATGATTTAGATATTCCATGCAGAACTGCATGCCCCTACACTGTAATATTGCACAATCGCTGTGTCGCATGTAAATGTACAATTGTTAGCCAGGCAGGTCTCTAACATCATGCCTTTCATTCACCCATAGGGACATCATTTGTCACGGACGGCAGCCAACCTGAGCCATCGAGGGCCAGCGGATGTGCAAGGGGCACATCACAACGTCCATCAATGCCCCATGCAAGCACATCAGGCATTGTGCAAGTGACAACTGCCACCGTACATCAGGCTGAGCCGGTGGATACCCCAGATGCCCCTGACACCCAGGCAGCCCCTGTGCCAGCATCCTCAGCTGCCCCCGTCATCCAGGCAGCCCTTGTGCCTGCACTCCCAGCTTCCCCTGTCACCCAGGCAGCCCCTGTGCCTGCACCCCCAGCTGCCCCTGTCACACAGGCAGCCCCTGTGCCTGCCCCCCAAGCTGCCCCTGTCACACAGGCAGCCCCAATTGGAATCCCACAGGGACGTAAATCCCCCACACCCCAGCATCCCAACGCACATGCAAAGGCTGCAGTGATGGGGATGCAGCTGTCAGGCAGGCCTTAACACTGGCGACAACACAGATCACACCCCGGATGTGTTGGGCACATTCAGCCCCATGAGCCCGACAAGTCCACAGTGCTCGCCCCACCACTCAGTACGGGAGATGAATGAGCATTTTCAATGCATGGAGGAGTGACAGGACACACACACTGCCCTGGTGCAGCAGCCCCTGGAAGAGTCCTGTCTGATGATGGTGAGTAATCAGGCAATCGGATGGCGGGTTGCCCGGGCCATTGGGTGGTCAGCTTGTGCCACTGTGATTTTGGCTAGTAGGGTCCGTGAGGGCAATAGCGTACAGTCAAATACTGCAGAGACAATGGGCCTCATTACGAGGTCGGCGGTAAGGGGTTAACGGCGCCGGTAAGGATGCTGGTGCCGTTAACCCCTTACCACCGCATTACAAGGTCCCTTAGCGGGAGCCGCTAAAGGACCAGGGAGCTAACAACGGGCCCGTTATTAACGGGCCCGTTGTTAGCTCCCTCCCCATTCCCATTGAGCCCTATGGGGGCTTGAATGGGAATGGGGATGGGTTCCCTGAATGTGGAAATACCGGGTCCTCCAAGGTTGGAATGACCCGGTAAGTCCCCATTCAAGGAACCCAGACACGGTATGGGGGTAGCCATGGTGCTAATAGCACCATGGCTACCTCCATACTCGTAATGAGGCCCAATGGCTTTGGCCCTCCAGACATGCATGTACCGACTCACGCCCTAGGAGGAGATCCATGCACCTGTCTGGCTCCTCTCACAAGCACACACATGCCTCCAAGCATGGCCGCAAGTAGTGTGGAACCATGGACACTTGCTCCACGTGTAACTGTGTAACTAGTTGGGGAGTGGGAGGGTAAGTTGGGGAGTGGGAGGTCGGTCCATAGTTGGGAGAGATAGTTGGGGAGTCGGAGGGAGGGGGGGTAGTTTGGGGAGTCGGAGGGTGGTCCATAGTTGGGAGAGACAGTTGGGGAGTGTGAGTTTGGCCGGGTAGTGATGTTGCACCTGTTTTTCTATTATCTAATTAAGAATACACTGGGTTCTGCATATCAATCACGACTGGACATTCTGTTTGTGCATGAGTATTAATTATTTAATTGAAGTGCTCGAAAATATGTGCCACCAGTTGTGCACCATGTGCTTGTGAGTAATGTTAAAAAAAAGTTGTGTATCAGTGCATCCTGTGCGTGTTGCCCATCCATGGCATCCCGCAGGGGTCACACTGGCATCCCGTCATCCCCATACTCTTTCTCTGCAGGGTCCATGTCCAGTGGCAGTGCAATGTTGCGTTGAATACACCTATTGTGCAGCATTGCACATGCCAGTACAATTTTGCCAACCTTGATGGGGCTATATATAAGTGCCCCACCGGATTGGCTGAGGCAGCAGAACCTTGCCTTGAGTAGTCCAAATGTCTGCTCTATAGTGCCCTTGTAGGCCTCCTAATACACGTTCCGTGGCCGTCTAACGGGTGTCATCATCCATGGCGTGAGGGGGTATCTGGCACCACCTGCATGGGAGTACAGAATGGGGATATAAAAATGTTTGGTCACTCATTTGATCTGAGACTGTTTGGCTTGTTCACTTTCTGCAGTCATGATATGGCCTTCCATGCTACTACATGGTTTTTGGCTTGTATGGAAACAAGGGTGCCTGGCTGTCTGCTAGGAGTCTCCTATCTTGTATGGTGCTATCTGCCTACCGCACCCGCAGCACACAAGAGGCCAGACACTGCTTTGGGAAGCTGGCCCGGTAGGCAGTGTGCTCAGGGGAGCACAAGCTATTTTCTCACAGGTGACAATACTCCCATGTACATATCCCCATTGCGTACTGTGGCAATCCATGTTTATGGGGACTTGCAATTTACCGACACCTGGCTTCCTGTGCCACAGAAACCTGTAATGGACCTGTGTCACCTGTAAGCCAGGTGCATGTGATGTGTGTGGTGTCCACCACAACCCCAGCAGGGGCAAGCTAGAGCTTCCCGCAGGCCTACGGATGTGGCCCAGGTGCGTGTTGGCATTGATGTCTCTCACATATTGATGACCAACCCCACTGCATTGTTCTTTCATATTGTGTGTTTTGCATGCTACACCATGCTAATCAAGATCTTCAGAGTGCTCATATGTCAATTGTAGGTGGGTGTATGACCTGTACTGGGCACTTGGTGCTTGCTGATCAGTTGTGTAGGTCCGTGTACTGGATACCTGGTGTGGCCTTCAATTATGATGGTGTGTAGTTTTGCATTTGCACTTGTCTGTGAAGCAGGCAGTAGGGGATGTGCATAGCCTTTTAGCAGGTACATTTGTAGGTTGTCTGATGCATTGTGGTACATGTGGTAGTTTTGTGTTGCATTTTTTGACTTTCATTTGATAGGTATTGTGTGTGATCCATATGCCTGTTTGGTACATGCGTTACATACCTTTGGAATAAGGGATGCAATGCATTTGCGTTGGGTTGCTTTTGACACATGCTCTGCTGACTGTGTTTTTACCCCCGACCCCCACCCTCTAGGTCATGCATTGGTCATTCTACTCACCCAACAGGCTTGTGCACTTTGGTGAGTGCCTATCCCCCCCACTACGCAGAGGGCATATGCATTGGTCATTCTACTGACCCAACAGCCTGGTGTACTCTGGTGAGTACCTATCCCCCCCACTACACAGAGGTCATGCATTGGCCATTCTACTCACCCAACAGCCAGGTGCACTCTGGTGACTGCCTAGCCCCCCCACTACACAGAGGCCATACATTGGTCATTCTACTCACCCAACAGCCTGGTCCACTCTGGTGAGTGCGTATCACTGCCCCTACACAGAGGTCATGTATTGGTCATTCTACTCACACAACAGCCAGGTGTGTTCTCTGATGTGCTGTGCTATGTACACAGGCAACGTGGAGTTCCACAAGACCATTGAGTCATGTGTGGATCCCGGAAACCATGCACAGCAATGGGTTATGAGGTGTTCTGCATCTCAGACCATCTGCACATTGAGGGAGTGGAATTGTTTTCGGTTTCTATACACTGCCTCATTGGCATGTCCGGGCACCAACTCCACATGTGTGCAATCTTAACGCAACAATGCATTTGGGCATGCCTGCCAGGGCATGGAAGGCCACTTTGGTAGCATTAACCTGGGTAGGGTTTCGGGTTAGGGCAATGTGGTCTGTCACATGGCGCAGCAGTGCATTCAGTACCTGAAACAAGACCCTGGAAGAACAGGGTTGTGACAGGCCATGCAGCTCACCCACAGTGTGTTGGTGTGTTGGTATGTGCTGGTCGCAAGGAAGTGCAATACGGACACTACCTTCAGCAAGGGGGGCATGGCAGTCTGTGTATTCATGAGGCTGCTGATGGCATCATGAATGATAATGATGTGTTATTTATATAGCGCCTTAATCCAAAGCGCTTTACATAGCACATATTTACATACAATATCACCCAACCGAAATTGGTATGAGGGTGACTATTGATGTTATGGTCTCCCTGTTAAGCCGATACAAGGTGTGGATTTAGCTTGGGGTCAGGTTCCAGGGCGAGGCACTGATGCAGGGTATTGGGGGCTGCCTGTGGGGTGCTACCTGCTGGACATTGATGTCAGACATGGCCAACTGGTTCCTCCTTCGCCTCCTGTGCCTACGCCACCTCCTCTGCTTCTCTGCCGCTTCATCCTCAATCCCCCTGCGTAGGTTCCCCAGCCTGCGGCCCTGACAGAGTAATAATACACCCGACCTGGAACAAAGTCAGCCACAGGTCCGATTCGGAAGGCAAACTAGTATTTTATTAAAAAATGTATTTACATTCGGGGGATTTTGATGGAAAGAAATCAAAACTCGATGTGCATCATTAAACTATTCCCTCAAAACCCGTTTTTCCAATTGAAAAAACGCACCCCTCTGTCTCTGAAGATTTAACTAGTCTGTAGGAGGCGCTACCATTTTTGAAAGTGAAACAATCCAATTGCAATGAACGTGATGTTTGGCATCGATGCTTTTTTTTTTAATCCTGAAATCATTTCTGGTCCTAAATACATTAAAAAAAATATAAACAGCGTTTCTGATTGTATATGACACAAACACGACTAGACTCTCCATTATAAAGATATTGCTGGCTCTGAAGAGTTCTCTAGGCCTATTGTCTAGTTTACTTCGTTTCATTCCTAGGGAAAGCAGTGAAAGAACTAGAAGCTGCCAATTAGAGTCTTGCCAGCCATGTGTAGTCCATCGATGATGGCTTCTTCTCTTCGCATGCCGGGCCATCTGTTCCTCCATTGAAAAGTTAAAAGCAAAAAACCCACCTACTAGAATAAAAAAATGAAAATGAACGATGCATTCAGGTGACGTGATGCAACTGGGTGAGAGGGTCTCATTCCTTGGTGGTGTGGCCGTGGGATAGAAACCGGTTGTGGTCTTCAAGCTCTCAAAGTTTATTATTATTTTTTATAAATAGATTTTAAGCCTTTCCTAACCCCGTGCTCGTGCTTTGAGCTCAAGGATAAATTCATGTTGTTCACCAACACACGCAGGGCCTAATTATGGAAATGGTGGCAAGGGGAAAGAGGTTTGTTTTGTTAAAGGCCACCTATTTATGAGAGGGAATTGCAGGGGATATTTGGGGTATTGGCTACATAGAAATCACTGTATGGGATATATGCACATTTTGTACTTCAGGCAGTACTTTCTATGTGTTCCTTACCTTAAATATCCCTTGCAATCACAACTCATAATTAGGAAGTATTTTATTTATTGGACATTTGTATGGCGCCTATACACAAGTGTTTTCAGGCACAACAAGACAAGATGGGGGAGTCCCGGGGGCCGTGGCAGGGGGGGGGGTGGAATAGGATTCACAAAGGTAGAACAACAAAAAACGGTTATATTGGCCTTGCGACAATCCTAGCGTGCAAGTGCAAGACAAGGGGTTAGTGCAGGAGTGGGATGCCCCCAAGAGTGGGGTCGGGCAAGTGCTCGGCGGGCCAAGGGGCAAGTGCCAGGGGAAGAGGGGGAAAGGGAGGATGAGCGCGGTAGTTATAAAAATAGGAGCATTTAAAACACCACGTTTTACAATGACCCTCACACACATGACAAAGCCCTAAGTGTCCATCATCCTCTTTTATGAGCATTGTCAGGCAGATCAGGTAGGGTTGGCTTTACGCATATAAAGGACCTTGGGCCTCATTATAACCCTGGCGTTGGACCATGGTGCTATTAGCACCATGGTCCATGCCGGATTCCGCCATGGTGGGTGGCGGATTTACCGCCCCATTCCAAGGTTGGCGGGGCAGTAAATCCCCATTCACCATGGCCTCTTCCCCATTCCCATTTTTGGCCCATAGGGCTCAATGGGAATAGGGAAGGTGCTAATTACGGCACCGTAAATTACGGTGCCGTAATTAGCACCAAGGTCCCTTAGCGGGTTGGACTTTAACGCCTGCAAAAAGCAGGCGTTAAAGTGTGAATCTGGCGTTAAGGGTTTAACGGCGCCGCAGCCTTTTACGGCGCCGTTAACCCCTTAACGCCAGGGTTGTAATGAGGCCTCTTGTCTCAGAATCAACTGCAGAGAGCCTCTAGCGGTTGCGTTGCTCCACCAGAAGCCACTACAATGCTTTCGTTGCTGGGTTTACGTGCTTGTGTTTTTTTCAGGTTTATACATGCCTTCACAGCCTTATTCTTCTGCAACTTATTTGTGTTTTGGGTTGCGCTGCATAAAAGATGTTTCACTATTTTGACATCAAACATTAGTCTTTTTGTGCACTCCACCTGATGGCCAGATTCCAACATTGGATACGTCCCTGAACATGTTTGGTTGCTGACTTACCATCTAGTTCACCTGAGGTATATCACATTGTTCCATGTGGAAGACAGTGTCGTCCAGATTGCAGGCCTTTTCCACCAACTTAGGGTGTCATCCAGCTTCTGTGACCATATAAAGACGATGGTGTTATTGCAGCTGCTGCTTATTAGCAGTTCGTCTGTTTTGTCTCGTTTAGGCATGGGCAACTCTCTGTTGGAAGCAATCCAGGCATTCTGAGATGTTATTCAGACTCCCAAATCTATCCCTCACTCCGAAGTGGATCAGGGCTTTATGATATGATATGATAAGTCATTTATAACGTACCTGTACACAAGTGTTTCTATGCGTGACACGACAAGGGAGGGAGGACAAGATAAAATCTTACTAGGCCTTGTGTCATTCAGATCGTGCAAGTGCGACACAAGAAGTGCAAGGGGAAAGGGAGAGGGGGAGCGCAAGGGAGAGGGTAAAACAGGGCAGCAATGCTCCGAGTAATTGCAGCCAGGGCAGTGCGGCTCTGGGTAGTGCAAGGAGAACACAGGACTGTAGGGTTACAGTTAAAGCCACAAAGTGCATAGTGGGCCCGGGGGCAGTGCAAGGGTGACTGATCACGAAAGAACCTGGTACCCAGCGAGACTCTGAGGGTAGCCAAGCAACCAGTCGGTACAGCAGACAGGTAGGCCAGCTGGGGAGGAAGAGAGAGAAAGCAGATAAGAGGAACGTTTTGAGCTGCTTCCGGAACTTTGGGTGGTCCGGCTCAGGTTTGAGAGGAGCAGGGAGGCCATTCCAGAGGGAGGTACCTGCAGAGAAGAGAGATCTACCCCACACTCTCTGCCTGGAGAAGCGTCTAACCCTTAGAGAGTTGGAGGTAGCTGAGCGAAGGGCTCAAGAAGGAAGGCATTTTGGAAGAGAGCGTTGGATGTAGTGCGGGCCCGGCCGGAGAAAGCCTTGTGGACAATGCGAAGGGTCTTGAACTTGATCCTTGCAGCCACCGGAATTCAGTGGAGAAATTTCAGGGCTGGAGAGATACAGTGCCTGGGCTTGAGGCCAAGGATAAGTCTCACAGTCCTGTTCTGGATTAGCTGCAGAGGGTGGTGAGTAGAGGAAAGCAGATTGAGAAAGAGGCTGTTGCAGTAATCCAGCCTAGAGAGAACCAAGGCTCTGGAGACTGAGCTTCTGGGGAAAAGTGAGAGGGAAGAGTCCCTTTGACGAGGTGCAGCTGATAGTTGGACTTTTTGGCGATGTCCGAGATGGGAGGAGAGAAAGAGAGAGTGGAGTCGAAGATGACACCAAGGTTTTTTGCTGCGAAGGAAGAGGGCCCAAGGCGGGCGGCCAGAGTGAGAGAGGGAAAGCAGGGGTCCCAATGAGAAAGATCTCAGTCTTACTGGCATTAAGGCAGAGATCGTTGGTTGCACACCAATCCTGAATCGCAGATTGACAGTCAAGAATTAGCGAGAGAGGAGAAGAGGTGGAGGGGAGCCTGAAGGAAAGCGGGTGTCATCCCCATAACACCTAAAGTTAGAGGAGAAGGTAGATATCAGGTGGGCCAAAGGGGCCAAGTAGAGGTTGAAAAACCAGGGTGGGAGGATAGAGCCCTGGGGAACGCCACAGGTAGAGAGAGATGTGGCGGCGCGAAAAGCACCAAGTTGGACCGGGTAGGGGCAGTCCAAAAGGAAGGTGGTCAGCCACTCCAGGGGCTGATCCATGATACCCAGGTTCTCACGGAGTTCATTGATCAGGATGGCGTGGTTGCCCGAGATGAAAGCAGAGGAAAGATCAAGGAGGATGCTGACAGAAGGAATGCTGGAATCAAAGTTAGAGAGCAGATCTTCACAGGGGTTCAGGAGAGCAGTTTCCTTGCCTCTGAAACTCTGAAGCCAGATTGATGGTCATGGAGACAAACAAAAGATACAGCGTGGAGAGTAAGCTGGGAGATGGCCAGCTTTTCCAAGAGTTTGCCCAGGAAGGGGGTACACCTACACCTTGAACTGTAGGTATTGCAATTAGATAAGGTGCACTAGCCCTGCTATATGTGCACATTGAATAGCAATGGGGTGTAAGGGGAATCTTGTGGAACAATGCAGGCGATACAAGCAACTCCAAAACAGGCATAACTAATTTGGACTGCTCTCTCGCATTGATTGTTCAAGGAACCGGCAGACTTGGTATCGGCTGATGGTTAAGATGCTCATTCTGATCTGTTGATGGGTTACAAGGACCCATTAAAGCTCTGGAATGTGGACTGGAACCAGGAAGGCATGATTATTATAAATTGTCTTGGTGTAAACCAAGAGGAAGTAGGTGTAAAAGATTGAAACCTGATTGATACAGAGTATCAATACATTATTGGATATCTGCGGCTTGCAAAGGTTCTCCAGCCTAAACTGATGCTTTATTTATTAGTAATACGTCTCGGCGTCCGGTCAAATGTTCAAATGCATTTGATTGAATGACAAAATGCTCGAGTCAATATGACCGAAAACAAAAAGTTTGAATTTATTTTTTAAAAGTATATATTTTTTTTGCACTAGTATAGTTAAAAAAAGGTGTTTTAACACCAAAAACGGGGGGTTGGGAGGACCCCCCCCCCAAAAAAAATATTCGACCCTTTTTTTCGGTCAAATTGACTCGAGCATATTGTCATTCGATGAAATGCATTCGAGCATTTGACCTATAACCATACGTCTCCACTTGTGTACTTTTGAACTGTCGGAAATTAGTGAAGGAGGCCGGTAGTGGGGGGTATGGATGGGCATGGTTAGGTGTACAATTGACAGCATATATGCTCAGGTATATTTTTAATTAAGCAATAAACCCAGACAAGTGGGTCTTTACTGGGCCAGGTAATGCCCTGGCCGGTTAGAAGCCTGAGTGAATGTTACCACTATCTCCTCTGCAGTTAATCTACCTCACTTGAACCACCATGTTTACCAGTAATCACAACAAGAGTATGCCAAAATGCCTCTATGCTATACTCGCACACAAGCTGAAAGTGGCTACATAGCAATTATACATTTTCAACAGAATGTCTCTTAATCTTCATCACCTCCTGCTTCCTTCGCCGAAGCCATCTTCTACACCAGTACCTCCCACCATGCTCTCTACCTTCCCAACTAGCAGACCTTTACCTCTTCTTCCACCAGTGACACCACATCAGCACCGCTAGCTCCACCCTAATCTGTAGACCTTTCCAGGAGCCCTAAATACTAACCGGGAGAACTACCAAACTGATCGCAGTATGTGACAGTCACATTGGCTTATGTTCCTTTGGCACATAAGCAAAATCTAGGGACCAGGAATGCTCCTACTATGAGAGGGGCAACCTGGAGATTGTATACAGAGGGATTCTCAAGAACCCCCACTTATGTCCAAAGTCAGCATGACTCGTAAGATTAGGGATAGATGCTGTGAAACCCGGACACACAGCCATGAGACAGGATAAAATCATGTTGTGCCATAGCCAGATAGTTCCCCAACTATGGCCGTCCTTCCAAACACGAAGTCCATTGATTGACAGAATCAGCCAGAAACAAAGTGTTACACAGTCAGAGAATAAGGCATCTAGATAGTGTAGCGCTATCAGTATCAAGCTGGTACACTGTTTGATTGTTCCTATTTCACCATCACATGGAACGAAATTCACCAGCAGCATCCATGTACTGCTCCTGGGTTGCTCGCAGACAGGACTCCTGCTCCCATTGTGGAGATGTCCAGGCAGTTCCACCTGACTTTAAAATGGGGGACCAGGGGTTGGAACTCTAAGCCACTGCCAGTAGGGTAAACATTCTGTCTTCAGTAGAAGAGCTCTCACATTTTGGCTAATTTTGAAACACTTGCAGTTTTACCCAAGTTACAAAGGGTAAGCCATCTCTCTGTGAGACAAAGCTTAACCTCCCTGATAACCCCCAACAAGGAAGAAACACGTGTCTGTGTTTGCTGTTGGATCTGTTCAGAGGAGAATTGTCTAGCATTTCGGTACTGGACCATCTTCGTGAGCGAGCCCAGACTGATATGCAACTTTCTCCTCTGGCAAGGCACAATGAGCTAAAACAAGTTTGTAGACCCCCCCTTAGTGGACACCTTCTCATTGAATGGGCTACTTCCGCTGTGCTTGTACTCAGTAGAGGGGCTCTCACATTTTGGCTCAAGGTGTAGAAATTAGCACAAGTAGCTAGGGTATTCCGGAGGAGGGAGCAAGGAACCTGAACAATCCAAAGGGTACCAGGGCAGGGACATTCGTGGACAATTGTGAGACAACAGGCGTGAGAGTGCGTCAAAGTGGAATCAGGAGCTTTATTTAGTGATCACGATAATCTGGTGTTCTTAAAATGCCCAATTTTTAGGATTTTCACCACACACTTGTGCCATTTGCATGGTCTCCAGATGCTCTGGGGGATCTGAAAGAGAGTTAGTGAGTTTGGTTTCTTAGGAGAAGAGGGTAATGCAAGATTGAAGTGCTTTGTGTTGAGGTTGCAGATCAGAAGAGTACCCTGAGCTCTGCTTGCATGTAGGTTTTCTAGTTTTGAAATGTAGGCAGCATTGAAGGCTTTGTTTCTAGAGAGGTGGCCTTGTGCTTGTGGTGTGGGCGTTGTGGTAGGTCAGAATCGGGAGATGGACAAAGAAGGCATGTTATCTGAAATATTATTAGTCCAAATACCTAATCTTTCCCTAAGCCTTAGCTTCTGAGCTCTAATCTAAAAAGAAACAATTAAAAAAGTGCTTGTCAGGATGCCGTACATAAATGCAGTCTTCAGTCCAGAATCCTATTCTAACCTAGTTTCTCTCCCTACTTGTGAAGCGGAAAACACAAACCAGATATAGTTTTGGCCATTGCCCAGATAAAGGGCCTGCAGCTGTGTTCTGACCCTTGTGCCTCTTTACTGTAGGCCTCCTGCCTATGGGCAGAGTCAAAAAAATGCAGTTTGTTTCCTTTCTGTCTCTTCATCTCCTTTCCATTCCCATCCTGGGCTTTCTTCCTTTGTTATCCACTCTGGGGCTCTGCTCTTTCTCTCTCCCCACTGTTGCCTTTCTTGGTTTTCTCCCCACTTCGAGGCTTGTCTCTGTGTCTCTTCTCGGTTCTTTCCTCACACCAGGGTTGGTCTCTTTCTTCTGTCCGCTCTGGGTTTTTCTGTACTTTCCAAACTCTGGAGCTTTCCTCTTTCACTTCCCCCGTTTGAGGCTTCCTCAGGGTCTCCCCATTCTGTGGCTTGTTTCACTTGCATCCCCCAGTTTGGGGCATCCCACACAACTCCCGCCCCCCTCTAGGGCTTTCTCGGGTTTCTCCCTGCTCCAGGGCTTATTTTTGTCTCATTCACCACACTCTGGGGCTCTTTGGGTCTCCCCCCAATCCAGGGTCTCGCTGTAACCCCCCATCTTGGGGCTTCTCTGTGCTCTCCCCACGCTGGGGTCCTTCTTCATCTTCCATGCTTCACTTCCCACCTCATGGTTTCCTGGAGCCACTGCATACCTTCTTCTGCCATGTGGTGCTCCTCAGAGGGTCTGTCTGATGCATAGCCACTTAAACGACTTGCCAACTGGGTTACGCGTTGGTCGCTGTCGTCTCCTGCTTGCTTCGCGCAGGGTTATGGCTGAAACTTCCCTTCTCACAGGTGTCTTGGTGCTCTGCAGGTTCGCATTCCCTTCCGCTTCTCGGAACCAGCCGTTCAGGCTACTCGCTCGGTTGTGATTCCACGTCTGGTGTAGTTTCACTCCAGTGGGCCTTTCCAGCTGCCTTGAGCTTTGTGGGTTCATTGCTACGCTGCTTCAGATAGTCTCTTTAACTGATGTTCCTCCAGGTGCTGGATCATCCACTTCTCCGCTGCCGCAGAGGACTGAGGATAGGGGGGGTCAGAAACCAGACAAGCTATTGCAGAATGTGTTTTATGATTATTATACCCATCAGCTCCCACTTAGCCAATAAAGGTCTCATGGGTCAAGGGGGAAGGAATGGTGGCTTGGGTCCGCGCTAGGGTTTTGCTGTACTATAGGGGGGTGGTTGGGGTTACCTTCCGAGGGATCCCGTGTTTCCAGTCCCCTAGGAGATGTTAGGCATAGCGGGCTCCCCTCCCTAGTCTCAAAGGAGTGGCTCCCCCTTGGGGAGAGGTCCCAAACTCCTTTATTCCTCACAGCGTATTTTGTTCAGGAGCCAAGTATGTCAGCTTGAGTTAGTGGTGTAACTTTGTGTTTTTTTAAGTCTGGAGGGAGGGTATTTAAAAAATAAAAACTTTTATTTAACTATCCACAAAATCATCACATTACAATATTGTCAATTGCAACTTACAGTGTTCAGGTTATACAGGTGAGCCGTCAGGTAGGTACCGCATTGTATCTATCATATCCCTTCAGCCGGGCTGAATCCCCCCCCCCATATTTCTTTCAGCCGGCACGTTGGAGGAAGCAAAGTAGCATATACCTCTTCATTATCATTCGCCCATGCACTCTTTAAATGAAGGGGGAATCCTCCTCTTCCAGCACATCAGTATGGCTTGCTTAGCTAAGAGCAGGCCTAAGTTCAGAAGTCTGCAGGGAACAATGTTCATTTTGCCCACATATCCCAGTAGGCAGATTCCAGCCTCCCATTCCATGGGGAGTTCTATCATGACTTCCAATGCCTTGCATACATCTGTCCAGTACTCTGTGAGTGCCCTGCATGACCATTACATATGAAGAATATCTGCATCCTCACTCCCGCATCTGGGGCACCTCCCTTCTGTTGCGAGGTATATTCTTTTGGGCTGAGCTGGGGTAAAGTGCAATCTATTAACTATCTTGAAGTGAAGTTATCGGTACCTGGAGTTACATGATATATGTTTTGTTAGTCTACAGAGCTGCTCCCAGTGCTTAACTGTAAATGTGACCCCCAGGTCTTTTTCCCAATCCCCAGTTGACCATGTTATTTTATACAACGCAGAGGCTGTTTTCTTCAGTTGACCGGGAGATAATGCATACCTCAAGCCTGTGTGTGAGGGAGGCTCACTGGGGAACCCATCCCAGGTGGTCACTAATGCCGAACGCAGTCGGAGGTATTGCAGTTTCTGTAATGTGGTATCCCCAATAATGATCTTGATGACATCACAGGTGACAAATTGGCCATCGCTGAACAGATCCCTAAAGTATTGTATACCCTTCCCCTGCCAGTGTGTGGCAAGGTCCTGGTTTAGCGTCGAGGCCAGGTATGGTGCGCCCCAGACCGGCATATCCGAATTGTACATTATGTCATTTCTAGGATGACCGACCAGCCTGGTCCATGCCCGATATGTGACCAGGACTGGGTCCATCTGGTTGTCACCTCCCGTTGTCCCTATGGCTAGCCCATGCAGGAGGTAAACTGGGTTTCTTTCCTGTGTTTCCAAAGCTACGTGGGACTCACCTGGGCTTCCCTGCACCCAGTATACTGCATAGTAAGCCTGTGCGGTCAGGAAATAAAGTTCAAAGTCTGGGCCATTAACCCCCCTTGGTCATACGGCATTGTAAGTTTTTCCTGGGAGGGTATTTTTAAAAGCCATGTGCGAGCGACTGGTTTGCGTTTCTGTGTGGTGAGTAAGGTGGAGAGAAAATGAGGGTTAGTCAAAATGTGAAAGGTATTTTTGCGGGTTTCTGTAGTGCTATAAAATTTTGGTTTTGATCTTAGCTGCATTCTGATGAGAGGTGCTTGGATTTTTGTTGGTTGATGTGTGAAGAGATCCGGTATTGTGGCTTAGATATTCTAGGAGACAGGGAAGGCTTTCACTTGGGGTGGGTGAGAGCCAGCTTGGCGGTCCCTTAGATTGTGGCTGCAAGTGTTGTTGTGTGAAAGGTGATCTCTTGAGGTGTCCATCTTAGATCAGTGACATCAACCCCATCTCCTGCTGAAGGTCACTAGAGGCTCCTTAGGAACAACAATCAGGAAGAAATCACCTCATTCCAGCAACACCAGGGACAATATCAGAGAGACCAACTACTGATGGACTGGGTGGTCAGGTGACCAAAGCATGCGCCATCCCTTCCGTACTCTCTAAGGCCGTCCAGCCAGGGGCAGAACAGTGAAGGGTGAAGACCAGCTGTTGTCCAACCTATTTGCATTTTAGCCTATGAGCCTTTGATTTTGCCTTTCTCCCTATTGCACCTGTGAGTACCCTAAGCTTTCTAACTACTGTGCTGACTCTCCACACAGCGCTACTCACCTATAATGAATTCACTCCTGCTCCTCCTACTTGCCTCTCCTTACATTTTCTGCGATCATGCTACAATGTCGTCCTTTCCTATCCGTATTATGAAACTCAGAACTCGAAAATCCCACTACTCCATCTCTCTTCCACCTTCTTCCAACAATGAAAGCCAACAAATATTTTTGCCCGCTCGAGGGAACTGGGACATTATGTGAATAATTGCATTATTGATTTGTTATCAGTGTTGTGCAATTAGAGGAGTTGAGATTTTTTTTTATTTTTTATTTATGTTAGCCACCTGATGACAATCCCAGGGGATCGAAACATCTGCATGTTGTGACAGCCTTTCTTTTTTTTTATAGGTTTTTATTGGAATTTTAACAAAACATAACTTCCCTACCACCCCGTCCCCTTTTCCCCCTGGTCCGCACTATGATCCAATAATTCCCTCCTTTCCTCCACCACCTTAAATTGTCATCCCCGAAGAGAGTGCACCGTCCCTTTCTTCCACCGAGTGTCCCTCCAACTTGTCATAGAGATCCATAGTCCCTCCGCTTAGTATGCATAGCTTTACACCAGTCCCAAGAGTGTCATTCTCCTCGGGTACCTGGCTGCTCTGGTTTCCTTCTGCAAGAACTTCAGTACAACGTCCCAGTCCGCCAAAATCCATGATGATCCCCTTGCAGAAACCCACTCCAATGCTGTGAAATGCCACCTTTCCTACCCAGTCATGTTCCGTAGGTGGCATTCTTGACTTCCACTTCTGAGCAATTACTAGCGCTCCTGCCATCAATAGAATCACATACACTTTCTGTTGAGCTTTCAAGGGTAATTCTTCCAATATCCCCCCTATTCCCAAGATTGCAAGGCCTTTGTTTCCCCTTCCCATGATTCCCACTCCTCAATGGCACCCAATGTCAAATCCCAAAACTGTTGGCTATGCGGACATTCCCACCAAATGTGACTCCATGAACAGTCTGCCCTGCATCCCCACCCACATGTCTTGGAAACTGTCTTGGAACACCTATGGCGTTTCACTGGTGTTAAATGCCATTGACACATCAGTTTTACCCATAGCTCCTGTAGTTGAATTGACCTAGTTAGTTTTGGACTATTCGCCCACAATTGTTTCCAGGGCTCTTCCTCATTCGGCTGGCCAACTGATTCCTCCCATTTCCCCATATAGCCCCTAAGGCCTGGTTCCTCGTTTTGCTTAATAAACCCACATACTGTCCACACCATGTGTTTGTCCCCTGAGTTAGTCAATGGGAGCTTTTCAAAGGATGTTAACACTCTAGTTGCCACCTCCTTTATTGCCGGACTCACCAACCAATGCTGTAATTGAGTGTAGCAAAAACTTTCCCCTTCATCCAGTACAAAATCCATGTTGCGTTGCTGGAAGGATTTGATCTCCCCCCCCATAAACATGTGCCGTATCCTAAGGCAACCACCCTTCTCTGATTTAGCAAACCCCTGCCCACTTGCCCCAAGGAGAATAGTGGATTATAGAATACAGGAGTAAAGGGTGATGGATATGTGGCGAGGTTTGCTCTGGTTACCAATTCGTCCCAGAAGTCCCCCACTAAGGATCCTATTGTGCTAAAATACATATTGTGTAGCCTGTCTCCCTTTGGCTTCCAACCCCCCCGCCCATCTAGATGGCCTCCCGCCACCGCTTCGTCCATTTACCTCCATATCTTGGATCATCTTTTAGCCAATCCCTGATCACTCTAGTCTGTGCCGCCAGATAGTATACCTTAAAGTCTGGTTCCCCATAGCCCCCTATTTCTTGGCATGATCATGACCTGTCTTGCCACTCTATGCTTTTTGTTGTTCCAAATGAACCTCCCTTTGTATCTTTGAATGGATAGGAAGAAGGATTTAGGGACCCTTATAGGAAGCGTCATGAAATAGTACAAGAGCTACAGGAGAATCACCATCTTTAGGACATTTATTCTTCCCAGCCATGAAATCATAAGCGGACCCCAACCGAGCAACAGATTCTTAATGGACTCTAGTAAAGGTGGACAATCAACCCAATACAGTTCTTCCATAATCTTAGCTATATTCACCCCTAAATATTTTATGGACTTGTCCGCCCACTTATATACGAAGGGTTCCTTAAGTTTCCGCTCCTCATCCACCAGAAACGTCAGATTCAAGACATCCGATTTATGGATGTTGATTTTCAACCCTGTGATTACCTCAAAAATACTCTGTTCCTTATTCGTTGCTCTAAGGGAGTTGAATGGATCCGTCAATGTTAATAACATATCGTCTACAAATGCAGCAACTCCATGTTCCCTTACCCCAAAGGGAATTCCTTTTATATCTGGGGATTCCCTTATTGCTGCCAAAAGCGGTTCCAAATGGATCGCGTACAACAAATGGGACAAAGGATGCCCCCGTTTCGTCCCTCTAGATACGCAAATCGCTCCTGACAATTGTCCGTTAATCAACAAACGAAGAGTTTGGTTATGATAGTTAGCTTTTATCATAGATATAAAATTCGCCCCAAACCGCGTTCTCTTCTTGGTGTGAAACAGGAACTGCCACTCCACTCTGTCAAACACTTTTTCAGTATCTAAAGTTACCAAGAGAGCTGGAACATTCTTTTTGTTTACTTTTTCTATCAGGTGTGCTATACTTCTGGTATCTCTAGTTTGCCTACTTCAGATAAAGCCTGATTGATTGTTGCCTATGAGTTTCAGAAGAAGCATGTCGAGGCAGGACGCCAGTATTTTTGTATAGATTTTTGCATCTATGTTTATGAATGCTGTCGGCCTATATGAGCCGCAGATTGACAGCTATTTCCCCGGTTTCGGGAGGTGCACCACCTTTGCTTTTTCCATTGTAGGAGTGATTCTCCCCAACTGTACCAAATGGGGAATCAGCTGTTTCCTAAAGTTTATATAAAAGTCTGCCGTGAAGCCGCCTGGTCCTGGCGCTTTATTGGCTGGTAATGCCGATATAGCTCTGCGGACCGCCTCCTCTGTAAATTCATGCTCCAACTCTTCTTTCTCCTGCCCTGTTATTGTAGGTAGGTTACATTTATTTAAATAATCTAATTGGAACTGCTCACTGGGGTGATCAGATTTGTATTAGTCTGTATAAAAGGCTGAACATTCTCCGGTTATATCTAATAGTTCCGAACTCTCCCTTCACTTTTCCATTTTGATTTTTAAAATCGTTATGGCGGTCTCTTCTTTTCTTAGTAATCTAGCCAGTAAAAGGTCCGACTTATTAGCCTTTATTTAATATTTCTGTTTCAGATGCTAGAGTGTTCTTTTCACCTCCCTTGTTTCTAAAATGTTCAACTGTCCCCTTATGTTCCTACATTCCCTCTACACTTCACCACTGTCCCCTATACCCATTCTGGCCATCACTTGTTTCAATTTCTCCTCTAGCTCTTTTTCTAGGAGTCTACACTCGCTATCCGTTCGGGACTTCATTGCAGTAATTTTTCCCCGAATCATCGCTTTAAATGCATCCCACCCAATATGCTGACCCGTGTCCCCCTGTTTATTCTCCCGGGAGAAGCCCTCTATGCCCAATTAAATGTCCTCCTGAAGTACATCATCTTTGAATATGAAAGAGGATTAACGTGAATTCCACAGCCCCGGGGATACGTTCTTCCTTCTCACCTTAAGAGTTATGGGAGCATGGTCAGCTAATTCCATTGCCCCTACCTCTATCTCGGCTACCATGCCCAGCAAGGCTCTTGATGCCCATACATAATCAATCCTGGAGGAGGTTCTATGGACATGCGAAAAAAGGTGCATCCATTGGAGGCTCCCCTCTTTTCTATCCAGACATCTATCAATGTGAGCCTATTCATTTTCTCTTTTAATTCTTTTGTGGGCCTAACCCGATTCTGTGACCTGCCCATACTCCCATCCATTTCTGGGTCCCATGCCATATTAAAATCCCCTGATAGTATAATTTGCCCCTTGACAAACCTTTCCAACTTATTTATCATCTTTTGTAGGAACCCATTTCGACCAGTGTTGGGGGCATATATAGTAGCTAAAGTGTACGTTTCCCTCCCCTTTGCAATATCAATGTTAAGTATCTCCCCTCTGTGTCCTTCTCCCAGTTCGCTACTTTGAGATCTAGATTATTTCGCAATGCTATCAACAACCCTCCCCTTTTTTACACCGATAATTAGATTGGAATAATTGTTTATATCCCTTTATTCTAATTGTATCTTTAGCCCTTGCTTGCACGTGTGTTTCCTGTAGAGTAAAAATATCTGTTTTTTGTCTGCTGTCCCGGGGCCCCTCCAACTCAACCGAAGCCACTTTCCTCTTGGTGTTCCTCTGCTCACTGCCGTCCATTTCCCCCCTTCTTCTTGTCCTGTCATTCCTTTAGCCAGACGTTGGATCCTACCTCTTCTTCTTCTAGCCCAAGTATATGCAATCCTTCATCAGAGGATGAGATTCGATGCTGCTGGCCTTCCCACTCATATACTAGCCCAAACGGGAATGTCCAATGGGATTGAATGTTCTTTTCTCAAAGAAAGCTCATGACTGGACTTATTTATTTCCTTTTAAGCAAAGTTATTTGGGACAGGTCTTGGAAAGGTTGTATCTCCATCCCATTATATGTTAGCTGTTTCATTTTCCTTGCTGCCAACAAGATCTCTTCCTTTTGGCTATAGTCATGTAGAGCCACCAAGACGTCTCTCGGTCTTGATCCCGGTTCTCTCCTCAGCGGCACAACTCTATGCACTCTTTCTCATTTCAATTCAGTCACTCCTTCCAGGTCTACTAGGTATATGAATATTTGCTGGATCACAGCCTTGAGGTCCTTGTCCTGCACATCCTCAGACAGACCCTTAACCCTGAAATTCAATCACCTTGATCTATCTTCCAGATCATCTGTATCTCAAGGTTGTGCAGCACTCGTGCTAGCTGCTCCACCAATTCGTCCGTCTTTCTTGCGTCGTCTGCAATTTCCTGGAGTGCCATCGCATTCTTGTCCACTCTTTTCTCTAGTTTGTTCACATCTCTCTTTATTTCGTGCAATGTGGACGCCAAGTCTTCTCAGATCTTATCTAACTGCACCTGCACAGTTCCTGAAATTTTATCCCCAAATTCCTGGAAATATTGTTCGAGGATATACTGTGTAACCACCTGGTCAAGTCCCAATTCTCCCTGAGGACCCCTGTGCTCTTGCTTTTCTGGGCTTCTTTTGCATCTCCTTTCCTCTACTTTTTTACATCATAGGATTCTATCTCCTTAGTTTAAAGTTTGTTCCCAAAGTTTCAAAAGTCTCTCCTCTAGAATACTGTGCTTTAAGAGGGGTTTTGAAAGTGTCAAATAATCCTCCGGGTCACAGCTGGTCACTATGGTGTTTGCCCTCCAGCAAGCATATCTCAATCTCACCACTGATAACCGCACGCTGTTCCCTTGATCTCGATCCCAATATTGCAGTCTGTGCTTCCACCGGCGCTCGTACTTTATCACCATCCATCTATGGCCTGCAGTCCTCTCCTTTTCCGTGCCCGGGGAGGGTTTATTCCACACAAAATTCCCTTAGATCTGTGTCGAGGGGCAGGAGAACATCAGTTACGGTGCTCTGCTGTCGGTAGCTATTTTGGAATCCTTGTGGCAGCCTTTCTTAAACTAATATTGTTCTAAAAAATATGACAAGAAAAAATTGGAAATGAGGAAATAATAATAAAAAGTAGATTTTGAAAATAGTGAAAAAATTCCTAAAGTTTGGATCTTTGAGTGTTATACCAGTGTTAAACCATCTCACTGCTCAGCAGATAATTCTGCTGTGTTCCAGATAGATTGTCGAACCCTGGCTGGTAGATGCGATTGAGGGGCCCATTACTACATCATCATAATAATAATGAAAGCAGGAGTGCTCTTGATATATTTATTTGATTCAAGTAGATGAGCTAGCCATACTTCTCCAGCATGGGGTCTGGCATGGATTCACATGCTCATGAATATTCCCCGTCATCAGGCCGGGAATCCTCGGTAAAGAAAAAATCAGTATCAGTTTCGTTTCTGATCTGTCTTTCTCAGTAGTAACCAATCACTGGTCTCTGGGTCATACTGCCCCCAGCCAATGACTGCCCTCTCCCTAAGCCCCGCCTCTGGCAGCCATCCTCAGATTTTTACTGTTCACTCAAGTGTTGGGAGTCCTCATGTTTAGCTCTCGAGCTTTTGCTGCGTTTTCGCGCTTTTTCAAAGATAATTTCTAATTTTTCGGTCAAATGGAGCCTCAAGCTCCACCGTCTCTACATCCGATTAACGGGGATCTGTGTCGGATTTTTCTACGCCCCTCAAGGGTAAAGATTTTGTCGAGTTATGCTTCTTGGAGGATTCTAGGAGTTTCTGCGGCTTACCCGACCATGGCCCAGGAGAAAGGAAGCTCGACGCCCAGAAAGCTGTTCAGGGTTTGCCCTGGATGCCAGCTGCAGAATGTGTTCAAGGAGGATGAGCACTCGAAATGTCTCTACTGCCTTCATGAGGACAAAACGCACATGGAGAAGGACTGTGCGTTTTGCAGGAACATGTCGGAACGGACCATCAAGGACAGACACCTTCGTCTCTCCAACTGGCTGGAAGGAAAGAGCCTGTCAGGTGAGAAGAAGAAGTCGGGGGCCCAACAGAAGGCAAAGCACTGCGAGTCCGCGGGCACCGGAAGCACCGAACGGTCGGGCTCCTCGGCTGCCAGGCAGGGCGCATCCTCTCCAGCGCCATCAACCACGAACCAACGCTCTGGCTCAGGGAAGAGGAAGGCCGAGAACCCCGTGAAGCTTCTGGAGAGGCCCCGGTCGAGCTCGAAGGATCCAGCCAGGGGGAGCGAGGTGGTGACCCTCCCCCCAAGGTGGAGGTCACAGGCCCACAGAAGGTGGTAAAGGCCTTGATTCACCTGGCCAAGGCCTCTATAGAGGAAGTCGCGCCGGCCCTGGTGCAGCCTGTGGAGGCTACACCAGTGGAGGCGACCTCGGGGCCCAGAGTCTCCCTGCCTCCGCGGAGGGAAGCCTCTTTCAGACCCATCGAAAAGACCCCTGTGAAGACCCCGGCGGAAAAGGAAGGGGGGGCCGGTGGCCGTTGTGGACACGGACACAGCATCCGAGGAGGAGCTGGTAGAAGTCTTAGAGGGCCTCGACGAGGGCGTCAAAGAGGCCCGATCCCACGGGAGGGATCCCGACGAAGAGGACGACGAGAGCGACGGCGGCACCGGCGAGGGTCCTAGTCACCCGTCGCTTCCGGAGCCGCAGGATAACTCAGCGGCCATTTTGTTGGCAATACAATCCTTATGTTCGGAGATAAGGATGAGATTGCCCTTACCACCGACGGAGGAACCGGAACCAGGCTCGACGTAGGAGCCAGAGCCAGGCCCGGCAGGAAGCCCCCCAAACAAGAGAAGACGGATCCATCCAGCCCCGCCTTTTCAGCCCTCGCGGCCTACTCAACCTTTGCCCATGTCCCCTGTCTCTGGGGATGACACGGGAACGGACACGGCTACGACGGGTACCGACGATGACGGCGGTGACGACGGGACAGAGCTCCCATCGCCCCCAGCCCGGGCCTCCCCGCCCGACGAGATCGGATCTTTCCATGCAATGATCACCAGGGCATCCGAGCTCTTTCAGCTGTGCCCCGAAGAGAAGAAGAAGGTAAGTTTCCTTTACCAACGGCACGAGGCCAAGAGGAAAACAGTCCTCGCTGTGCCTCTGCTGGATGACATCTGGGACGAGGGTCTCACCCTTCTCAAGAACCCGTCTACGACGCCTGCCAAGAGGGATCGATACGAGAAGAAGTACCAGGTCCCCGACGCGGCCCCTTTGTGCCTTAGGGCACAACCGACTCCTGACTCGGTCGTCTCAGCGGCGGCCAAGAAGAAAGCAGGGGAGGCATCGGCCTCAACGTCAACTTCCCCGCCGGACGGCGAAGGAAAGAAGCTGGAGGCAATGGGACGACAAGTTATCTCGTCGGCGGCAACAACGATTAAGGTGGCCAACGCCCTCGCGATCGTGGCCCACTACGACAGGAAGTTATGGTACAAGATTGCCCCCCTGTTGGACTTCCTACCGGACGACAAGAGAGCCGAGGCCCTGGAGATCTTGCAAGAAGGCGAAGTGGCGTCGGACCATGCCATAACGGTGGCAACGGACATTGCCGACACCGGTTTCCGCCAGCTAGGCAATAGCGTTTGCCTTAGACGACGAGGGTGGCTCAAGGCGACGGATTTCTGCCAGGACGTACAAGCCAAGGTTTTGGACATGCCGTTTGACGGGAACAATCTGTTTGGGAAAACAGTGGATGAGTCCCTCCAAGCCATCAAGGCGGACACGGAGACAGCTAAGGCCCTAGGCGTTCTCCGGCAACGAAGGCCATCCTTTCGGTGCACCGGAGGCAAGCAGGGTGCCTCCAAGGGATTCGGCAGTGGCTCCTCTACGTACCGCCAAGCGGCCCGCTCCTCGTCGCAGGAAGCCTATAGATGATGAGGCAAGTTGGGTGGACCCCGCTGTCGTCGCCAGGGAGGCCAAGGCGGCAAGGCGTCCTCCAAGCAAGATTGAACTGACCATGGTGTTGGGCCCCACCGAAGCACCCCGTTGGGAGGCCGGCTGGCTAAGTTTGTCAGCGTGTGGGAGTCCATCTCCACCGACCGTTGGGTGCAGGACGCCCTGGCCCAGGGGCACGCCCTCGAATTTCTAAAAAAGTGCCCCCGCATTCCACCCGTGGTCAGGAAGGAAAATCACATCCCTCAACTGCTATTGGAGGTAAGGGCGATGCTCAAAAAAGGTGCCATCGAGCTCGTCCCGAAGAGGCTCTGGGGCTCTGGAGTATACCCAAGGTACTTCCTCGTGAAAAAGAAGACAGGAGGATGGCGACCCATCCTGGACCTGCGATGACTGAACAAGTACATCAAGGCACAGAAGTTCCGGATGGTCACCCTCCAGCACGTGCTGGGACAGCTGGAGGAGAGCGATTTCCTCTAGTCGTTGGATTTGGAGGATGCATACTTTCACATCCCCATTTTAAAAGGACACCGAAAGTTCCTCAGGTTCGTGATCCAAGGGCGGCAATACCAGTTCAAGGCCCTCCCGTTCGGACTGAAATCGGCACCCAGGGTTTTCACCAAGTGCCTCGCTCCAGTGGCGGCACGGCTGCGCCTACAGGGGATCCACGTCTACCCCTACCTGGACGCTTGGCTCATCCGCGCAAGGACAAGGGAGCTCGCCGTGGAACACACAGTGAAGACCGTCCAGCTACTCATGGACCTGGGGTTCTCCATCAACTTCCCCCAAGTCCCACCTGGTCCCCTCGCAAGTCGCACTGTTTCTGGGAGCCAAGCTCGACACAGTGGCGCGTCTGGCCTCACCGTCGGAGGAAAGGACAAAGGCCATCCTAGGCAAGGTGCAGCGTCTGCTGGCCATGGACGTGGCCAAGGTGAGGTCCATCAAGTCCCTCTTCGGGATGATGTCCTCTTGTATATATCTCGTGCGCCTGTGCAGGCTTCGGATGCGCCCTCTACAGGAGTTCCTCGACGCCTGCTGGATACAAGCAACGGGCAGCTTCGAAGACAGGATCCCTCTCAACGAGACCTTCCATCGAGCGATCCGCTGGTCGGGCATTCGTGCTCATCTGGCGGCTGTCGTAAATCTCCCCCCGTCTCACCTGTGATCGGGATCTCCCTTGTTCGGCCGCAGGAATCTTCCTGTGGATGGTTCGGGTCTTGAATAGGCTCGCCCGAGCCTCGTCAGGTTGCAGGACGCATTCAGAGTTCCGGGAAGTTCGTGGTTCCAGGGTATCCAGGATTAGCGTAGAACGAGTAAGTAGGGGGGGAAATCCGGGAACAGGATAAAGGCAAGGAAGGAAGCAAGAGGATCAAGGAAATCAATGTAGAGAGTAAGCACACGTCGGGTCACTACCCAAGATAGCGTTGAGACGCGCGGACCTGCAGGGGCGTGACCAATTTATAGTATGTGCCACGACGTGAAAGCTAGTGTGTAGCACGGAGCTTGGTACGGCCATGTTGGGAGGAAGAAGGAGTACAAGCCCTTCGTGACAATGACCATGAGGTCCAGAAGGGGCAATTTCGCCGGGTCATGACAGCATGCCCCCTCCGAAGACTGGTTCCTCCAGGCTTGCCTGGGTGAATAAGATGGAATCTTCTGAGCAAACGAGGGGTCTTTAAATTAGAAACTGGTTCCCATGTTCTCTCGCTAGGGGGGGGGGTAGCCTTTCCACTCGACCATATATTGTAGTCGACCCCTCCTATACCTGGAATCACATATCCTGGACACCTCATATTCCAACTGGTCGTCCACAACCACAGGTGCGGGTTTGAAGGGTTTTCGAGTAGAACTAACGTAGGGTTTCAACAGGGAAGTATGGAGGACTGGATGTATCTTTTTCCAGGAATCCGGAAGCTTAAGTCGGAAGGAGACAGGATTGATGTCATGCATGCTGGACGCTACGCTCGTAGAACAGCTAGACCGTTCTATTCCAAATGGAGGTTATTCGATACGTTACCGGGAAAACGACGTTTGCACTTTTCACGTCGCTAACTTCACGTGACTTTTGCTTCGTCACGTGAACTACGGTATTACGTATTTAAGCAGCGTAGAAACTTCACTCGCTGCTTCTGATCGAATCTATTGGCGTTGTGTAGCTGAACCTCTGATCTGCATCCTGGCATATTTCTACAGCTACTTTTGGGCCTTCAATAGCGTGTGTTCCGCCACACGCTGATTCCTGGAGCTATTCCTTCGCGTGATAATTCACACGCGTTTTCTGTCTTCAAGCGTGGCTGGTCCGGACTGCGGGAATCCTGCCCGCGTGTACATCCACACGTACACTCCGTCTTCATACGCGGCTGGCCCGGACTGCGAAAATCCTACCCGCGTTTAATTCCACACGCGCACGTTGTCTTTAAACGCGGCTGTTCCGGACTGCGGGAACACCGCCCGCGTGTAATTCCACACGCGCTCTCTGTCCTCAAGCGCGCCTGGCCAAGGCTGCGCAAATCCTGCCTGCGTGTAAAATCCACACGCGCTCTCTGTCTTCAAGTGCGGCTGGCCAAGGCTGCGTAAATCCTGCCCGCGTGTAAAATCCACACGCGCACGTTGTCTTCACTCGCGGCTGGCCCAGACTGCGTGAATCCTGCCCGCGTGTAAAATCCACACGCGCACGTTGTCTTCACTCGCGGCTGGCCCAGACTGCGTGAATCCTGCCCGCGTGTAATATCCACACGCGCTCTCTGTCTTCAAGTGCGGCTGGCCAAGACTGCGTAAATCCTGCCCGCGTGTAAAATCCACACGCGCACGTTGTCTTCACACGCGGCTGGCCCAGACTGCGCGAATCCTGCCCGCGTGTAAAATCCACACGCGCACATTGTCTTCAAACGTTATTTTCTTCGCGGCTGTTTATAACCGTGTGTACTTTGTTTTTCCTTAAAAAGAGCGCTAATTCTAACTCCTGCATCTGTGGAATTAACAGAAGGATTGATCCCTATAGTGGGAAGGAAGCTTTTCAAGGATTATTGGAAGGTGACATTGAACTGAACTTTTGGACGCTATCCTGTGGTGAATTCAACCCGTATCTAGCGTGAGCCTCGTTCCGTTCGGGATAAGTCTCCCTTACTAATTTTCCCTTCCTTGTCGTTTGTTCTTCATTCAAATCCATCAAGAGGCTTCTGGATTATTCTACCCTAAACTAAAGGTCAGTGTGAACATTCCTGTCATTATCTAATTCATCATACTCAAGTTGGAGCAGTTATTCATGATACTTTAATTTGTCCTAGGCTGGCTTTCTATACCTTACCCACGCCCTTTCCAGTGATCCATCGCTCTGTCTGTTTTATCAGCCAGAGGGTTGTATCATTTGGAAGGTCTTCAATTGACTTCACAACTATCAAATCGTGTGAACAGGGATCCGGAAGACCCTACCTCCTGTATCCTTTTGAGTATTGTATCCTTTTCAGTTAATACTTTGGTACATTCTGACAATTGATGACCTCCTTTATAGAAAATGGACCATAATAGCGAGGAGCTAATTTGTTTGGTCGTAGATGTCGAGGTAACATTTTCGAGGCTAACCAGACTTGATCGCCAACTGAATAGGAAGGTGATGGTCTTCTCTTAGAGTCCGCATATCTTTTGGTTCGAGTCTGGGCCTGTTCTAACTGATCCTTTGCCTCTCTTTGAAAGTCAATCAGCGTCTGAATCCAAGAGTCAAGGGTAGGTACCGGAGTAGATTCGGGAAGAACTGATGGTAAAACAGACGGGTGATAACCTTGACTGCAATAGAAGGGTCTGATCTTGAGAGCTGAATGATCTGAGTTATTGTAGGAGAATTTGGCTAAGGGTATAAGGAGAGACCAATCGTCTTGAACCTTGGTGGCAAAACAACAAAGATATTGTTCCAGGGTTTGATTTACTCGTTCCGTTGCCCCATTGGTTTGTGGATGATAGCCTGAAGAAAGGGCACGTTGGATTCCTAGAACACGACAGAGATGTTTCCAGAATTGTGAAATATACTGGGGTCCCCAATCCGAAATAATCTTGGAAGGAAGGCCATGAAGACGAAAAATATGTTCCAGGAAAATTCCAGCAAGTTCTGAGGAAGATGGTAGTTTATACAATGGTGTAAAATGAGCTAGATGAGTGAACAAGTCAATGGTTACCATAATGGTTGTATATCCTCGGGAAGGTGGTAATTCAACAATAAAGTCAGTGGCAATATCTTCCCATTGTCGGGTTGGCAACGTAGGTTGTAGAAGCAGACCCGCCGGCCTCTGATTATCGTACTTGTTCTGACTACAAATAGCACATGTCTTGATGTATTGAACTACACTGGACTTCATCCCTGGCCACCAGAATTGTCTTTGTATAAGACGGAAGGTGTTGTTTACTCCTCGATGGCCGGTGTGAAGAGTATCATGGCATAGATTCATTACCTTCTGTTGAAGTTCTTTTGTCGGAATGACCACTGAATTGTTCTTGAATAAATATCCTTCCTTGATTGTCAGACGCCTTGGATTTTTCTTCGATATGTCCTTCCAAAGTTCAGATAATTGAGTCTGTGCTCTGATTTCTTCCAGGAGATTGATCGCTTGAGCTACAAAGATTGTGGGTGGAAACATTTTTGGATAGATCTTATCCTCCAAGGGAACATAGTCGGGACGCCGAGAAAGGGCATCGGCAATCAAGTTTTGTGATCCAGGAACATGTGAAATTTGAAATTGATATTGAGCAAAGAAGTAGGCCCATCGAGCTGGTCTACTATTCCTGCACTCCATGGATTGTAGGACCTGAAGATTTCGGTGATCAGGACAGACTTGAACTGGATATTTAGCACCCAGGAGTAAATGTCTCCATTCAGTGAAGGCATGACGAATAGCCAATAACTCCTTCTCCAGAACTGAGTAGTGAGTCTCGCTGGTGGTCAGGGTCTGTGAGAGATAAGCAATGGGATGTTCCAACTTATCATCGGATTCTTGTTTTAAAACTGCTCCTATGGCGTAATTGGAGGCATCAGTTTCCACTAGAAAAGGACGATTTATGTCAGGTTGGGCCAGGATGGGGGCCTGGGTGAATTCTTCTTTCAAGCGTTGGAATGCCTTGTCTTGTGGTATAGACCAGTTAAATGGAACGTCTTTCTTCAGGAGATTAACAATGGGTTGAACAATCTCGGAAAAGGTGGGAATACATTTCCGGTAGAAGTTGGCAAGCCCCAGGAAGGATTGTATTTGCTTAACAGATGTTGGGGCGGGCCAAGCCAGTATGGCCTTCACCTTTGAAGGGTCCATACTAATTCCTTCTGAACTGAGGACAAATCCCAGATAGTGAACTGATGTGACATGAAACAAACATTTTTCTGGTTTGGCTAAGAGTTGATTTTCACGGAGACGTTGAAGTACTGCTTTTACTTGTTCTTCATGTTTCAAGGAGTCCTTGGAGAAGATCAATATGTCATCCAAGTAGACGATAACATTGAGAAATAACATGTTAGAGAACACCCTATCCATAAAACGCTGGAAGACTGCGGGAGCATTGGTCAGACCAAAGGTCATGACTAGGTATTCAAAGTGACCAAAGGGTGTTCTAAAGGCTGTTTTCCATTCGTCTCCTTCCCGATACGGATCAAATGGTAAGCACCTCGGAGATCCAGTTTCGTGAATATCACTGCACCTCTCACAGCTTCAAGGATATCCGAGATATGGGGTAGAGGGTATCTGTCTTTCAGGGTGTATTGATTTAAGCCCCGATAGTCCAGGCAAGGTCTGAGCTCTTTAGTATCCTTTTTCGGAACAAAGAACAATGAAGCACCAGCTGGTGATTTTGAAGGTCTTATGGTGCCGTTCTCAAGATTAGTGTCTAGGTATTCCTGGAGGGCTCTCTTTTCGGGTTCTGAAAGGATAAACATCCTGCCAAATGGAATCACTGCTGAGGGTTCAGTATCTATGGCACAGTCCTCGGGTCTATGTGGAGGTAAGGCTTGAACAATGGCAGTAGAGAATACATCAGCATACCCTTGATAGATCTCTGGAACTTGTACAATATTGGAAACCATGAATGGTGTCTCTGGACACCTTGGTAGACTTATAGGAGCTGTGACTGAGGTATCCAGGTTTAAACAATGGTTCATACAGAACTCCGAGCCAAGGAATAAGGATCCGGCCGTCCAGTTAATATATGGATTGTGCCTTTGTAACCAGGGCATGCCCAGAACCAAGGGGTAATGGGCTGATTTTATAATGTCAAACACAATCCTTTCTTGATGATGATTTATGGAAAGATGGATCTCCCTTGTTTGCAGACTAATGGGTCCTGAGGAAAGAGGTCTTCCGTCAATTGCTTCCACTGGCTGTGAAAAACCTCTTGCTTCATATGGAATGTTATGACTTCTTACCCAATCTTGACCAATGAAGACTCCCATTGCTCCGCAATCCACCAAGGCCAGTTTGGGGTAGACCTTGTCCTAGGATGGCGATAAAAAGGCCTGTAATATCACCAATTTGTTTTGTCCAGGAGAGTTCAAGGATGGAATTGATGTGGAGCAAACATCTCTCTCCCGAAACCTTGCTCCATTTAGGATCTGGAGCTGGCGTTTCCCGAGCGTCGGGGAGGAGCCAGAGGACACTCTTTAACTAGATGTTTATCTGAGGCACAATACATACATAAGCCTGTGTGTATCCTTCTTAACCTTTCCTGCGGGGAAATTGGTCCACGAAAGGCTCCGAGTTGCATGGGTTCAGAATCAGTGCTCGGATTCTTGGCAGATTCGGTCCTTGTAGTATTCTCTGGGGAGTTTCTTTGAATTGAGACTTTATTCTTTTTCTTTTCGGCCTTTCTTTCTTGGATTCTGAAGTCTATTTGCATTGACAAGTCCAGGAGGGCCTGGAATGAACTAGGACGTGCCACTCTGGCTAATTCGTCCTTAATCTCTTCATTTAGACCGCTGTGAAATAAGGTAAAACAGGCTTCCAGGGGCCAGTCCACCTCTTTGGCTAGCTGTTTGAATCTGGTAACATAGGTCAACATGTCTTGGGATCCTTGTTGGAAGTCGAGTAACTTCTCTTGAGCACCGTGGACCAGCTCTGGACGTTCGAACATGGTCTTGAGTTCCGCGATGAAGCCTTCATAATCATCCAGGAGAGCATCCCCTGAATTGAGTAAAGGAGTGGCCCATGTAAGGGCATTACCGGAAAAATGCGATATTATGAAGCCCACCTTAGCCCTAGGAGTTGAGAAATAGTAGGGCTTGAAGGTAAAATGTACAGAACAAGAATCCAGGAATCCACGTAAGGTCTTTGTTGAACCGTCGTATTTATCAACCACTCCTCCCAATAGTACACTGTCCTTATTCGCAGAGTCACGTGACAAGACAAGCTGTCTTAGCGCTGCATTCTCGGCTTTTAAATTCTGCATCTCTGTGGAAAGTTCTTGCATTCCGCGCATCAGGTCCTGAATAGCATTCTCCATGGTAGAATCCGTATTGATCGTTTGGCGTCTCAAACTGTCGTAAATCTCCCCCCGTCTCACCTGTGATCGGGATCTCCTTGTTCGGCCGCAGGACTCTTCCTGTGGATGGTTCGGGTCTTGAATAGGCTCGCCCGAGCCTCGTCAGGTTGCAGGACGCGTTCAGAGTTCCGGGAAGTTCGTGGTTCCAGGGTATCCAGGATTAGCGTAGAACGAGTAAGTAGGGGGGGAAGTCCGGGAACAGGATAAAGGCAAGGAAGGAAGCAAGAGGATCAAGGAAATCAATGTAGAGAGTAAGCACACGTCGGGTCACTACCGAAGATAGCGTTGAGACGCGGGGACCCGCAGGGGCGTGACCAATTTATAGTACGTGCCACGACGTGAAAGTTAGTGCATAGCACGGAGCTTGGTACGGCCATGTTGGGAGGAAGAAGGAGTACAAGCCCTTCGTGACAATGACCATGAGGTCCAGAAGGGGCAATTTCTCAGGGTCATGACAGCGGCAGGAACAGATTTTCAGACCCCCACCCACCAGGTGACGGTGACGACGGATGCCTCCCTGGAGGGGTAGGGACCGCACACCGGAGATCTTCACGCGAGAGACCTTTGGCTCCCGGAGGAGAAGCCACTCCACATCAACATCCTGGAGCTCTGGGCAGTGTTTTGGGCCCTCAGGTCCTTTCTCCCGTCCCTCAAGGGCAAGGTAGTGAGGATCTTCAACGACAACACCACCACGATGTTTCACACCCGGAAGCAGGGCGGAACCAGGTCCCCAGCCCTATCCAAGGAAGCCCAGGATCTGTGGCATTGGGCCGTTGCTCAAGGGATGTTTCTGGTGCCGTTTCATCTGGCAGGGATAAAAAACACCATCGCCGACTCACTCAGCAGAGAGCTGCACTCGTGCCACGAGTGGGAACTACGCTAGGACCAAGTGGACCGACTCTTTCAGTGATGGGGCAAACCCCAGATCGACCTGTTCCTGACGGCGATGAACTCCAAGTGGCAGAGGTTCTCCAGCAGGTTTCCCCAACCGAGGAGCATGGGCGATGCTTTCTCGTTCCCCTGGGACAGCAGTTCCTATATGCGTTCCCTCCGTTGCCGTTGCTGCTCCGACTCATCAACCAGCTCAAGAAGTCCCGGTGCAGAATGATCCTCGTTGCACCGGTGTGGCCGAGACAGATCTGGTTCCCGGACCTTCTGGACTTGTCAGCGTCCCCACCAGTCAAGCTGTCGACGGACGCCGATCTTCTCTCCAGAGAAGGAGGCGCCATTGTTCATCACGATCCAGAGTCACTGAACTTGCAGGTCTGGCTCCTGCAGCACTAGAGTTTGGAGGGTATGATATCCCGGCCGACTGCAGAGAGGTTCTTGCGAAGGCCAGGGCGTCCTCAACTCTCAAGAGCTACGGACATAAGTGGAAGAGGTTCTCTATCTGGTGCCGGGCACAGAAGATTAACCCTCTGCGGATTACGCCCCCTCAAGTATTGCCGTACCTACTGTCCCTAGCCAAAGCTGGAATATCTCCCTCTTCAATCAAGATACACCTAGCAGCGATTTCCCGATACACCAGGACTACAGGACGGTCATCCCTGTGGTCTCATCGCCTGGTTAAGGAATTTATGAAAGGACTGTTTCGATCATTCCCGCCGGTGAAGGCACCAGCCCCGGCGTGGGAGCTCAACGTGGTGCTGACCAGGCTCATGAGTCCGCCATTCGAGCTGTTGCATTCGGCCCCGTTGAAGTTTCTGTCGTGGAAAACAGCATTCCTGGTGGCCATCACCTCTGCACGACGCGTGGGAGAGATCCAGGCGCTATCCTGCAAGCCTCCATACCTGACCTTTCACGATACAAGGGTAGTGCTGAGGACGCACCCCTCCTTCATGCCCAAGGTGCCGTCGGACTTCCATCTCAACGAGCCCTTGGTGTTACCAGTCTTTTTCCTGTCGCCTTCGTTGCCGGCCGAGAGGACTTTGCACTCGCTGGATGTAGCTAGAGCGCTGAAGTTCTACGTGGACCGAACAAAGAGTTTTTGGAGGCCATCACAGCTGTTTGTGAACTTTGGACCTGTGAACCAAGGGAAGGCTCTCTCGAAAGCTTCCATTTCCAGATGGCTCTCCGGCTGCATCATGCACTGTCATCGGTTGGCTAACCGACCGTTGCCCGGCCGTCCGAGAGCCCATTAGACCAGAGCTATCGCTGCTACCACGGCGTTCTTGTCTGGTGTGCCCCTGCTGGACATCTGCAGGGCTGCTACGTGGAGGTCAACGCACACCTTCACGAGATTCTACTGCTTCGACTGGGATTCCAAGGAGGAGTCCAGGGTCGGCCAAGCAGTGCTGCGCAACCTGTTCGCTTAAGGTGAGCCTGGTGAGGAGGTAAGAAATGCTTAATGTTGAGCCTTTGCCACCTCCCGTGGTTGTGCATGTGTGTACTGCTATGTATTCTTATATTCATGAGCATGTGAATCCATGCCAGATCCCATGCTGGAGAAGGAACAAGTTACTTACCTGTAACTGTTGTTCTCCAGCATGGGTCTGGCATGGATTCACATGCGGACCCTCCCTCCTACCCCCCTGCGCTCTTCACTTGGTCATACTGCCACTTTACGTGCTACCAAATCTGAGGATGGCTGCCAGAGGCGGGGCTTAGGGAGAGGGCAGTCATTGGCTGGGGGCAGTATGACCCAGAGACCAGTGATTGGTTACTACGGAGAAAGACAGATCAGAAACGAAACTGATACTGATTTTTTCTTTACCGAGGATTCCCGGCCTGTCGACGGGGAATATTCATGAGCATGTGAATCCATGCCAGACCCATGCTGGAGAACAACAGTTACAGGTAAGTAACTTGTTCCTTCCCTTAACGCCTATCCACCTTGCCTCTCTTCCTCCAAAACTCAACTTCTCTACTCTTCTTTACCTCCAAAACTGAACATTGCACTCTGGAATGCTCCGTCTGTATGCAACAAAACGTACTTTATCACTGACTACTTTCACTCCAGCTCTCCTCCCCTAAGCCTTCCTGCTATTACTGAAACCTGGATTTCTCCATCCGACAATGGCACTCTCATGGCCCTATATGACTGAAACAATCCTTTATTCACTCTCCTTGACTGACTGAATAAGGTGGAGGAGTCATACACCTACTCTCTTCCTGCCTCAATGCCTCACAAATCTCCAATCCCACGTCATCTCCCACCTCTTTTTCATTTACCAGCTCTACTATTGCTCTGCCTCACTCAGTTCACATTATCCTCATCTATCACCCTTCTGGTCCCACTGGAAAATTCGTTGATGATTTTGGGTAACACCTTGATTCTCTTTCCACTAAACTTCACCACATCCTCTTAGGCAACTTTAACCTTCCCTCTACAACCACTTCTCAGAAATGTAAACTTCATCCTTTTTTTAGTGACCATGCGCTCCACTCTTCGCATAACCTACCTACGCACGCAGGGGTAACTCTTTGCATCTCTTATTCATCTCCACCTCTCTCTCAGCTACGAATACTACTGTTACACCATCTGTCACACCATCCATATCTGATCACTCAATTGTTTCCATCTCCTTTCGACCCCATGACCTTTCCTCACCACTTGCTTCACCTATTACTAAAAGCAAATTTAAACGTTCTGCCATTCCACATTTCACTGTAACCTACGGTTCTCTTTCCCCCTTCACACCCGATGCCTCCACCAACACGGCTTTGTCCAGTTTCCAATCTCTACTATATGACTCATTATCCTCCCACTTCCCAGTGCTTACTTTCACTTCCACGTTTTACCATTCTCAACCATGCATCACCCAATTTATACGCTCTCTTCGCACAGACGTGCATCGGCGGCTGCACAAATGGAGTCCTACCCACTTGCATGAGGACCTGCAACTCTTCCTCTCTGCTCTGAACTCTCTCAGGTCCACTCTTGATAGAACGAAAAGGGAATTCTATCTAAACCTAATTGACTCCTACTAAAACCATCCTTGCCGGCTACAGAGCACCCTAAACTCACTCCTCTTAAGTCTACGACTATCAACTCCACACTCACAGCTAATGACCTAGCTGAATAAGATGTGAGTTTTGCAATCACACTGCGCAACGACACTGATTAAGACCAAAATGGTATAATGATTTTTAATGAAAGCTGAAGTAGCGTGACATGTGTTTCGGGCACTTAGGCTGTAGTCAGGTTTGATTCAATTGAGAACCAGATTATGGTAAGTGATTAGTTATCGATTTCTCTCGGGCTCCACTGTCACTTGCAGTTGCAACAACAGATAAAGTAGCATTTCCGCGTTACAGCAGCGTCTCCGCTGCAGTTCGAACTGGACCTAGCTGAATATTTTGCTGCAAAAGGCTCTCTCCTGACCCTCCTCACACTACTTCCTCCTACAGTTTACACTCTGCCTACTCTACCATCATCCTGTTCCTCTATCTCCCACTTTAGTCATACTAATAGCTCTACTGATGATGGCTAGCCCGATTGTGCCCCATCAGACCCTCTTGCTCCTCCGCTAGTCAAGCCTATTGCCCCTTTAGTGGCCTCTCACCTTGCAGAACTCTACAACCTGTCCATTGACTCTACTTGCCTTTGTTTTATTTTGAAAACAGTCAGACATCCTTCTCCTAAAGAAACAAGGGGCTGGCCTGAACCTACCAGCTAATTTACGACCTGTGTCCAGGGTCGGACTGGGGCATAAAATTGTCTCGGGCATCATTCAAAAAGTGGCCCACAGTTGCAAATGGCAATTCATTCCTTTTCTTACAGACTGTTTGAATAGTACCCAAGGTGGAGTTTTTTGATCAAATGTAATGCAAATTGTGCAATTTAAAGAATATTTATTCAACAACAATGGTCAAAACTACTAGCCGTAAAGTGAAGTAACTCATCAAACTGGCCCACATTGGCCGCAAAACTGGCCCACACTAACATTTTGCGGTTTTGGTACAGGCATTGCCCTATAGGACAGTTCAAGCCTGACTGTTTCTCTCCTTCTGCACTACACTGAAGTGTTCAAAAGGGTTGTGTTCAACCATCTTACCAATTTCTTAGACATCCCAACCCTTCAATACTCCCTACAAGCAGGTTTCTGCTCCTGTAACTCCACTGAAACTGCTCTCATGAATGTCTCCAACTTCATTGCCTTTGCTAAGGACTCCAAACTATCCTCTATTCGAATTCTCCTTGACCGGTCTACTGCCTTTGACACTGTTGATCACTCTGATCTCCTTAATACTCTCTTTCTTCCTGGGATTCGTGATGGAGTCCTTGCCTGGATTGAATCCTACCTTACACCTCGCCAATTCTCTGTCTCCTGGAATAACAGCACCTCTAAACACACTACTCTAACAGTTGGTGTTCCACAAGGCTTTGCATTGGATCTGCTCCTCTTTACACTCTATACCTCTGCTCTTCGGACACTAATATCCTCCTTTGGGTTCTCGTACCAACTCTTTGCGGATGAAACCCAAATCATCTTCGTTTTTACTGAACTCTCCTCTGATCCCTCTATCAAAATGTCCAACTGTGTCTCTGCCATTAAGTATTGGATGGCTTTGCACCCTCTGTTGTTAAACTCTACCAAAACAGAGGTTCTCTACTTCCCTGCCAAAAGCTCTTTCTCAACTCTTCATCTGCGTATGCAGTTCCCACATAACACTCCTCTATTCTTCAGCTAGAAACCTCCTCATCATCTATGACTCTTCCCACACCTTCTCTACTTTCATCTCCAAAACTGGAATAGCAGCTCGCACCAACCTCTTAAATATTATGAAAATCAGCCACCTCCTTCCTTTCAACACCGCCAAGCATCTCTTAACCACTCTCGTCTTCCCTAAAGTGGAATACTGTGCCAATATGATCTTAGGTTTCCCCGATTATGCTGTCTGTCAGCTCGACAAGATCATTAACTTCGCTACTAGGACTCTCTTTGAACCCCATCACTTCATACCTACATCCTCGTACTGTCACTAGGCTGGATGGCTGACGATGCAAAACAGGGACGGATTTAAATTTCTTGTCCTGGTTCACAAATCTATCCACGGTATGGCACCACTGTATCTATACTCCTCCGTCCAACTCTACAAGTCTTCTCTTAATCTCTGCTCTGCCTCCTCGACTATCATTGAGGCTCCTCACCCCCCAGTGCTTCCTCTCGCTTCCATTCTTTCCCTCTTCTTGCTCCACTTGTATGGAATTCTCTTCCTCCAGAAATTCTAGACACAGTCCACATGGATTTGTTCAAAACCAAACTAAAAGCCTACCTCTTTGCCTCCGAGTTACCTTCTCAATCTACCTCTCATCTGCCTGCTAGCTAACATTTTTCCCTCACCTCCAACCTGCCTCTGTGCCTCACTTCCTCTGTCTCCACTCTAGCACTTCACCTATCATAATCACATCCCAAGCAGAGCTGGCCGTACTGCCTACTTGCACTTAAAAATGTCAAATGCTGGTTGTCCTAAATCTATGCATGTTCCCTTATGTATTGTCCCCGGTGACTGTTCCATTTACTCCCCTACACAACCTGGTCAAAATGTCCCGTAATCTCATCCCACTATAAGAAGCCCACTGCTTCGCACCAAATCTGATTTCCTATCTACCTATTGTATGCTCGCTTGTGATCAAAGGAGCATTGTTCCTTCAGTATATAAATTAATTAATAAATAAAAGGTGTTTCCACTGTCTGATGGTTGTAGATTAATCTTTCTGGCCCTTATGCAATGAAGATCCAGGCCTTTTAGGTTTTTCCTGAATTTGGTCCTGTAGGGTGTGGATTTCTCTCAGTAGGCACCGTAGTGAAAAAAAGCAGAGCCTCTGTTTTTCTCTGCAGAATCATCTGCTTCCAACAGTATATCATTTCTCAATGTTAAGGTTCCTGGAGAAATATTTTGTTTTGAAGAAATGTTGTTCCTTGACCTTCAAGGGATTTGTGGGCAATGCACGGGGCCTTGAATTGGTTCCTATTTTTGAATGGTTGCCAGTGCTAAGGGGCTGGTGTTATGCGTTCCCTTCTTTTGAGTCCGAGTAGTAGTCTAGGTGTGATTTGGATAACTTGATGTTTTTTTGTGAGGTAGACCGGCATAACTATGTAAATGTTCTTTACATAGTCGATAATTGACAGAATCAGAGAGATGGCAGCCAGTGCTGTATGTGCGAAAGGAATATCGGGAATAATCTGTCAGATGGAGCAGAGATGGTAGAAGCACATTTTGACTATTGCATTGACTTGCTGTTTCAGAATGAGTTAGTTGTCCATTAATGTGCCTAGATTCTTGTTCACTTTAGATCGGTTGGGGCAGTTACCCATTTAGGTCATGACAGAGGTGTTTCAGGTGTGGCGTGAGGAGAGGCTACCATTGTTCCTGTTTTTTTCTGTGTTGAGCTTTAGGTAGTTGGCCCTCCTCCATTTGCATGAGGCAATTGCTAAGGGTGGTGCTTGAGTTTCCATAGCTGGTCATTTAGTATAAGAATTGTGCATCATCTGCATAGTTGTAACCGCTGAGTCCATAACGTAGCTATCAAGAATTTTGTCTGGGTATGGTATATTTGAGATAGGAGGAATATTGGAGATGGGCAGTATTCAGCAGTGTTTCTTTTTATTTATAAGTGGTTTGACCTAGACCATCTTGAAACCTTTGGTGCAATTACTGTATCAAATGAGCAGTTCTTTGGTTTGCGAAATGAGGGTGCTAGTGTTTCCCTTTGTAGTTAATTCGGCAGAAGGGGCCCATTGGAGAGCCGGCTTTGTTGCAAAATTTAACCAGTTTTGTGATTCTGGTTCGGCTATTGGTATAAATCTATTGATCAGTGGGGTTGTAGGCTGGAAGTAATTGCACAGGGCTTGACTGTTGCGTCCAGTTACATCCCATATTGTATCATTGACAGCTTGCTGTAGCCTGATCATGAGTTGGTCAGTATCCCAACTTTATTAGCGTTAGCGCCTACTGTCCGGCAGTATTGCCGCCGGATCACAGGTTGGGCGTTAACAAGTCCCCGTTGGGTCCATTGGACCCAATTAGAAATTATTGGCACAATTAGAGTGCGGTAATACCGCTGGCAGTAATTGTGCCCAAAATGGGCATTTTCTCTTCATGTTTACCGCCAGGTCTGAGCTGGGGGGTCAAGATGTCAGGCTCGTGATAGGGCCAGCCCTTAAATGCATCAGTTAACACAGTTCCCATCGCATTTGAGGGCTAACGCCCCAACTCGTGATCAGGCCCTGTATGTTTAATAGTTCCCTTCTGAAATGGTTGGTTATGTGATATCACTGGGGCCTTTTCTCTCACCACCTGCTGCGTCCCTCAGGGTGCTTACCTCTCCCCGTGGCTCTTTAACATCGCCTTGCCCCTCTGGCCCACTTAATCTCCACCTTCTCTCCTCATTTCCACTGTTATGCAGATGATACACAGCTCTCCTTCAGGCCTCCCTCTGCTGCCTCCTCTTCTTTCTCATTCCTGACTGTCTGACTGCAATTCAGCATGGTGTGCTGCCAATGATCTCTGCCTCAACTCCAGTAAAACGGAGATCCTTCTCATTGGGACCGCTGCTTCCTCCTACTCTCTGGCCGCC
The DNA here is from genome assembly GCF_040938575.1 of Ambystoma mexicanum. NCBI lineage: Eukaryota > Metazoa > Chordata > Amphibia > Caudata > Ambystomatidae > Ambystoma > Ambystoma mexicanum. The sequence goes on from NC_090929.1 coordinate 467,634,063, forward strand.
CTCCATGGGTCCCCTCACCATCTTGTGAGGCTAAAAACCTTGGTGTCATCTCCGGCTTCTATCACTGCTTTCTGCATTCTCCCGTTCCTCACCTTCCCCCAGAAACTCAATGTCTCCAGAGCTCTGGTCCTCACTAGGCTGGACTACTGCAACAGCCTCTTCCTTAATCTGCCTTTATCCTCCCTTCGCCCCCTTCAACTAATCCAGAATAGGGCTGCAATACTTATCCTTGGCTTCAAGCCCAGGCACCACATCTCTCCAGCCCTAAAATCTCTCTGCTACCTCTCAGTGGCTGCGAGGGTAAAGTTCAGGACCCTCTGCATCAGCTACAAGGCTTTCTGGGGCCTGGGAGCCAGCTACATCCAACACTCTCTCCCTAAATACCTCCCTGCTGGAGCCCTTCGGTCTTCTAGCGCCAACACTCTGCAGGTCAGATGCTTTTTGAAGCAGAGAGTGGGGGATAGATCTCTCTCTTCGGCAGGAGCCTCCATCTGGAATGGCCTCACTGCTCCTCTCAGGCTTGAGCCAGATCTCCTTCTGTTCCAGAAGCTTCTCAAGAACATATTTTTCTCTTCTTCCTTCTTTCTCCCCCTCCCCTGCTAATGGCCCCTCTTTGCCGCATTGACTGGCTGCCTGGTGCCTTCTGAGTCCTACAGGGCACCATGCCCTCCTCGCCCAGTCTACCCAGACCCCCTGTATCCCAGACTAGCTCCCCCTTCCCCTGAATAGCCTGGCGGGGTGTTCATCACCACTGAGCTTGGTCCACCCCCGTCCTCGCACTTCGCATGTGGTCCTCACTCCTGCACTCCCTGCATCCCTTGCACCTGCACTCCTGGCCCCCGCCTCCTGACTTCCCTAGCCTCAGGGGCCCTCTTTTCCCCCTTCTCCTCCCCCTGCACTCCCCTCCCACCTTAGCTTTATCACTTCCCCCTCTCCCCTCCCGCTGCACTTCATATTACTGCACTGGCACTTTCCGAATGACGCAAGGCCTAGTAGGACCGTTATTGTTTTCTTCCCTGTCTCCCTCTCCTTTTTGTCTTGAGGTACCTGGAAACACCATTTGTTGTATAGGCGCTATATAAATAACCAATAAAATCAATTTTAAAAAATTGTGTTTGGCTGGGCTAAGGGTACTTTGCTGCAGAAAGCAGGGATTCTGATCTCAATTATTCCTTCTTCTCTGGATGAGGTGCATTATTGATTCATATAGAAAAGTATTGCTTCTTTGATTTAAAGATTTATGCTTTGTAAGGGTGGATTAATCTTTGGTAGATTATCTTGTCTTGGAGGTTTCAGTTTCCTCCACATTTGTTCTAGTGTCCGGTTTCGTTTTTCATGGTGTGTATGTGAGCTGTGAACCATCTTTATTCTTTTTTCCGAGAGGATGATGTACTTTAGTGGGGTGAGGATGTCAAGTGCCTTGGTTATATAATTCCGTCCGGTAATAAGAGGTCCAATAAATTGGGGGTTTGGGATTGGTCTCTTCCATAAGATTTCTGAGTTCTTCTAGGTTTAGACTTTTCCAGCTTCTCTTGGTGGTGGCCGTTGTACTTTGTAATTTTGGAATTGATGCATTGGCATGTGGATAGTAAAGGAAATCAATAGGTGTTCTTTCCTTAGTACCTGAAGTGGGGGGCGGGGCGGGGGGGGCTTATTAGGCCTTCTTCCCAAAAAGTGCATTGAGAGGGTGGCCTGCAGTTTGTTTGTGTTGCTCTTTTGAGCACTTGTTTGAGGTGAACGCTGGCTATGTTGGAGTTCAGCCCTTTGAGTGCTGATTCTTTTAGCTCCTTGAACCAAATGTGGAAATCTGAGGACCGTTGCAGGTTTGTGGTGCATCACAAGGTTGGTAATCGCATCTGTAACGTTGTCTGCAAAGGTTGGTTTATATGATGGCGGCACACACCAACTCTTGAATACAGTACAAGGGTTTTTATTTTCACAATAGAAAACCAGATTGCTAATGGCCATCCTTTTTGCTCTATCCCTGCTATGTCTGTTCCCCTCCCTAACCCAAGCGTCCATCAACCCCAGGCTTGCTCTTAGTGATCCATAATCCATATTATGTAAAACGCTGTGTAACTGGATATTATGGCCTAAAAGCAAATGCCATAACTATCTAAAACTCCTTTTGGGAACAATCTGGGTGGTGCCTGCTCCAAGTTCCCCAATGCAATGAAAAGGTTTGTTCCTGCTTGACACCCAGGCCTCACTTTGTCTTCCTCTGCGCTCTGATGTTCCTCTGCCTATATCTCTCAGTCACTCTCCCTTTCCTCCCCCTACTTGCCTCCCTTCTACTCCACCCACCACCTCAACTCTCTCCCTTACACTTCCTCCTCTTTCTCTCCGACATCTCTCTCTCTCGACTGCCTACCTCCACAATTCTTCCTATAACTCTCTCCCACCTTCACTACTCTGCCCTTCCCTCTACTAATCTCCCCTTTCCACACTACTATTCTCTCCTCTCCACTCTTACTACTCTCCATACTACACCCCCACCCTTACTGTTCCCACAATAACCCTTCCTTCATTCCCCCAGTCACCTTCCCATTCACACTATCTCTTTTGGTCCTGATCAATTTGAATGCACATTCCAACTCACATACCACTTTCTATCACCAACCAATACCTTACCTTGTACAATCCTTAGTAAATCTCCTCCACACTGTTATGCACCATCCATTCTCTGCCTGGTCTTTTGGTCCTCCTTCTACTGTGTCGACCTCACTTGAATTACCTACACCTTTTTATCCCCCCTTTCTCCTCCATTGGCTCTCCCCTCACCTGGTTCCCTTGTCCAACAGTTGTCTGTCATTTCCCCAAGGGAGGTGTAACAGGCAAGAGAGAAAACAAAATGGGCCTTAAGAGGGTCCACCTATGTTCGTCAATGGCCGCCACGCTCATCATAGTTAATGTCCCAGTTCGTATCGGGCTCTGCCAGAGTTTTCTTGATGCCAGCTTTGTAAAGGGCTTCCTCGGTGGCCCTTTTGCAGGTAAGAGGGCCTTGGCAGCAAGTGCTGAGGTTGCAAGAATGATGCATTGACTAAACATACTCACACTGGTGCGGGTCTTATATCGTGTGCGCTCTGCTGGTGCGTTATGCGGGCTGCTCTCCGGTGCTGTACTTCCCCTCCGTCTCTCTCCCGGTCCATTTGGGTTTTTGTTCTTCCGTGGCTAGCATGCTGGATGAAAGGAGACACAGAAACATACTGACAAGCATTGTGCAATACATGCATAGGGTGATCAACAGTGGAACTTAATTCAAACATGCGGGCACATGAAGAGAAAAGGGACTAGAGCCCTCTCAAGTGCCACACCCAGCCTCTATGGTAAAACTGGCTCTGGCACTAACCCTGGTAGGCCTCTCACCCCACCTAGTAACATCTGTAAATAAGTATCAAGGACATGTTGGTTTGGTGGTTGAGGGCAAGTGAATTAAGTTGGGAAGACAGAGCTATAGGCATGGAGGCAGAAGGGACCAGATAGGGTAAAAAAAGAGCCCCAGAGAAGATCATGAAATCCTGCTGCCCAGACAATGGCTGAAGAAAGAGAGAAAACAAAATATCTATAATCACTAACACCAGTCCAAGGAGATGGGGCGGCAAGCCATTTAAAAGACAAATTCCTGAGAGGGCTACCCGTAGCTTAGGCGTAGACATCACAGCCTGGCAAAAACCCTAAGCAAGGGCGAAGAAATACTTGCTGGTAGTTCTGTGTAAAAGATCCACGAGGCAGAACCACAGCTACAGGGTGATATCAGAGTTATATCAGTACCCTAAAGCAAGAGGTAATTTTGGGAAAGCAATATAAATGGACAATATGGCAGTTATATCCCGAGACTGTTATTAAAGTCTTTGGATTGTTTTGTGTTCAACAATCCCAACACCATTAGTAATAATGAAGGGTATGTCAGGAGCGGATTCATGAGGTAGGGACTTGTAAGGGAGATCCACTGTCCTACAGCTAAATTCCTGCAACATAATGAATTTTTCATCATCATACATTTAGTATAGTCCAGGGTTGCCAACTCCAGGCCTCGAGGGCCGGGATATCACTTGTTACTATTCATGAGAAATAATGTTCATACATTTAGAATCACTGTATGCAAATTCATCTCATGAAGATAAATGAGCGGTGTCCTGAATGCCTGACATGGATCTGGCGTGCAAGGCCTGTAGTTGGACAACCCTGGTATAGTTATTCTTCTTGTGTTTTAATTGGAACCCTAAGCCCAATAGACATTCTCCTCACCCAGCCTGTTTGTAAATAGAGGTATTGAACAATACATTCCGACTGGTATGTTCAGTTCATCATATGTCACAAGTAGCAGTATTGTGGTCGTGAAAGGCACCATCTAATGTTTGGTTATATGCTTGGACAGAACAGTTGCTTTAACAGAGGCTCTTTTCCAGTGTTCCCAGGGAATGGTGGTGTGAACTACACAATGCTGGAGATCTAGACACTCCTCTAAAGAAAAGGTGTTCCCGTGGTCCAGATTGAACTGCCATTCATATTTTGCTCTTCATTCAGCCCAATATCACTACCAATTAGACAATCTACATTAAATGATCTCTGGAGACTGGGTGGCTCTGTGAACAAAGCAAACAATGGCCTTCTGTTTAAGCAATTGGGTCAGATAACAGTGCAGGTCACTGGTGAGCACCTGTCATTATCTCTAGCTGATGCTGGCTTGAGGCTCAAAAGCATTGAGTGTATGAGCTAGGGTCCCCATGGGCAGCTGTCCACATGGCACAAACCCCATTGCAATTAATGCTAATTGGGGGCCTACTTAATATTTCAACACAGAAGACTTAATACTGAATTGGCATATAAACCAGAGCGAGTGTCAACGAGACATGTCTCAAGAGACAGTTGGGCGCTGAGAACAGGGGAAATCTGGCGCTATGAATGTCTGATTGAGAAAGAAGTCCCCTGAGAGATGGGTGAATGATAAGTCTTGGATTTAACCTATTTCAAAGATTTTGCTACGTAAGCAAGGATTCTAATATAAAATATAATTGGTGGAAAGGATTGTCAGAGGTGTGAGACACATACGTTTGAAAGTGACACTTTTCATACTAAAAAGGGTCAGAGAAAGAAAGGTCATATGAGAAACAGGGAAGTTTAGCAAAGTGGAAAGAGAACTGGATCTCAGAGATAGCAGGAACACTGGATAAAGAAAGCGCAATAGAAAGCAATGGAAGTACATGGTTAATGATCACAGGCTGACCACAGCCTGCATACATATATTTGGAAACCAGCAGACCAGTCAAACATGTGACCTAGTCATCAATTAGAGCAATTGTGGGGGAGTCAGGGAGGGCCACTAGCAGGGTGTCCCTCTACACTGTGCCTAAATACACACTGAATAGCACATGCACTCTGTAGCAACAAGGAATGAAGCAAATGTGCAAGTATTGTAATAGTGGTTGCTGTAGACTTATTAAACGAAAAACAAACCTATCTATCACTAACCCTAGGGGAGTTTCTCAACCTAAACTAAAGAAACTCAGGTTCTCGTCAGGAAGTCTGTGTGCGTCACAACAAAATGGCACCATCCTGGTCACAAAGCCTCCTACTCAAACCCTGTCACTACAACAAAACACCACATAAGGTCCAGCTACTATTCGTAATCCAGGAGAAGGACTCCCTTCTCCTGGATGTAAAGTGTCCAAACACCTCTCTGGTTGTTCAAAACAAGTTCCAAAAAAGTTCTGGGTTCTCTGTAACCCAGCTGAAAGTCAATTATTCACAAAGTTCTCCTGGGGCTGGTAGAATGACTCCCTCCTCCTAGCTGGTTTCCCAATGTCTTTCTTAATTCATAACAAGGTTTGTAGCTCCCTTAGGGAGATTTTCACAGTCTCTAGGTTTTGTACATTTCTTGATCTGTCCCACTGGGACTATGAAGTGGTTTCCTGGAGTTCCTCTTGACTTCCCAGTACCACCCTCCCTTGGGACTGGCCAGGGAACCGTTTCCCAAAAATAGTTTACTGTCTTCTCTGTTTCTTTATGGCTTATATACTCAAAAAAAGTTCTTGATTTTTCTGGTTTATCAAGTGCAAACAAAACAAGGGTTTTCTTCGTACCTAGAAAATATGCAAGGTTTGCATAGGGAAGGAGAGCATAAACTATCCCTGGGCCTCCAACCCTTTTACGCCCCTCTGTCGTAACTTCCAGGGTCGCTAAGATAACCTCCTTTTGTGGCGTTTCAGGGAGTTGGGAGTCTCGACTTCATGGACAATGTGTCTTCTCAATCGTTGAGGTAGGTGCTCTTAGTTCCTAATATTCACTGTTCTCCCTTGCTGCCTAAAGTTTCATTTCGCCTTCCTGGACTTTTGTTAACTCCCTTTACCTGTATTGGTGTTGGGATGCTTTACCGGGTCCGTAGGATTTCAGATGATGGTCAATCGCCTTCTCCCACTCTCGTCAGGGTTTGCTTCTTGGGCCATGTACAGCTTGCTGTAGGAGAGCGGACAAGGAACTCGACCTTCCTTCCCTGTACAGAGCGTCCAGCCACCACCTCGCTGGATACCGTTCAGGTCTGGGTAGGACATTTTTTCCATTGTGAGAATGGATAGGGTTTGCGTTTTCAGTCCAGTTGCTGGACTGCGCAGTGTGCCCACTACAGGTCACACCACCGCAAACTGGTCTTCGTCCTTCTGTAGGGTCGACTCTGACAACTGGTATGGCACTTCCCCCGCATCTTACAATGTATTTCTGGTCAACCAGTTCTTCCACTCCTGCTCTTGTTCGGCTTGCCTCTCACCCACCGGTCACCAGCTTTCAGTTGTATAGCGTTTTCCATTCTGCCTCCATGTGGGATGCATTTTCCCTTCTTTGTTTATGGTTTCTCCATGGTCAAAATTCCCACTGGCCTGCAAGACGTCCTTGTGCGTTCCCTTGAACCACCCCCTCCACATCTCTTGCTCGAGCTTATCGGGTCTGCCTTTGGGTGTCTTCTAGGCTTTAATCACTCTCTAGTTCTCGATCTCTCCCTCTCCACCTTGTCTGTTCTCTCTGTTTTTCTCTCTAGTACTCTCTCTGGTATCCTTCCTGGTACCCTTCCACCTTCATTTGTTTCTGACGCCCTGATAAAGTCGGGTCCACCCTGACGCAACACCCACTCCATTGACTGCAGCTGTTCTGGTATTTTTCCCCCCCCGATTGCTTGTAGCATTCTCTGGAGCTTCTTCATATCAGTACCTAAACCATCAGAGAAGTTCATGTTTCACAGTACCACATGGTTTTAGACAGGAGTTTAGATTCATAAGGTTCAAGTCCTTCCATCAGTCTACCAGGTTGGGGTTAAAAGGGTCTGTGCTTCCCAATCATGTCCTTATCTGAGAAGAGGCGTTTCTTTCCATGAGATCCTCCTGCATGTTACCAACCCTTGGGGAATTACTGGTTAGGGGAAATACTGGTTAGTGGCCTTACCTCCCTAGCCTCATGGAGAGGGGTTCTCCCTTGGGGCGAAATGACACCTTCTGAAGGATCGTTTCAACTCACAGAAATATGGACAGAGAAACAGTTTGACTCCTATGCAAAGAAAGCATAACTTTGATTGGGTTCAAAATAGGACACAAGCAGTTTTGATTAACCTTCGAAAAGGCAAATGAATATGGGGGTGCCCCCCTTAGAAGGGTGCACCTGTTTCTAAGATGGTGGCCACATTAAAGGGTGAGCCAGGGCTTAAAAACACATCCTTAATGAATCCTTCATCCTCCTCCGTTCTCTCCCAATACGGGTTTCCCTTAGGTGTAGTTTTCATTACTTAGAAATTGGCTCGTTTTGCTCAATGGGTACATTTGTCATGTAATAGGAGCTTGCTAAATGATTTATGTTCAACTTCGCTGAGATAAGCTACAATAAGAGCTTACAGACCCTGAATAATAGCATTACGTGATCTCTTAGTTTCCGAAGCTCAACATGCCTACCCTGGTAGATGGCTAAATAGAATCCTACCTCAACTGGTACCACCACAGCTGTGAAGCCATTAAATTCCTCTTTGCTCTGTGGCACCCACTACAATTGCCCGGGCAAGCCTCACTACTGTCCCCTAAATATTAGGAGTCATAGCAAATATAACTTTAACAACAAGAGTGCCTGGAATATCCTGCGCTGGTTCTAGTGTGAATAAAATCCAATCATTAACAATATTAAAGCTGGACAGCATTAATTCCCAAATGTGTTTTAATATCTTAGAATGGAATCAGTCAGAATCGAATCAGCAAAAACACGTTTCGGCCCCTCCTGTGTCTTTTTCAAGGCAGAATGTCAGTATGTTCAATATAGTAGAATGAGGATCATATGTCCAATTGATGCTCTTGTTGCCAATGAATGGCTAGTGGATATTTTGGATATTCCCAAACTCTTGGTTTAAGTTCCCTAATAGTGCTGCCAATGTACATCAGCTCACAAACCCACATAATGGCATCAACTACATACTTAGTACAGCTATTAATATGTTCTCCGATAGAAAAAGAACCAAAAGATTTGAATTGCACCATTTGGACATTAATAGCATACGTGCACATTGAGCATGTACCACATTTGAAAAATCCTACACACTTGGACTTAGTGAACTAATCTGAATTTTTACTTTAAATGTGTGGAATGAATGAGGGGTTTCACGTAATAAAGTCGGCGTGAACATAGGCGTTAAAAAAATAATCACAACAAAAGGCTGTGGTGTGGCCCCCGCAATCCATGAAATAGATGCGGGGGACACCCCCGCAACCACTGGACCCATTATATCGCACAAGTGGAGCAGGAGACACACCTGCAACCGCGCTCCCCTTGTGTGATATAATGCAAACACTTTTACTTGGTCACACCACAGCCTTTTTGCCGCAATTGTTTGTAAAAACTGCCATTTTTTAGTGACCATATTACTGGATACCGAATGAGGGACTGAGCAAGGATCGTAAGGTTGGGCCCTCTGAACAGATAATGAAGGGTAGCTTGTGATAAAAGATTTTAATAGATATTGTTAATAATTGAGTTGTATTCACCCTAGAACCAGCGCAGGATCTTCCAGCCACTCTGGTTACTGTTTAATTTATGAGGCATTGGGCAATGACTCCCCCCGCCTGTCATCTTGCTGCAGGCTTCTTCTGAGATCGATATAATTTGATAGCTTCCACCTTTATCAGATTAGTGCTGCACAAGGTCGATTCTTCATCTAGTGCCCTTCTTCCTACAATTGTCATAGCAAATGTATACATACTGTAAGGGTGCAGAAGTACGAGTCTTGACACAGTTATGTAAAGTGGTTGGCATAGACTTTTATTTAAAACAACAAAGCCTACTTACTATGAGGGGTTGCCCTACCGCAACAAAAATACTAAGGACCTAGTCAGGATGTCCAAAAACTAACAGGTCCACTGTCCTGTGTCTAAACCTATTTCTGCCCCTTACACTTTCAAACTACCTAAAGAAAACTGGATGTCTTATTCATCCAGAAGGAGGCTATGCTCACTCTGGGTGTAGACACAAAGGCACAGTTCTTGTGAAAAGAATATATAGTTAAATGTTCACTGCTTGAATGTTGAGAACAATTTAATGACAAAACACTGTTCCTCAATCTCCTGGGAGGTATCTGTTCCGTTGTTCTTGCTCTCACTTTTAAACAAAAAAACAATTCTCCCTTCTCCTGGAGGGAACTTTCACTGTAAGCAATGCACTGTTCCCCAGCACTGTTCCCCAATCTTCTAGAGGGAGAAGAAACCTCTTCCCCCCCAAAAAAAAACACAGTTCCCCAATCTCCTGGAGGGTACCTCTTTCCCTTATCAATGAGTTAGTCGAAAACAATATACAGTTACCCAGACTTCTAGAGAAATCCTTTTCCTCTGCCTGTTAAACAGAAATGAACATTTCCAGTCTTTTAGCAGGCCTGGTTTACTAACCTGCCACACCTGACCGTAGACTTTCTCTATGGGATATCAGGTCTGGGTCTCTAGCCAGCCAGAATTGATTTCACAACTTTGTTGTCTCTGGTTTATCTTTTCTTCCCTTGTCGGGATCTCCCCCCGACTGCTTCGGCGCTGCAGCCCACTGGTTGTAGAGATTTAACCCTTATATATAGGTTTTACTGATGGACCTTACCCGTTTCCATTTGGGTCCCAGACCCTGCTGCATACTGGTGGGGCTTTCCCACTGTCATGTGGGTCCCAGACCCTTTACCTCTGCTTTTGCTGGATCCCCTTCCCTGCTTTACCTAGTGTCCACTTGGACAGATCTGCCAGGTACCATCCCACATAGGTGTATTCCTAATGTTTGTATCAGCTTGTATAATACCCCAGCTTGTATAATACCCCTGATCTTCAGGATGTGTTTATCTTGTTTATGCAACAAAAGAGGTGATGGTTGGAAGGTTTGGAATGAATCCTAACCTCTAATATTGCTCTGGGCAATCCTCCAGACCATCATTCTTCAGCCTGCTAAGCTATTACAGAAAGGGAAAAACCATATGTGAATCAGGCTTTTTCCCACCCCATGAAGGGTAGTCCAGCCCGAACTGCTAGGCCACATCCCTTCTGCATGAGACCACAAGCATACCCAGACATGTTTTGGCCTCATTCGGCATCATCAGTGAGGAGTGGTGTGGGTCTCTTGTCCCAGCCGGTTCGGGACCCACATCTGGACATACGCATCTCATTCGGGGTGACATCCAAAACAAAAGAGGTGATGGCGGGATGGTTTCGAATTAATACTAACCTCTAGCATTGCTCTCGGCAATTCTCCAGATCATCGTTCATCAGCATGCCAAGCCATTACAGAAGGGGAAAGACCACATGCAAATCAGGCTTGGTCCCACCCCAGGAGGAGCAGTCCAGCCCAAACTGCTAGGTCACATCCCTTATGCAGGTGACCACAAACACCCCAGACATGTTTCAACCGCATATGGTCTTCCTCCTTCTGTAAAGGTTCGGCAGGCGATGAACAATGGTCTGGAGGGATGCCCAGAGCAATGCCAGAGGTTAAGATTAATTCTAAACCTTCCAGCCATCACCTCTTGTGTTTTGTTTATCTGGTTTATAAAGTTCTTATCAAATTGTGTAATACCGCTTTCATCCCCTTGTGCTCTTCAGTATATATTTATGTGGCTTTTCAGCTCCTCCAGCCCCCTCAGTGCCCCAACCACCAACCCAATTTTCTTCCTACCTTTGGGAAGCCTAGGGGCTGTCCCCGGTCTCCTCAGGTGGCGGAGCAGAGCTTCTCTGCTGTTGTTGCATTCAATGTTCTCCTTCTCCTTGCAGCTCCGGAATCTCCTTCACATCTCTGGCTGCCCGCGCCTTCATTCTCAGTCTGCTTTTGCCAGTCTAGCTTCCTTTCTCTCTGCTGCCGGCCAGGTCCACCTCGCCACGACTCTCTGCATCCCAGCTCTCAGTCTTTGGGTCCCCTGCCATGTAACAAGCGTCTGGTTTCTTGCTCCTCCAGGGCTGCCTTGTCGGACCATGGAGTCCCTTTTCCCTTTTTATGATTCGGGCTGCCTCTTGAAAAACGGTGCGCGTGTGTTGGTTCCACGGTGGCCCTGTGGCTACTTGTCCCATCTTCTTCGTCTCAGTATTCTTCTGAATTCAGCTTTGGTAAGTTTCTCTCTTCCTTGTCCCAGTCCTATCAATGATAATTTGTACTCTACTTTAACATATAGAGGTATGGGGGACTAGAGAGACCTTAGTGGGGGATAAGGTGAGTGGCGACACAAAAGTGATAAATGAATACTTCATTCTCCCAGGGCCATTGTCACCAGTCCCATGAAGCGTTTCCCTCCCCATGAGATGGGCCTGATGAGTCCACCAAGAAGGGGAATAGCAGGTAGCAACCTCACCTTCCTGGCCTTGTGGAAAGGTTCTTCCCCATGGAAACAGTGACAATACCCTGGGATTCGTCACATTACATAACATATTGTGACAATCTGCCTGTCTGGGTAGGGTGTTAATAGGGGCAGGCTCTACCACCTGTGAATTGATCTTGGGCCAGTCAGTAGGTGTTATTTGTGGTATGTTCTGTACAATCCCCCCACCCCCCGCTCTCCCCAACTTGCCCTAGAATTGTGGAAAAAGACTCACTGAGACAGTACCCAAGCTGTGGCCATCCCTTTAGGGGATGCCAGAAAAATAATGGGTAGTGAATAGAAGCGGCATGAAACCCACCATATGTGAAAACTTTCCATAACTTGGTTCAGCGTGATGCAGGCGATTTGAAGTGTTGCAACGGCAGTGTGCGGGAATGATACTCAAGAGTATGGGTTCTTGGAGAGCTCAGAACACATCCCCGTCATTTGTGGCTGCATTGTTAGCAAGCACGATAAAGCAAGAGAAAAACAAACCAAGCATAGCCCAAAAGGTTAAAATTTCCTACAGGTGCACTCACTCATGACTAATGATGCCGAACGGGAGGCGCAGAGGCTCCATAAAAGCTTCATGTCACATGGCTTTAGAAACTGAACAGTGAGCCAGGAGAAAGGAGGTGGTGGCAGAGTCAAGGAAGGAGGAGGAAGACGAAGCTGGAGGTAGGAAGGAGGAGGAGAAAGATTGCCATGAACACTGAGGAGCGAGTCAAAAGGAGAAGCTACCAAGAGGGTGCAGAGAGAATATCGGAGAAGAGATGGAAAGCAGTTGTAAGGGGGGAGGATGGGAGAAGTTACCAGTTAAGGAGATGAGGGGGGGGGGCTTAAAAGAAAGGAGAAAACAGAGACCCACTTAGGAAAGAGAATGTTAATAATGTTGGACTGGGTTTCTGGCGACAGAGCTAGGATACTGGGACATAACAGTAGTGAACAAGCGATTACTCCTTAAGTTGTGTGATGTATTCATGCCAAGCATAAACCTGGCCTGATCCGGATGTACCAAATGTGTTAGAACCCTTTGCAATTCGTTATCAGGGTGCTTAAAATCTTCACATCAGTGTTCAGCATGGAAAGAGGGCACGTGAGTCCGGGTTGGAGTTCAGTCACAGCAGACCACTACTTCAAAAGGCCGTGCTTCAGTTGTTCTTCGTGGGAAAAAGAAACTGTTACTTTAAAGATTTGACTCCTCCTATAAGAACCCAACACAGGCACGTAGCGCCGCATGTGAGTCTGGGTTGGAGTCCAGTCACACTCCGGGATGATGGCAGGTGAGGAAAGCGAAATGGATGGAGCGCGACGACCAATTATCCGCTCTCAACTTGGTAAGAAGTCATCATTACTTCCAGCATTACAGAACGCTTATCGAGTGAAAAGAGAAGGCGAAGGCGACCGGCACCATGAGATGGTGTTCTGTAAGTGTATCCACCGTAAATGTTCAAACTGCTTCACAAATCATAAAAAAGCAAGTGTGTGGCTTGTCGACGAGATGCATGGGCTGTACAGGATGCGCACTAGACGTACAGGAAACAAACAAGAGTAACTCTTGTCATGTTACCAGAAGTCAAGATTGTCTGAATGTGATGGACGCAGAGCTGATCGAAATTGGCTCAGCGACAGACGGCGGCCTCATGCACAGCTATGCCAAAAACCAGAAAAACTTAGCTGATAAAATGGGAGCAGAACAACCCTACATCGGCAACATAGCTGAAACAGTGAGGAGTGTGCAGAACATGCCTAACTGTGACACGGCAGTGGAAAATGCAGGGTGCCGCCTCACAATCGGAACCTTACAGCATGAGCAAGAACTAGCTCCCATGCCACCACACCCACAGACCGTAAGCCATAACAAGGAAACCACAAACCCTAAAACTTCTGGACAACAGTTAAAAACAGACCGAGCGTCAGCTATATCAGTAGAGCATGACCCGACTCAGAATCACTGCAAAGAGAGTGATGTAGCGCTGTTATCAGTGAGTTACGGTGAGGCTTACAAGTTGCACAGAAGCCGGAGTTCCCTACGAATGACTGAAGCGAGGCAGAAGGATACTGCAGAGACGGATTTTATAGATAGAGCCACTGTTCGACAACCGGACCACCAGGAGGCGGGCGAAGACGGCTGTGCGACACATGAACACTCATTGACCATGTTAAATCAGTCAAAATAATGGCCCAGTTGTAGTAGGAAGTAAGGCGATGAATAATCCTATACAGGAAAAATATTACAACACAGACAATAATAACCACGGCAGATATGACAAACCTGCGCTTTCAAGTAATCAAGGGGGCGGTGTTCCCTATAAGGTTGGACAGAAAATGCCTTAGAATGAAGATCCAGAGAACTATCTGCGGCAAGAAAATATAGATGACCATATGGTCGGTGCAGAGGAGGACGAAATTTGGATCAATGAAATGTGCGATTCAACTCACCTCCAGGCAATTCAACCTCAATCTATATAGATGAAGAGGTTAAATTCAACACACATGACGCTGGAGGAACCATTGTGTGAAAAACAAACGCATAAAACACAAATATCCACACCACTGATAGGGAGGAAGTTAAACAAGCAAAGCCTAAGTGTCGATGAAACCTTGATTGCCAAAGAAATATGAGAACTTGAGTGTAGACACTCATTAAAAAAATGAATATAAGAGTGAAAGACACTAGATGTGACTTATCAAGATTGAGTGACACAGCAACGAAATCATTTGCAACGTGGAAATTCTGCTCAACAGCAAAGCCAAATGAGTGATCGAGATAAAAGACTAAAAGGAGGTTTTATGAGAGAGTGTGAGACAAGACAGACAAATAAAGAGCCTATCGAAATAGCTGTGAGGAGTAGCACGGCAAGGCAGGTGGCAGTAGCTACTCCAAAAAGCACACATGTAATCGAGTCCCTGTCCTTGCAGGATGAGGACTCGGAAGCAGAAGACCCAAGGATAGAAAAAGAGGCAGCGGATGCTACCTCCAACAAACTGAAGCAGGATAATACCCAGACTGCCAGAAACATGGACACTACCACGGGCGGTAAGAGTAGCGAGGATGTGTGCAGGCTGGACACTTAGATGAACATAGCCAGAACATCAAGACAAGAAATTATAATCTGCCAACATCGGCGAAACAAAACACTCAATAAATGCTGGAATCCAGATTCATTACAATGTAATGGCTGTGCTCTCAATTTCTCTGACGCCATATACAAAGTTATATGAAACAATAAGCGAGAATGTGAAGGATAATACTACGATGGTCGTACTTATTCACTCAAAGGTTGCATATCTTGAGTCCTTTACAGCTAAGATTGAAGATCGTATCAACCAGGAAGCTGAAGCCTCGGCCATTTGGCAAAGACGTCTAAACGACATAGCTATAGGCAATCAAGAGGAAGCCACTATAATGTCTAGAGCACTGTTAGACTCAGTGACCTGGATGCGGAAGTTAGTTGAACGAAATGAACGAGATCATCAATATAACTGGAAAGTTTTGAAACAAGAACATCAGCACTGCAAAAATGAGAAAATACCCGAGCCTGACACCGCAGACAAGGAAATGCATGTTATCGAAAAGCACCCAGGGAATTGATCTGTCAGAAATAAACGCTTGCTTGCCCACACAGCATACATTAAACCAACTTAATGCGCCAAACGGTCACAAAGAAGGGCATCCAACGCCTACTAACTCAATAGAAGAAGCTTTAATCACTGGCACGATGGAAGGATCAGATAAAGCAAGATCAGTAAGCATACAGGCTGCAAGGTAAAGCTTGGAAAATGTCCCTATAAGTAAGGGGAATATAGTGGGGGAAAAAAATGAAGCCAGTAGACAACAATGAAAAATCATCCAGAAATTAACCTCTCAACAACACGTATGCTGTGTTTCATAAAAAAGCTTACAAACAGGAGGAGAAGAGGAATGTAGACAGGAAAACTGTCGTAATCGAAATGCTAACTATGAAAGCATCAGGGATCTCCAAGTTGACTGAGCCGAGAGCACAAAACATTAAAACGGGGCCCAACGAAAAAAAAATAATAATGTATTTTGTGCTTTCTTAAGAAATCTTCAGAAGGAAGTAATACTACTAAGAGCAAACATGACGAACAAGAGATTGACCGCTCCGAGGACGAGGTAAATGAAACGCACAATTTAATTGATTATGCCACATTTTACATGGAAGAAAGTTAAGCTGAGACAAATTGTGCTAACAGAGTACCCCATAATACGGAGTCAGATAACGATGAGACAAGAATGATTAGCCAATACACCGACACAGAGGAAGGCTCCTCGAATGACGACATAAACATTGACCTGGAGCCAAGCGCTTCTCCTTTTCAGACTGTGGAAGACAAGAAATATGAACAAAAGGATTCTGGAAAACACCAAGCGGTGAATAAGAGGTCGATTAAGCCTACAGAAATGAACTGGAACCCAAGAAAGCCAGCCAATGGTCAACTGAAAACACCATTGGCAAAAAAAGTTGATCGTTCTGTGACGCAAGGAGGCAAGGACAAACTTAAAATCAAATTAATACATATTCTGAATGAACAGATGGTGCTAAATTTAAATAGAAAGAATGTCTTGCACCTGCTACATGAAGTCCAAGCATTAAGGAACATCGACACTGAAGACAAAGGTAGTTGAATATGTGGATGAAATCAGAGTTGATTGAGTAATCTTCCATCTGAGTTCCAGCAAAGTGAAAGAGATCTTGCTAAGCTCGGCTCCGAGCCTGTTAAAATTCCAAATGCACAACCAAAGAAGAGCAATAATGAACCCCATAGTCTAATAAAGGAAAAACTGCCACTACAAAGAGAAAACAAAAATAATTGTTGAACATTTCCTGACTGAAACACAAGTTCATAAGCGGAAGAATGCCTAGACAGAATCTAAAAAGCAACCTGAAACCTGGGTCTGGATCAGTAATGCCCTTGCCACATAAAACCATTATTAGCCAACAAAGAGTTCAGGGGAAGTAAAGGACTGCATACTATCCTGGAACACCAGAGGTTTTAAACACCTCTTTAATAAATCAGTAAAGGAATTGAACAATGCAACAATAATATGCCTACAAGAGACCTGGGTACAAAAGCTACCAGATTGTTCGAACTATGAGGTCCTAATGAATCCGGCGCGAAAAGGTCGCAATGGTGGGTCCTACAGTGGACTGTTGATGCTGATAAAGCAGAGTTCGAATAGAAAGATCATTGAGGATGGCAATATGCTGAACTTTGGGCTGTGGGCACTACTGGAAAGGAGTCAACCCGAAGGTAGAACATCTAACCGACTATTGATTCTAAGTCTGTACTGGAATCATGGACAAGAAAAGACTGCGCCCCTACTGACAAAAGTAGCAACGAAAATTTAAAAAGAACTAGGAAAAGAGGACCTCCTAAATGTACTAATAACTGGAGATCTGAATATCAAATGCACTGGTAGTAGTGGGCGGCCAGATACAGATGCAAGAATCATTGGTAACTGATACAGCACGTTGGCTTCAATTGATGGCAAACTTTGATATGTTTATGTTAAATGGACAAGTGGACGGGGACAGCCCGGGCCATCTATACATGGTCAAATGGCATGTTAAAATCCACAATTGACCATATGAGGATCAAAAAATCCCATCAATCGAAGGTGGCCTGGTTCGAAATTCTAAACCAAACGAGCAGCGACCACAATATTTTGAGATTCACTTTGCGGGGAAATCTTAACGATGATGAAGCAAATGTATTGTCAAGTGGAGTGGAAACTAATCAAGAAGGCAATCACTTAGAGGAAAAAATACATCTTGGAACTGACTGAGAAATTCAACACTCAAGAAGGCAATGACATCACAAAGCTTTCATATAACCCTTTGCTGCAAGAGTATGTAGCCAAACAAATGGCTAAAACACCCACTCCTCGAGCCCAAACATCGATATAGTGAGGAAGTGGTGGCAAAAAGGAAAGAGTTGAGATAACAAATCAAATTAATTAAGAAGCTGCAACTCCCTGGGAAACATTCAGGCAATAAAAACCCAAAAGAAAAAAATCTAGAAACTGGTTGATTGGCTTCAAAATAATTAGGGAGCAAGAACAAGGTGAATTAATGCTGCGGGCACTAAGCAACATAAATACCAGGGATTTGTGGACCATTATTAACAACCAACAAAGCCAGATGACGTCTAGTATTTACGTGTCTGCATGGGTGCAACATTATTCACAAGTCTTTGGAAACAATAATGATTGTATAAGAGTGGACATGCCCCTAGGTAATACAGAGTGGGATGTATTAACAGACAAAGAAGAAATTGAATTGAGAATATCTAAGTTATCATAGTCAACGGCTGCTGGTTCAGATGGGATTACGAACATGCATCTAAAAAAAAAAAAAAAAAAAAAAAAATTCTAATACAAAAAATTGGGCCCTATGGAGCTGCTTGATCAGCAAAATATTCACAAAGGTTAAAATTCTAAAGTAAATCTCTGAAACTTGGACTTCCAGCATAACAGTCCCAATCTTTAAAAAAGGCTCCAGAAATGATCCGAGTAATTACCGGCTGATAGCCCTGTTAGACACTATTGGACAGCTTTTTGCTAGTGACCTGCAAAGAAAGATAGGCCATTGGGCAGATAAACATAATATCATCGATCCACCACAGGCTGGCTTCACCAAACAAACAGGTACAGAGCTGAATGCGTTTATTCTTTCCTTGTTGAAACGTCACGCCATCAAAGCCAAAGGGAAAATATAGTTGGCATTTATAGACATAAGACAGGCTTTTGATGGAGTGAATAGGGCTTCATTATGGACTAAATTGAGAGGCTGGAATTGTCCTATTGAGAGCCTACATTCAACAGTGGCGTTATATGATCGGACGTCTACAAAAATCAGGATAAATAAGGTTGCCTTTCAACAGATATCCTGACGAAAAAAGGGGTCAAACAAGGCTGCCCTTTGGTGGCAACGCTCTTTAAGCTATACATAGCGGATCTTCCAGATTGCTTAAGACCAGAAAATCCCCCCCCGAAGCTAAATAACACTGAAATTATAATGTTATGCTACGCTGATGATATTGCTCTAATATACCGCACACCAATCGTATTACAGCATTTGTTGACGGATCTGCTTGCCTATATGAAGTCAAATGACTTAGAAGTAAACTTCAGCAAGTCTAAATTAATTACGTTTGGCGGTACAAATAAACTGAAAAAGAAAAAATGTGTTTGCCGAATTGATGAGGAAAAACTAGAAGAAGTGAAAGAAATAACATATCTGGGGATCAGATTTATCCATTCAATAGCTGAACGGAACTAGGAGCACGAATTGCAAGTGAAAGCTAAAAGACTAAGTACTCAAGGGGCCATTCTGAATGGCTGCTATGGAAACTGCTTTATACGCCCAGTGAGAACTTTCTATATTCAAAAAGCGGTACCAGCATTAACCTATGGAGCAGAAGCAGCTTTGAATTTAACCTCGAAAATTTGGTCAAAACTTGAAAGTCAGTTCTTTTAAAATTACACAGATGCACACCCGCAATATGATGCAGCAATAAGATCTGAACTGGGGCTGCAGTCACTCTATTTGATCACAAGATGGAAATCGCTGGCTCTTTTAAGGAAAAGAATTCTGCCAAAACCGATAACGGGCTACCAAATTTTGGCGAATTGTGAACCAAGGGTGCCGAGTTGTTGGCCAATTGGAAAAAAAGATGTACAGAGGAACTAATAGAGCTTGGGTCATCGATAGAGTAACTAATAAACAATCCAGAAAAAACTAAAAATAGAGAAAAAAAGACAAGACTGGATTTCTACCAGTGTCTAACCGTGTCATCGGTTGAATCCATGTAAAACTTACCTGAAGATGCATAAAACCGATATGGATGATTGGTGGCAGTATGTCATTCAAGGGTGTCACTGCAGAAGCAATCATCCTACTAGACAGGCTTATGAAAGAAAAAAACTTAGAAGATCCGCATGGAGGGAAGTTGGTCGGATAAACAAATGAAGACAATACCAGATAGTAGAATTGAAGTAATGGGACTTGATGATGAGATGATAATTTTTTAAGAGTGATGTGAAATGTGTAAAAAGTTTTTCTGTAAAAACTGCAAACACAATTAAAAAATTAAGGAAAACCAGGGCGTTAGGAGCCATGCTGTGCTGATCTTTGGCCTGTTTGGGAACAGTAGCTATCAGTGCGTCCCTCATCAACCCAGGCAGGAGGCCAGAGTCAAATGCCAAGTACCAGCAATAGCTTCTCCAAGCAGGGACCCATAGGTTTTAAAAAATGCAGACAGGCGCCCATCAGGGCCTGACGTCTTCTCCTGTGGGAGACTCCCAATATCTTTCTTTTTGAAAAGGTTAGGGGCTCGTCCAACTCTGCCATATGCAATGCAGGAAGTGTAGGGAGATTAATCAATGCCAGTGTTGTCTCCGCCTTGTATTCCCCTGGTCGGGATGCCCTGCTTACAGGGCACTATAATACAGGGCCTTTGCTAATTCGTTCTTCACTTGCATCCTTATTTTTGTGCGACTAAAACTTGTTATCTTTGCAAGAAATCTCTTGGCCTTTTTTCCCTAGCGGGTTGTATTTTTTCAGGCGTGAGTGTTCCCCTTCTCCTATTTCTATTGCTTAGGGATCACTGTGTCCCAAGGCCCAGGAGGGCCTGCAGTCAGACTTTGCCTAATGTGAGCCTTCCTGCAAGCCCGGCCCTGCCCATATTTTGGCCCTGGTGGACAATCCGGTTCAGCAGTGTGCCCGTTTCTCCCCTTGAAACTGTTCCTAGCCCTGCACCACTTCTGCAGGCCCGTTTCCAGTCCTGCTGCACCTCTTCTCAGTACCCCAGCTCTTCCTACTCATTGCCACCTGCATTCTGCATCCAGCGCTCAGTCATTCACCTTTTTTGCAAACTTTACTGCTGTACATGTAGGAGAAATAAAATAACCGCCTCCTCCTCCTCCCTGGGCCACCTTTACACCACAGGTCCCTATGGGGAGAGGGGTGGTGGTGGTGGTCCAAGTGCCAAGCCCCGGTGCCCTTCCCCCACATCAAGTGTCCCTATCCCCGCGGGAGGTGATAGTGTGGGGGCAGGGTTCATCCAGCACTGGTTATTGGGGTGGATTTTCCAAGATCTGGCAACAAAAATCTCTCTCTGGGTCTCGAATCCGAGAAACCTATTTGTGGCCATTAAATAAACTGATCTGCTTTTGTTCCTGAGACTGGGATTGGAACTCAGATCTGCATGATCAGAGTGGAGTGACATAACCACTAGACCACGGTGACTACTGGTTAAAACGCTCGTGAATATTAATTTCAGGGTTGTACACTGCAGAAAATATTCAAGAACAGATTTGTACATTTACAAGATAAGCTCCTTTTCTAATTTGCTTGCAAAATTACAGGAAACTCATCCTTTCTTTAATAATACATTAATACACCTGCGGAAATATAAATGTTTATTTGTGGGGGTGCTCAAAACAATCTCGTGATTTCCCCTCACCTTAACTTACAACTCCCACGCTTGCTCCTAGCCGTCTCCTCCCCAAGCTGCACGTGGCTGGTGGCATCCCACACTTAATAATTTCCATTTCCTACAAATCCAGGATTTTACGCACTCCCCCAAATATGAGGAAACACAGATCTGTGCAAAGTGCAGGAATCCTTTAGCTGAACAAACGATCCTTGTTGGGCCCGGACAGAAAAGGCAGCAGAATACAACAGCCAGTCTGTGATAGAATCAAAGACTTCCCCAGTACACCTAATGGTACACAGCTTCGGAAGCATTTGGAAACACAATTCATGCCGATAAAGCATTTAGAAAATGAAGAGTACGGGAGAGCTACAGGGTGAATGAAGTGTGTGTGTGGAGGAGTGGTGGGCCTCAGAGGAAGACCGGGACAGGTGTCAGCAAGTTTTCGTAGAGACAGTAGAGACAGAAAAAGGCCATTGGAAAAACCCAGAGAGAGAGAAAAACAAATAACAAGTACCAGACATATCGACAGGGAGCGCGCGAGAGAAACCGGCGGGAAGGTGGTAAGTGAGTGAAGTCCCAGGAACAGAGGGGAGGAAAAGTAGTCCTAAAATGGGGCAACTCTGAGCAAACAGGTGCATTCTTATAATAAGAATGTGTGAAGTGCTTGGGTACATGATCAGAGTATGAGGTACGCGTGTCAGTGTCCTTCATGGGAAAGCTTGGGCATAGTGGCAGTTAGCACTTAAGGGAACGCAGCGGTCCAACAGAGGGCAGCATTAAACGGGGCGCAGGCGCACGGGTTAGCAGTAGGAAGAACATAATGTGAGGTAGCTTCGTCTTCCTTCCATGTTGCTGTGTGTAGTTCCCCGCCCATTACCCCTCCCCCTTCCCATGCACCTGACGTACTGTTTCCTTGAGGGCCTAACGCCCTAACACATACCACAATCGGGCAGCAGGTGCTGCCCCACCTTGACACGTTATGTGCGTCATGAATGGTTGTACGCCCACGCGAATCCCTTCTGCGTGTAAACTGCATTCAAATGTCAACTGTGCGTTGAAGGGCTCTCAACTGCTTGAAAATCTTGTTGTACAAACCCGACACACCTCATGTTGGCCCGTGTCATCGGTTGAATCCATGTAAAACGTGCGTATTCGTTTCATGCCCCACTCCTCCCCCTTCACGTTCCACCCCCATGCCAGTCTGAATTGTGTTCCTTCAGTGAGCCGAGTGTTCCTGCCAGAAAGCACTTCTGCCATTCCCGCAGGTCTCAGGTTGGGTTAAAGTAACCCTTGAAAGAACACATATCGCGCCCCCTCCACTCACCCCACTTTTCTGGACTGCGCTACTAGAATATCTGCCTCTAACTTGGATTGGTGTTACTGCTCTCAGGGAGATCCCTCCTAGCCTGCGTTTGTCACTGTAACAACCATCTCATTTGTGTTTCAGTAAGCTTTGCATGGATTTCGCGCTCACCTCCTTTCCCGGTTTGACAGGAGTACGTCACGCTGAAACGGGTTTGTGAATACCTGCAAGAGCTAAGCAGCTCTAAAGCCGAGGCCGTAGGCACACAGCAATGGAACTCGTAGGTCAACTAGCCACCTCTGATCAGAGCAGTATTCTGTAACACAGAAAAGCAAAAGTTAATAAACTAAAACAAGGCCCGCTCTAAATAAAAACAGTTTTTATAGTCACACTTCAAAAAGACAGACAATACACCCAGTATAAATACAAAACAAGGGGGTTCTGGGAGTCCCTCTACTGGCATGAACACAGTCCATTGACCTCTTCTTGGGTGGATGGCCCATGGCCCCCGGGAGAGTCTCAACCAAGTTTTTAGCTCACTGACCCTTTCACAGATGAGAAATATCCCTACATATCAGTCTTTGTCCTGCCCAGGGGCAGTCCAGCACCAAAATGCTAGGCAATTCTCCTCTGAACAAGAGTACCAACAGCAACCCCTCAGGTGTTTTGTCCTAGTCGGGCCTCATCAGTGAGGTGGAGCTGTGCCTCTCTAAAAACAGTGAGCAAGGGGTCCATGTCTGGATTCCCCTGGTAACTTAGGGTGAAACCCAAAGTTCTCCAGCATGGGGTCTGGCATGGATTCGCATGCTCATGAATATTCCCCGTCGTCAGGCTGGGAATCCTCGGTAAAGAAAAAAAAAAATCAGTATCAGTTTCGTTTCTGATCTGTCTTTCTTAGTAGTAACCAATCACTGGTCTCTGGGTTATACTGCCCCCAGCCAATGACTGCCCTCTCCCCAAGCCCCGCCCTTGGCAGCCATCCCCAGATTTTTACCGCACGTTCAAGTGTCCTCGTGCTGCTCTCGAGCTCTCGAGGGAGTCCTCGTGCTGCTCTCGAGCTTTTACTGCGTTTTTTCAAGGAGTTGAATCTAATTTTTTCAGTCAATTGAGCCTCAAGCTCCACCGTTTCTACTTCCGATCAACGGGGACCCGTTTCGGAATTTTCTACGCCCCTCAAGGGTGAAGTTTTCGTCGAGTTACACTTCTTGGAGGATTCCAGAAGATCTGAGGCCTACCTCGTGGACATGGCCCAGGACAAGGGAAGCTCGACACCCGGATCCAAGCTGTTCAGGAACTGCCCTGGATGCGGATTACAGAATGTTTTCAAGGAGGATGAGCATTCGAGATGTCTCTACTGCCTTCACGAAGACAAGACCCACGTGGAAAAGGACTGTGCGTTTTGCAAGAACCTGTCGGAACGGACTATGAGGGATTGTCGGACCCGCCTCGCCAGCTGGCTGGAGAAGGGCCCAGCAGGTGAGAAGAAGAAGTCTGAGCGGTCTTCTAAGTCCTGTGAGGGCCCCCCCCAACAGAAGGCAAAGCACTGCGAGTCCGCGGGCCCCGGGAGCACCGAAGGGTCGGGCTCCTCGGCTGCCAGGCAGGGCGCACTTTCACCGACGCCATCAACCACGAGCCAACGCTCTGGCTCGGGGAAGAGAAAATCCAAGAACCCGGCTTAGCTTCTGGAGGTGGATCTCGAAAGGATCAGCCGAGTGGGAGCGAGGCGGTGACCCCTCCCCCAAGGTGAAGGCCTCAAGCGTGCCCAAGGTGGTGAAGGCCTTGATTCACCCGGTGAAGGCCTCTGTTTAGGGAGTTGCGGCGGCCCTGGTGAAGCCTGTGGAGGTTAACCCAGTGGAGGCGACCTCGGGGCCCAGAGTTTCCCTGCCGCCATGGACGGAATCCTCTTTTCAGCCCATCGATAAGACCCCTGTGAAGACCCCGGTGGAAAAAGAAGGGGGGCAGTGGCCGTCACGGACACAGATACAGCCTGTGAGGAGGAGCTGGTTGAAGTCGTGAAGGGCCTCAACAAGAGGTTCGAGGAGGTCCGGTCCCACGGGGGATCCCCAAAGAGGCGGACGAAGAGAGCGACGGTGGCACCGACGAGACTCCCGTGGAGCAGGAGCAACCATCGCGCCCGTCGCAGCCAGTGGCTATTTTTTTTTTTTTTTTAAATTTGTCTTTATTTGGTTTGGAAACATAAGTCATGGTACAACAACAATTTAAAGCTTTAAGATACAGGACATTATCAGTGAGATTCCGCGTGGTAGATAATCGTATTAACAAACTCATTGTCTCTGGTTTGGTCCTGTGTTAGTACCCGTTCGTACCTGACGTCCCTTTCCCGCCTTCCCACCCCTCACCCCCCGGTCGGTCGTGCAGTTTTCAGTTCAATCGTTGCAGTGCTGTGCAATAGAAATCAAGGCCTCTTGTGTGTTATAGGAATGGCTTAAACGATGAGAGTAGGACAGTACAGAACAGTGGATCGTTTCTATATTGTGTTCGGGTCTCCGTGGGGCAGGCTGGTGGTTGAACCTCGAGAAAATCCGTCAGGAAGATATTTAGTTTTGTAGTCTGACCATAGGGCCTCGACTGGTGCTGATCTTCCGTGAAGTGATGCCGTACTGTGTTCCATTATGCATATGTTGGTGGCAACGTTGATCCATTCATTTTTGGTTGGAGTGAGGTGGATTTATATTTCGGAACCAGTACGGCTCGGGCTGCGAGCAGTAGTTGTGGGGCCAAGTCTTGCACACTGATCCAATTGTCGTCATTTTGCTCTAAGCCAAACAGTATGAGGTAAGGATCCAATTATCTAGTGATACCGTCGATCTCTTTTATCCAGCCTAAGACCTCATTCCAGAAGACTTTTACACAGGTGCAGTTCCACCACATGTGCCAGTAGTCTGTGTTTTCTCCGCATCCTCTCCAGTATTCAGGGCTAGATGTTTGGAACATTTTGGATAATCTAGTGGGGTCATATTGCCATCTGTGGAACAATTTGATAGCATGGAGTTTGTATTGGTTCGCGAGAGAGATTTGTGTGGTTGCTTTACATATAGTTCTCCAAAGATCCAGGTGAACTGTTCACCAAAGTCTCTTCCCCATTTATCTCTTAGTAGATCTGTGTTTTCCCCTCCCCCTCTATCAGTTCTTTGTATATTGTTGAAATCAGGCCTTTCATTTCAGTTCTCGAGTCTAATATTTTTTCAAAGGGTGTGAGGTCTCATTAAATAGGGCTTCCATATTGGTCTCGTCAAGACGCCTTTTATTTGGATGTATTGGAACGTGGTCAGGGGGCCAATTCCGAGAGCCTCTGTTAATTCTGGAAGGGATATGAAAGAATCCTTTTTTTTGTAGTTGCCCAACTCTCCAGGTCAGCTTCATACCATGTTTGGAACCTTCATACGTTCGGAATTTGGTCATCGATTCCAGGAGACCATAGATGGCTCAGAGGAGCGGGCCATGTGGTGATGTTTTGCATATTCTTGCCTGGAGTCCAAATGTCCCATATGGTACTGAGTATTGGGTGGTCTTTAAGCTTTCTACAAATTCTCTTTTTGGGGGACCAGAGCCATTCAGATACTGTGGCAGGCGAAAAGTAGTGATTGTCCATGTTGATCCATTGAGTGTTTGTGGAGTTGCGTAGATGGGGGATGAGGACTCTGAGTTGGGAGGCTTCATAGTATTTTCGCAGGCCTGGAAGGCCGACCCCGCCCTTCTCCTTGGGGAGTGTCTGTGTCTTGTACGCGATCCTTGCCTTTTTTCCCTGCCATAGGAATTTGAGAATGGCTCTTTTGGTTTCAACAAAGAAGCTGTTTGGGATTCTGATGGGTAGCATTTGGAAGGGGTACAAGAATCGGGGAAGGGATACCATTTTAACCGCGTTAAGTCGGCCCAGCCAGGATACCGTGAGCTTCTCCCATCTCGCCAAGCCGGCTCGAAACTGTTGTAGTAGAGGAGGGAAGTTCAACTCATAAAGGTCACTCAGTTGTTTAGTGATCAAAATCCCTAACTAACGTAGTTTTACATGCTCGATTTTGAGACCTAGAGTGGAAAATTAAGAGATGTTCGCATCTATTTGGCCTTGGAGTGGGAAGAGGGTGGATTTCTGTTTATTTACCTTGAACCCTGAGAGTTTGCCATATTCGTCTAGTAGGAGGAGAGCCCGGGGGGACTGAAATTGTAGGATTGGTAACGTGGAGGAGGATATCATCTGCGTATAAGGCCAACTTATACTCCGTTGGCCCCATGTGTATGCCTCTCACTATTGGGTCAGTTCTCATTGTAATTGCGAGGGGTTCTAGAGAGAGTGCGAAAAGAATTGCGGAAAGGGGGCATCCCTGGCGAGTTCCTCGTTCTAGGCTGAACCATCTGGAATATTCGCCATTTACGAATATTGCCGCTTTGGGGTCCGTGTAGACCGCGTGTATTGCCTTTCTAAACCTCGGGCCTATTCCGACCTTGCGTAGGACTGCCTTTAGGAATCCCCATTCCACTCTATCGAAGGCCTTCTCTGCATCGATTGATGGGAGAGTTGGGTCATTGGCTGTGGTCTGGGATGCGCAGATCAAATGCAGGGGCTTACGCATTGTGTCGGCTCCTTGCCTACCAAGTATAAACCCGACTTGGTCGGAATGTATGAGTCGGGGCATTAGTGTCTCGAGCCTTGCGGCGAGAACCCTTGCATACATTTTCGCGTCCAGATTGAGCAATGAGATGGGGCGGTAGGATGCACATTTCGTGGGATCCCTCCCCTCCTTCGGGATAACCGTGATCAGTGCCCTGACAAAAGAGTCAGGGGGTGGGGGGGTTTCCCAGTGTCGATTATTTCGTTAAAGAGTTCTGTTAGGAAGGGGGTAAGGAGAGTAGTAAAGGTTTTATAGAATCCAGCCGTATAGCCGTCTTCTCCCGGTGACTTACCCAGGGTGAGTCTCTTTACTGCAGCCTGGACTTCCAATTCAGTTATGGGGGATTCCAGCAGATTGGCTTCCGCGGTTGTTATGTAGGGCATATGTATTGAGGACAGGTAGGATTCTATTTCCGGTTGGTCGGGGTTTATCTCGGAGGTGTATAGGGTTTCATAAAAGTGAGCAAAACTTTCTGGGATATTAGGGGGGGAGTGAGTTGGGGGGTTGTCATCGGTTATTTGTAATACTCTTCGCTCGGTTCTTTGTTCTCTGAGTCTTGCGGCAAGGAGTGCGTCTGCCTTATCCCCCTTTTCATAAAATATTTGTTTCAGGAATCTCAGCTTGCGTACCATCTGTTCATGCTCTAAGAGCTTTAGTTCATTTCTCTTCTCCTTGTCTTGTTCAGCCTTGCTCGATCAGACTCTGAGACTCTCCGGTTATTGGATTCTAATTGAGAGATTTTGGTTCGTAAACTGTGTTCGATAATGTTTCTCTCCCTTTTCTTTGACGCCCCTTCTCTTACTAGAATCCCCCTCCAGGTGGCTTTAGCAGCCTCCCATATAATCTGCTTGGATACCTCGCCATTATCGTTGATTTAAAAAAACTGGGAGATTTCAGTCTCCATTTCTGCTTTGAAGACTGCATCTTTCCAGAGGGTCTTGTTACATCGCCATTTCCCATTCTTAACTGGTATGTTAGTCCACTGGATGTCTATACGGACCATGTCATGGTCGGACCAAGTGATCAGGGTTATCTCCGAGTGTGATATCATTTCTGCAAGTTCTCGGGATACATATCCATAGTCAATTCTGGTGTATGTGTTGTGGGGGGTTGAGTAGAAGGTGAAGCCCTGCTCGTCTGGGTGGTGCTCTCTCCATGTTATATGTTTCCATCATACTAGCCATGTTATATGTTTCCATCATACTAGCCATTTTGGTTCGGTTCGGTCAGTTCTACCACTGAGTTTCAGGTCAGGGTTGCCAGGTTTACGGTCTTTGTTGGGGTCTGCCCATTGGTTGAAGTTACCCCCTAGAATAATATGGCCGGATGCCTCGAATAGAATCTTCGGAATCGTTTTAGTGAGGAATCTGGTTTGACCCGTATTCGGGGAATAGAGGGTGGCGATTGTTACGTTTATTTTCCCTATACGGCCGCTGACTAGGAGTGCTCTGCCATCTATGTCGGACCATAATTTGGTGAGATCGAATTCTATGCCTTTTCTGAGAAGAATCCCGACTCCTCCTTTTCTCAATGGGCCGGATCCCCAGAATTCTGTTCCCACTTGTTTCGGTAAGATTCGTCGCTCTTCACCCTTCATATACTTTGTTTCTTGTAGAAGAAGAATGTCGAGTTCGGCTCTGCGGAACTCCCTAGCTACTAGTGAGCATTTCATTGGGGAATTGGGGCCTTTAACGTTGAGTGTTGCCACTCTCAAGGGGGTGGGGTGCCCCGCATTAGTGTTCTTTGCCATTCATCATTTTTTTAAGAAGGTGTCTTTTACTAGCTGCTTGTTGGTGCATGTCTGCTCTAGTTCGTGCACTGCGTCGATATTCACACAGGTCTGTGGGTACTGCTTCGACCTTTACCCGGTACTCAAACCCTCCCTTATTTTCCTCCCCTGTATCCCCCATTCTCAATTGGCGGCGTTCGATCGCTCCCAGTTAACAGCACCGGGTCGGTGTCGAACCACCTGTAGGGGCCGTTAACATCACGCCCCTTGTCCAAGTGTACCATCTCTATTTGAATTGAGCCTTTCCATGGTCCCCCCCTAATTTTATCCATTAGGGTTGCAGGATTGAGTCTA
Source organism: Ambystoma mexicanum (assembly GCF_040938575.1). NCBI lineage: Eukaryota > Metazoa > Chordata > Amphibia > Caudata > Ambystomatidae > Ambystoma > Ambystoma mexicanum. Next base: position 467,663,375 of record NC_090929.1, read on the forward strand.
TGCTAATGTCTCATGTATATATCATGTTATTCACTGTGTTGGTTTGATCTTACCGGTTTTATGAGGTCTTCAGTTTTCCCCTTCTGGGGAGAGGTTGCCCCTCCGGAATTTTCGGGATCCCTTCACCTTCTTTCTTCGAGCACCTTGGATATGCCATTCTCGGTCTTCTCTTTGTGTCTCATTCCGATTTGGCTCTTCTCCTGGAGGGCCGAGAAGGTTGTGGATGCATGCCCTTATCTCTTTTTCGGATCTTAGTCTGTATCTGGTTCCTTCATATTCGAATGTTAGTGAGAAGGGGTAGCCCCATCTTTATCTAATGTTTTTCTCCTCGAGTTTCTTGGTGAGGGGACCGCACATCCTCCTGAGGGCTAGCGTCAAAGGAGACAAGTCTTGATAGATTGAGATCTGAGCTCCTCCCAACGTAATTGTGTCGCACTTTCTGGCTTTATCAAGGATTCGGGCTTTGTCCCGGAAGCGGTGGAATCGGGCTAGGACTGATCGTGGTCCTCCCGAGGGACCTCCTGCTCTATGGACTCGTTCAGTGATTGGTTCGTCCACGTCATCATCTGCCGTTAGAAGCTTAATAATGTTGTGGAGTGTTTCCTTCAAGTCCGTTTTTGTTTCGCCCGCTCTTTCGGGGATTCCAAAAATGCAGATGTTGTTCCGTCTCTCTCTGTTCTCTAAGTCATCAAGCTTAAGTTTGAAATCTTCCTCTCGATGCTCCAACTCTGTCATTCTCTGGTCGAGCTGTGCCTCGAGGGTGTCGATGGAGGCTTGATTGTTCTCCACCCCTTCGAGTCTATCTTCCATGCTGTCCAGCATCTGAGTGATCCTGTCTATTTTGCCTCCTATATCGGTGCCCAGGTTCTTTATTTCCCCCAAAAGGGCAGCAATATCCCCCATCGTTGCTGCCGCTAGTTCATTTCCCGTAGTAATGTTGTTCGCCATTGCGTGTTCAGTTAAGGCGGGACGAGTGGGGGTGTAGGCGAAGTGCAGGAGCTTGTGTTTAAAGTTCATACGGGTCTCTGGTGGTTTGAGGGCCTTGTTCTCTAAGGTGGTCCGTTACAGGGAACATAGGCTGATACCCTTTCAGCGGTGATGAATTGGGTGGAGCGTTAGGTTAAGATATTGGGGGTATACAGCCGGGGTGATGGTGGCAGGAGTGTAGTTGGTTCACGTGGTTGGAGGAGGCACTCGCCCTGTATCCAGGGGCCTTACCCTCCGTCCAGTGTGGTTCCCGTTTATCAAGCAAAATGTACCTCTGGGGGGGGGGTTCTCGGAACTCGAGATGTCTTGTGCGTGTTTTCAGGAGGGTCACGGTACGGTTTGGCTCCTTATTCGTCGTCCAAGTGGTGGAGGGTTCACTAACCGAATTCTGGGGTCTCAACCCCTGATGTACCTCTGGTGTTGCAAGGTTCTCCCCGTTTTACATTTCGTGTTCAGATGTTCCACAGGGGACATTTCGTGTCAATGTTTAGGGTGAGGTCTCTTTGTTGTGGCTTTAAGTGCCGGAGTGTTAGTAGGGGTTGTCCTGTTCGCCTCTGCTGATTGTGGGTTCAAGGTGCTGTATAATGTTGCTGGGCTTCACGGATCACTTTTGGGAGTGTGAGTGGTTCACCGGTAGGGATCTTTTAAAGGCAGCAGGGGGCCCTTCAGCGTCCTCCAAGAGTCCTGTCTGTGGGGCTGTGAGGTATGGAGTTGATAGGTTGTGGGCTGGGATGGTCGTCTCTGTGTACCCGACTGCCATGAGTGCACCCTGCTTCTAGGGTTAAATCGCGCGTGTGGCGCGGTCTCTTCACGCTTGGCTCCCCGGCGGTCTGCTGGTCGCTCGGGGCGGGGGCCTTCTTTCAGCATGGAGTGCGCCAGCTCCGCTTTGCCGCCGATTCCTCTCCGGAGGCTCGGGATCTCTCTGGGCGGCAGAATCAGGGCTGGTCTTCACCGGAGGATCACAGGGGGCGGGGGGGGCGAGGTCCTGAGCCCCAGACTACCCCTGAGAAGTAGGCCCGCGGCCTCCATCTGATGCAGGCCGGGAGCGGGGGGGCGCAGATGTCGCGTGGCCCTGCACCGTTCTTGTGCGGCTGCTTTTCGGATGCCGTAGGGAGGCGGGTAGGAATGGAGTTCACCTTGCGTTGTGGATCTTACGCAGGTGCTAGGAAGGTGAGGTCCTCTGAGTGGCGGTCTGGGTGCATCCAGATCTGGGGCACTGACGTGTTTGTGCCAGTTCTTTGTTCTGGGCCGCAGGCATCAAGGTCCTGCAGGCTCCGTCTGCGGGTCCGTGGTGTGGGGTTTCCCGGCAATGTCCTGGAGCACACGTGTGGCAGGTTGGTTTCGTTTTCGCCCTGTTTCAGAGGGCCGCCGTTTGGGACACGAGTTTTGTGGGTATCCCAGGTCCTTTTTTTACTCGGGACTTCTCCCAGTGCTGGAGGAGGTATTCAGACTGCAACCTCATGCTTTTTCTGTGGTGAGGGGGTCCGAAAAGTGGGGGCTCAGTCCATCTTTCGGGGTGGCTGCAGTGGAGCTCACGCAGAGTCCATGAACGTCTCTGCGCCCCCTGGTGGCCAGTCCTCCTCGGTGGCTATTTTGATGGCAATCCAAACCTTAGGCACGGAGATAAGGACGAGATTTCCCCTCACCCCAACGGACAACCCAGCAGAACCGGGCCCGTCGAGAAGCCCTCCAAACAAGCAGAGGAGAGTTCACCCCCCTCCGCCTTTCCAGCCCTCGCGGCCCGCTCAGCCTTCATCTCCTTCCCCTGATCCTAGAGATGACACAGGAACGGATACGGCCACAACGGGGACGGATGATGACAGTGGTGACGACGGGATGGGCCTTCCATCACCACTCCCTCGGGCCTCCCCGCCTGACGAAATTGGCTCCTTCCACACCATGATTGCCAGGGCATCTGAGCTTTTTCAGCTCTGCCCTGTGGAACAGAAGAAGGAAGGTTTCCTCTATCAGTGGCGCGAGGCCAAGAGGAAGAGGGTCCTCGCGGTACCACTGATTGACGATATCTGGGAGGAGGGACTTGCTCTCCTGAAGAACCCGTCCACGACGCCTGCCAAGAGGGATCGGTACGAGAAGAAGTACCGGGTCCCCGATTCTGCCCCTTTGTGCCTTAGGGCACAGCCGACCCTGGATTCGGTCGTCTCTGCGGCAGCCAAGAAGAAGGAAGCGGGGGCGTCATCCTCAACTTCGACCTCCCCACCCGATGGCGAGGGAAAGAAGCTGGACGCCATGGGACGACGAGTCATCTCGTCTGCGGCGACAATTAAGGCAGCCAACGCCCTAGCGATTGTGGCCCGCTACGACCGTGAGCTGTGGTACAAGATCGCTCCCCTGCTGGACTTCCTACCAGATGACAAGAGGTCGGAGGCCATGGAGATCCTACAGGAAGGTGAGGTGGCATCGGACCACGCCATAACGGTGGCCATGGATATCGCGGACACCGGATTCCGCCAGTTGGGCAACGGTGTTTGCCTTCGACGGGGATGGCTCAAGTCAACTGATTTCCGCCAGGACGTGCAAACCAGCGTTTTGGACATGCCCTTCGACGGGAACAACCTGTATGGTAAAACAGTGGATGAGTCAATTCAGGCCATCAAGACAGACACGGAGACGGCTCAGGCCTTGGGAGTGTTGCAGCAACGACGGCCGCCCTTTCGGAACGCCAAATGGCAGACAGGGTGCCTCCAAGGGATTCGGCGGCGGCTCCTCGACGTACTGCCAGGCGGCCCGCTCCTCGTCGCAGGAGGCCTACAGAGGACGCGGCAAGTTAGGAGGATCTCATTGTTGTCGCCAAGGAGGCCAAGGCGGCAAGGCCGCCTCCAAGCAGGACTTAACCGGCCGTAGTGTCGGGCCCCCACCGGAGCACCCCGGTGGGAGGCCGGCTGGCGAAGTTCGTCAGCGTGTGGGAGTCCATCTCCACCGACCGTTGAGTGCTGGATGCCCTGGCCCACGGGCACACACTCGAATTTCAAAGGAAGTGCCCCCACATTCCTCCCGTGGCCAGGAAGGAAAATCACGTCCCTCAACTGCTGTTAGAAGTAAGGGCGATGCTCAAGAAGGGTGCCATCAAGCTCGTCCCGAAGAGGCTCCGGAGTATACTCAAGGTACTTCCTCGTCAGAAAGAAGACAGGCGGTTGGCGCCCCATCCTGGACCTGCGGCGGTTAAACTAATACATCAAGGCACAAAAGTTCAGGATGGTCACCCTCCAGCACGTGCTGGGACAGCTGGAGGAGGGCAACTTCCTATCGTCGCTGGACTTGGAGGATGCTTACTTCCACATCCCCATTCCCCATTCTAAAAGGACACCGAAGGTTTCTCAGATTCATAGTCCAAAGGCGGCACTACCAATTCAAGGCCCTGCCATTCGGGCTGAAGTCGGCACCCAGGGTTTTTACCAAGTGCCTTGCACCAGTGGCGGCACAGCTGCGCCTGCGGGGGATCCACGTCTACCCCTACCTGGACGATTGTCTCATCCGTGCAAGGACAAGAGAACTCACTGTCGAACACACAGCGGAGATTGTCCAACTTCTCACAGATCTGGGACTCCATCAACTACTCAAAATCCCACCTGGTCCCGTCGCAGATCGCACTGTTTCTGGGAGCCAAGCTCGATACAGTGGCGCAATTGGCCTCGTCGTCAGAGTAGAGGATGAAGGCTATGTTGGGCAAGGTGCAGCGCCTGCTGGCCACGGGCGTTGGCAGGGTGAGATCCATCAAGTCCCTGCTCGGAATGATGTCATGATGCATCTACCCGGTGCGCCTGTGCAGGCTACGGATGCGCCCTCTACAAGAGTTCCTCGACGTCCGTTGGATACAAGTGACAGGCAGCTTCGAAGGCAGGATCCCGCTCAATGAGGTTTTCCGCCAAGCGATTCGATGGTGGGGCACCCACACGCATCTCGCGGCGGGCAAGGACTTTCAGACGGTACATCAGGAGACGGTGATGACGGACGCCTCCCTGGAGGGATGGGGAGCGCACACCGGAGATCTGAACGCGAGAGGCATTTGGCTCCCAGAGGAGAGGTCACTCCACATCAACATCCTGGAACTCCGAGCAGTGTTCTGGGCCCTAGGTCGTTTCTCCCGTCCCTCAAGGGCAAGGTGGTGAGGATCTTCACCGAAAACACCACCACAATGTTCTACATCCGGAAGCAGGGAGGCACCAGATCCCCTGCGCTGTCCAAGGAGGCCCAGGATCTGTGGCACTGGGCCGTCGCCCAGGGGATGTTTCTGGTGCCCTTCCATCTAGCTGGAACAAAGAACGGCATTGCCGACTCACTCAGCAGGGAGCTGCGCTCGTGCCACGAGTGGGAGCTGCGTCAGGATCAAGTGGATCGACTTTTCCAACGATGGGGCAAACCCCAGATCGACCTGTTTGCAACGGCGACGAACTCCAAGTGCCAGAGGTTTGCCAGCAAGTTCGCCTAGCTGAGGAGCATGGCCGATGCTTTCTCGTTCCCCTGGGTCGGCCTGTTCCTGTATGCGTTCCCTCCGTTGCTGTTGCTGTTCCGACTCATCAACCAACTCAAGAGGTTCGGTGCAGGAGGATCCTCATCGCACCGGTGTGGCCGAGCCAGATATGGTTCCCGGACCTTCTGGACTTGTCAGCATCCCCCCCCCCCCAGTCAGACTGTCGACGGACACAGATCTTCTCTCCAGAGAAGGAGGCGCCATCCTCCATCACGACCAAGAGTCGTTGAACTTGCAGGCCTGGTTCCTGCAGCACTACAGTTTGGAGGGTACGATATTCCGGCGGACTGCAAGGAGGTGCTTGCAAAAGCCAGGGCATCCTCAACTCTAAAGTGCTACGGACACAAGTGGAAGAGGTTCTCTGTCTGGTGCCGTGCACAGAAGATTAACCCTATGCGAATTACGGCCCCTCAAGTGCTGCCGTACCTGCTGTCGCTGGCCAAGGCGGGGCTAGCTCACGCTTCCATCAGGATCCATCTTGCAGCGATTTCCCGTTACACCAGAACTACAGGACGGTCATCCCTGTGGTCTCATCTTCCTGGTATAGGAATTTATGAAGGGACTGTGCCGATCATTCCCACCGGCGAAGGCTCCGGCCCCGGCGTGGGAGCTCAACATGGTGCTGACCAGGTTCATGGGGCCGCCATTCGAGCCTCTGCATTCGGCACAGTTGAAATTTCTGTCGTGGAAAACAGCGTTCCTTGTGGCCATCACCTCCGCACAACGAGTGGGAGAGATCCAGGCCCTATCCTGCAAGCCTCCATACTTGACTTTCCACGAGACGAGGGTGGTGCTGAGGACGCACCCCTCCTTCATGCCGAAGGTGCCGTCGGACTTCCACCTAAACAAGCCCTTGGTGTTGCCAGTTTTCCTCCCGTCGCCTTCGTCGGCGGCCGAGAGGACTTTGCACTCGCTGGATGTAGCTAGAGCGCTGAAGTTCTACGTGGCCCGCACGAAGAGTTTTCGGAAGACATCACAGCTTTTTGTGAACTTTGGTCCTGTAAATCAAGGGAAGGCCCTCTCGAGGGCTTCCATTTCCAGATGGCTCTCCGGCTGCATCATGCACTGTCATCGGTTGGCAAACTGACCGTTGCCCGGCCGTCCGAGAGCGCATTCGACCAGAGCGATCGCTCCTACTACGGCGTTCTTGTCTGGTGTGCCCCTGCTGGACATCTGCAGGGCTGCTACGTGGAGGTCGATGCACACCTTCACGAAATTCTACTGCATTGACCGGAATTCCAGGGAGGAGTCCAGAGTCGGCCAAGCAGTGCTGCGCAACTTGTTCGCCTGAAGGTGGGCCTGGTGAGGAGGTAAAAGTTGCTTAATGTTGAGTTTATGTAATGCTTAATTTTGAGCCTTGCCACCTCCCGTGGTTGAGCATGTATGTACTGCTATGTATTCTTATATTCATGAGCATGTGAATCCATGCCAGACCCCATGCTGGAGAAGGAACAAGTTACTTACCTGCAACTGTTGTTCTCCAGCATGGGTCTGGCATGGATTCACATGCGAACCCTCCCTCCTACCCCTCTGCGTCTCTTCACTTGGTCATACTGCCACTTTACATGCTACCAAATCGGGGGATGGCTGCCAGGGGCGGGGCTTGGGGAGAGGGCAGTCATTGGCTGGGGGCAGTATGACCCAGAGACCAGTGATTGGTTACTACTAAGAAAGACAGATCAGAAACCAAACTGATACTGATTTTTTACCGAGGATTCCCAGCCGGAAGACGAGGAATATTCATGAGCATGTGAATCCATGCCAGACCCATGCTGGAGAACAACAGTTACAGGTAAGTAACTTGTTCCTTACTTAAAATGCAAAACAGGGGGCAGGGGGGGGGGGTTCTCGGTGGGACAAAGACTGATGTGTATGGAAATCTCTTCTGTGGAAAGCATAGTGAGCTAAAGCGTGGTTGAGACCCTCCAACCAAAAACAGGTCAATGGGCCGTGTTCCTACCGGTAGAGGGTTTCCCAGACCTCTTTATGTAAACCCAGTATAAATAGACCCAACAGTTATGGAGATATCACGCCAATGCAAGTTGTCACTCTAGAAAACAACTAACACCATAGGACGGAGCAGGCTCAATGTTAGCCTGCCGAAGTTGTATGCCTGTTCTGACATATGGCTGTGGATCACCACGCTCCCCAGCCCAAACAGGGCCCAAGCTAGTTGGGTTTACATGCGAGACACCTGGAAGGAGAAAGAAAAGCACTGACAATGAATTGTTTTGAACATAGTTTATTTTAAATGTATAGGTGTTGCTGTGCATCACTGTAACTTACCTTATGCTGCAAATTGTGTTAATAAGCCCTACATAGGGGCGGCCTTAGGATACTGGAAAAATAAGGACAATTAATACATCTCCACTGTCCATTGTCATATCACTGAGGGATTGACACTGGAATAAAGTGTTATATTAAGAAAAAGTAAAACATAGATTATTGGATGGAAAAGAATTCAGCTTGGCTGTAACAAAGGATCTTGGGAAACATTGTTCTTTAAGGCAGGATTATATATGAAGGATGGCGAATACAAAAGAACAAAGTTCCAGAAAGGAAGATCACCTATCCTTTCTTCTTGTGACTACAATGTATTTCTGCCTACCTCAGGACTTAAGGGCTTCATCCATTTTCCCAGTGTCCCAAAGGTCCTCCCTTTCTTGATTCTCTCCCCCCACTTTTTTCAGAGAACACCTTGATAGGCTCATTATTGGTGACACCACATTCAATTGGTACGTGAATGAGTCCTCCCACTTTTATTTTTAGGACTTGACGCCACTTATTATGCTGATAGATGCAGGTTGCCGAATGCGATCTTCCTTTGCAGCTGGACTCTGGGGGAAGGTGTTGTAATATGCCCCTCCCTCACTTTGACCCGGTGGGCAAGGATCCAAACCAGCATGCCATGGCAAGAACAGCGGGGCTACAGTGCATCACATGGTCGATGAGGGGGGGGGGGGGCGTCGGGAAGTGGGTGGGTCCTCGCCAGTCAGAATAAAAGGAAATTGGCAATAAAGTGCCAAGTTCCCTTTGGTCTCAACACAGATCAGGCAACGTTTATTCTTTCCTCACAGACACAGATATTTTACCTGTCACTAGTGAAGCCATTTTCACACACCAAGTAGTAACAAAAGCTAAACGCAATATTCTTACATTTACTCACAATTTACTTTTACATCCAAAGTACAAATACCCAATGTTTAAGAATGGGTGTTAGTTTTTCGCAAACTTTAGGACTGCTGTGCCATGCTGGTATCAATATCCTTCATAGAGTTTTATTAGGCAAAAAGCATGAACAGTCCTCTATAAACACTTAATCACTGTACTATGCTCTTGTATGCTAGGCTCACACAGTATTCAGTGATAATTGCTGGAAAAAACCCATTGAGGGAGACTTTTTTTTTAAAAAAGGCACTATCCAACACTTTCCCCAAATATTCTAGGGTTGGAGTTTGTTTATATAACTGCACCAGTCCTAAAATATCTTGGTAAGGGTGTTTAGTGCATTCAATGTTTTTCCCGGTGATTATATCACATATACCTGCTCACACTACACAAAACATTAGGTTTAGACAGTGCTGCTGTAACTGCCACCCAGTGGAATAGTTAGGCTTTCTGCTGCCCTAGGTCCAAATAGTGCATGTGCCCCCCCCCCCAATTTTACTCCACCTCTGCCAGACTCTGCACCTTTACCAGATTCCACCCCTTCAATAAAATCTGTCTGCGTTGTCCAAACTATGCTCCCTCACCCCTATTTCCTCCCCCATTTTGTCTCCATAACATTATAAGGATGTTTTTAAGGCTGCATGGGTTAGAAACCTATTGCTTCCTCTCTATTAATTCAAGCCTGTCATCTTCTATGTTATAGTTGAAAGAGTGTTTTCAGATCTCTGCTGCCCAAGCTTAGGAGAAGGCATGTGTTCTATAGTTGAGTGCACTAGAGGTAATTGTTATGGCTAATTGTCTACTTTCGGTTAGGTCCGAAAACAATCTTTTAGAGGAAGCAGTAAGAACATAAGCTGTCTACCAACTAGACACAAATGAGAGAAGGTTGGAACAAGATCAATGCTAATATCTGGTTTCTTTCACAAATTGCCTGCTGTCACTCTATGAGATGCACATAGACCGGTCTGTAATATAAATGCAACAACGAAATGTCTACATCTGGTCTTGTCAAATGGTAAAGTTAACATATAATATATGCAGAATATATGCAAGTGGTACAGGCACATCTTATAAGTATGTTGACTAAAAAAACCTCATCCCCCTTCTTATGGTTACAGCTCTGGTGTTAGCAGGGGCAAAATGGAAATATGGCAAGTTACCTGCTGCAGCAGATGTACCTCCAATCCCTTTGGTTGAAATGTCATTAAAATATGGCAAAATCACAAGTGAAGTTTGTAAACTCTGCCTGGGCAATAACAGACAGCAAAGTAGAGGAAAGACAGCTGGAGAAGGTTCTTGTCATCTTTGGCTGTGCATTCTCACAGTGGAGTAATGAGTAAGGGCGACCCTGAACATTCATGTGCGGGAAGCAACAGCATTCCTCTTAGCTGCACAATGCTGGCACCTTTTATAACAAATGAAATGGTACATACTGTTTACATCATTGCTGTTTGTCCAATTGTTATAAATACCCAACACTCCAAGAGTAAAAACGAGCAATGGATCAAGTGCTCCAGCACAATATTACCTTTGTGAGTGCGGTTTTGGCTATGGGTCTTGCCAGGGTGCCTTTAAGGTAATTTAAAATGTTGGTTAACTCTGTAGAAGTGGTTGGACTCGATACGTGGGAACATATTGAGATTTGTGGGTATAGCAATAGCTGTCCTGCTGTTGTTTGAAGTACTGTTTTACAGTAAAAGTGCTACCTTGTATTTAAAATATAATTAATGTAAAGATTACTTAAAAACATCACAGTTATGCATTATGCAACATAATTTGTAGTTGATTCCGATGGTAGTACCTAGCCTGCAGCAGAATGTCATCAAAGACACACGATAAACCCAGCAGGCATTCCATTTGCCTGCTTAGCACTGAGCAGCTTCTGTAAAGATAATTGAAGGATTTATTTAAGGAATACCTTTACAGCTGTGAAACAGTGTGTACCTTTGGCACACAGTTTTTGTTCTCACCCCTTTATGGCTTTGGGTATCCTTTCACAGGTTTCTTGATGTACTTGCACATTCAGATTTACTCTTTGCCATTTTAACTTATTTATGATTTATTTCATGCTTGCCCCTTTTGGACGGCCACAGACCTCTGAAATGTGGGGCTAGGGAGGGAAATGAGTGCTTTCTCCTGAACATAATTTTAGTGCCACCTGTGGGAACTCTGTGCTTGACTTAAGCATAGGCATGCGTTTTAATATAGTAAAATGATGCATCGTTTTTAACCTCTACTTTTCTGAAGGGAAAACCCTCATTTTTGCAACAGTTTCAAAAAGGCATGTTGTGTATTTGAATATAAAAGTTGCTTAACACAGTGTATGTGTGTATATTGATTAGAAAGAAATCCAAAGATAATATGAAGTGGCACCAATAAAACCAGTGAGATTTTGGCTGTGTTGCGTAATAATTAACATTTTGGAAAGATAAGGATGCACAAGAGCTTAAGATTGGTCATATGTCTGTGACAGTTGTTTGACTGAATCACAAAATACTTAAAGCACGCAGGTAAATTTTATTTTCAAAACAAAAGTCACCCTTACAATAACGCTTTTGTAAATATCAAGCATACATATAAGTTTGGCCATCAAAAACATCAGCTGTCACAGTGGAATGAATGACTGCTAGCAGCTCATAATTACTCACAATGTTGTCGATCAGCCAGACTGAGAGACAAAATGGGATTTCTTAAAAAAAAAAAACAAAAAAAAAATCAATCAAAAGAAAACTGCAATAAAATGCCGCCCCTCTGGCAATCTGCCACCTTAGGCCTGGGCCTAGTCAGCCTTGTTGTAAATACATCTATGCTACCACCATGTCCATGACATTCCAATAAAACCTTCGACTAGATTGCATGGCTTCCCTGTCTGGCCAAATAATCAACAGTGGTCCTTTTCACATGAATCAGCTGTTGGGACACTGGCTCGAGCTGTAATGGACTTGGTTTGGCTAGGGGCTCAGCCGCAGAAGTCAACCTTCTGGCTTGGGAAAGGGTTTGGGTTGGTGTGGGGGCATTGGCTAGATGGGCTTTCAATCCCTTGGATTTGCAGAGATGCCAGTGCGATGATACCAATCTTTTTGCCTTTCCCCATCCTTATATCATCCTTCTTTCCATATCCTTTATAGCAGTTTCATTTATTGTTCCTATAAGCAACACATATGCTTAGGACTTTTTGTCCTCGGCTTTCGGGCTGTCAATTTATCTAGACGTTTTAAAGATACAGCCCATCCATTGGGATGACCCTAGTCAGCCATGCCCACAATATACGTAGGGTAGCCCAAACACAATTTGAGCCCTTCACAGACCCAGACTTTACATATAAATTAATAATGCAGCAAACACCAACTATCACCTGATTACATACCTTTTTATGCTCTGCAACACCTCTCTCTTCTAGCACACCATTTTCCAGTCAATGCATCCTAAGCAGAGTAAGGTCCTGCTATCCCTGGGCAGGACTTAAATGCACCTTAACTCGGACAAGGTTTCACACTTTGAGAGTACTACTTTGGTGAGCTGGCACAGTATAACAAAACCAAATAATATTTTCTGATAGATATTATTAAATATGATGAGGTGTTGGTTATGAAAATACAGTCCCAGACCCCACAGATGTGCTAAAAAATAAAAATAAAATGTGATTAGCAGACCAAAACTGCATTTCCTCAGACCCTGTACATAAGTACCACGGGGGGAGAGAAGACTTTACGTTCATGGCTGGCTACGGATTTTACATTCATGGCTTGCTACGATTTTGTAAGGTTCGCTTAGGGAGATACAGGAAGTGAATTAACCCAGCTGAAGCCTCGAGTGCAAGAGAACGATCATTAATCAAGCCCACATTGATGATTGAACCCAGGCACAACAAATAACCTCTTTCTGTACTTAGATGGCAAGTGACAGAATTATCCCCATTAAGGATGGTCTTGAGTGAGGAGGATCAGTAGAGAGGCATTATATTTAGATACCATATCCACTACAACATAACCTGGACATACTACTGCATATCTCCAGGTGGGTTATATGTGATTTTACTGACCGAAAATTCAGAGTGGTACATTTCATTGTGACCATAAAACCGATTTTTAAATGTTTTATTTGGGTGGGGTTGAAGCCCTTCAATTTTCTACCCTTATAATGCCACCCCAAACCAATTCTGACTCATTTTAACCCCTTAACCCACTACCCAGTATTATGGTCTTCGGTGAAATATAGGTTTAGTTTTCGTTAAAATGACTGGGTACCGTCCAGGTTGTGTGGTGAGATTGTCCCTTATGGCATTTCCCTCATAATTGTGGCATGTCATCCCAGGATCAGTAAGGGATGAGACCAGTGTGTCTGCAACAGCCTGTTATACAAAACGTACGTTAGGATGCATGTGTGGCTACACCCACATGTTTTATGAGAGCAGGAGGAACAGGGGAATGCATGCAAGAGTAGCAGATGGAATGGCAAATCGCTCAATTACTTATTGGTAATTTTCGTTACTCCAAGACAGGTCTTCCTCGTCACAGTCCTCACTCTTTGAGGTGAAACCTCACCCAGGAGATGTGTCCTTTACATACTCCAAAAAAAAAAAGGGACATTTTTGCAAATCCCATTTTTTAACTCCTTCCGTAAGCTGGGTATGAAAGCACCTCTGACTAGCCTAGACTTCCCGTTTGATTACCAATAGTTTTAAAACAACATTAGGAATTGGGAGACAGGCCTGTTGTAGGTCTTGCTGCAGCATTCATGCTGTGATAGCTGTATAACTGATCACACGTTTTAAAAAAAAGAGCCAAGAGACACTGAATGAATACCTCTGAAAATATGAATTGTTTCTTAGGTAGTGCCAGTGTGAAGGCATCAAGAAACAAGACAAAGACAACAGATTCAAAGTTAAAAATCAAATGGTTTATTAGATCCAATGTCAGGATGGTTGAAGGCCTAACTTGCCCTATGCTAAGGTGGGATTTCCCTACCTGAACGAAACTAAGGAAAGTCTGAGCCAGAAAGTTCTACTTAAAAGTCTGTCTGTATTCAAAACCTATCCTTGCCCTCATAACTAAAGCTAGACAATGTGTAGGGATGTCAATAACAAAAAACATGGAGATCAATTTCAAATTCTGAGCTTCTTCCAGCTCTTAGATTCTCTTTCAGCTCCCCTTACCCAAGTTCAAGAAAGTTCCACAAACGTCTCAAGATTACCTTTCTCAAGTTCAAGGCAACACAGTTCACAACCTCCTCAGGGTTCCCTTCCCCAAGTTCAAGGCAACATAGTTCAAAAGAAAAAAGGGTCTTGAGGCTCTGTCCTCAAGACAATATTTGCAGTTCATCAAGTCTCAGGGTTCCCTTCCCAAAGACTTCAACATAACTTGTATTGGTTTCAACCCTTCAAAGTTGCACTTAAATCTAGGCCCATTTGACCTTCCTTCTGGTTCACCTCACCAGTTCACTCACAGTGCTCTTTCTTGGGTTTATTTCACAATGTCTTTGACTTTCACCATTCAGGGCTCACTGGTCTAGGCGCAGTTGTCACACCACACAGTCCACCCATCATAGGTCACGCAGCCAGGAACCATAGGCTCTTCAGCCCACACAGGTTCTTCTATACTTGCCCCTGCATATCGATTCACCTTCACTTTGTTTCTCCTCGTCGGCCACTTGGCTTTGCCAAAAACGTCTCACACACCTCTTGCCAGTCTTTGGCCCTGCTGCACTGCATCTATTCATAAAGTTCACTTGTAGTGGTCTTATTCTAGCCCACCTTTATATTGCACTTCTTCACACTTGTGATCTCTTTCCATACGTCACTTTCAAATGGGCACTTTCCCTTCTGGTTTTCATCAGCTATTAGCTTTGACCAGAACTTTTTATTCAGTTCAGAGTTAAAAATTCTTAACTTTGCTTAGTTTCATATTCATTCAATTTGATATTCAATATACATACTATTAGCTTAGTTTCACATTTTCATTCAGTTTGGTATTTAAAAGCATTTTCCATTAATTCAGTATTCACAAAGGTGCATGCCATCAGATACTTATTAATTGCACTCTGCCCCTTCTAGACCACCATTTCCCACTGGTGTCTGGCAGACTCACCGGTCTTTGCAGCACTCCACGACCTCTGCTTACTGTGGCGTCGGCTGCGCATTCGCTGGGGAGATCCAGCTGCCTCTCCCACCAGTTGCATGGCTTGGCATGCACTTGCTGGCTTCCTCTCTGCGGGCGGAGCAGTGATCGCTGGGCAGGTGAGTGGCCCAACCTTCCAAAGCAGTTGCTTCGCTTCTGGTCCTCTCACAGTCCATCTGCTCTTGCCTGCCGTCTTGCCACCTGCTCCCTCTTTCCGCTTCGCCAAGTGTTCCAGCCTCTAGGTTGCAGGGCAATCTGCTTCCTTCAGCATGCACATCTCTTGCTTCCCGTCAGCAGGTTTCTCCGATATCCCTCCTCTCTAAACTGCTCGCCTTCTTATATTCATGACAATTGCTAAATGACCCCAGGTGTGGGTCATTTGGTCTAAATGCCTGACCATCGTTAAGGATACATGCCTGATCTCTACAATAGTGGTGAAATAACCCACTAGTGTTCATCCCTCTCAGTCACCTCTTCCTCGCCCCAATACCGTCATAGGAAATGTATGGCAAAATGAGGGAATCTGCTTGACAATAGCCCATAAATGGCTGAGGGAGAGTTAGGTTGATCTTCAATATGAAAAGGGGGATACCATGTCTCGCCTCGGTATCCCACTCGCAATCCCAAAAGACCCTCAATTAAGGTGATCCTCTCTCGCTTGAACACGCCAGGGTTAGGATCCAAAAGGGATGGCCTTTCCCTGGCTACCTGAGAAGAGTAGGATTGAGAATACCCTCAGGTTTCTCACACAGAAACAACCGAGAGGCCATTAAATCAACTGCCTGGAACTACTAGAAAGGCACTGGCCTCTGGCCGACTCCTGTGTAAATGAAAGGCATATTGGAGAAAGAGTCCCAGCTCTATGGGCCCAACTAAGACAGCGCAAAAGAGAAACACAGTGCAAACAATAGAATGTACCCAATTCATTGACTCATTTCCCCAGCTACGTTTTTCCAATCAAGACACCTGGAAGAGAACACCCGAGGGAATTTTTACTGAAAGTACGCACATCCACTGATAACCAAAAAGCCAGGCTAGACAATGGGGAAATGGGTCCTGACTGACCGTCTAAATACCGGAAACAATGAACTGATTTTCTAATCATTTGAGTTTTGAGAAGACTTCAGAGATATCCTAAATTGAAGATGGAGGATTAGGTTTTGTCAATTAGGGCCATGGAATGATAATCAGCCACCATAATAACTAAAGTGATGCCAGAGCAACCCCTCCATGAACAGAAATGGCATATCAAGGACCTCTACCATGAGAAAAAAGTTAAGAAGAAAACAACTGCCAAGTGGCAGTAGAACCAAGACCATCCCCACAAGGGCAGGTCAGTGTTGAAGCATCCACCCATTTCACTTCTAAGCTACATTACAGAATAAGAGAGACTAAAGTTCCACCAGTTAAGGAAAAGATGACAGAAATTAACAAAAGAAGTGCCTCTGCAGAAAAATGACAAACAATTTACAAAATGAGGACTCTTATAGGCGATCACTGATATTCCTGTCTTTGTCCAAAATAGGTCACATTTGAGCTAGTACAAAATGCAACACCCAGGTGTAAATGTCTGGCAACAGGAACAATGAAAATAGCTGAAAAGGAATTTTAATGATGAACCCAGGAGTTTGACAGATGGATAGCTCTACAAGGCATGAGTTATAACGCAAAAGTGTAGTCTTATGTAAAAGCAATATCACCATGCACAAATGAAATGCCTGCATTTAACTACCGCAGACTAACCTGCCCGTCTGACTACAATGCTACAATGTGCCTGCCACAGATGAACATATTGTGTATTTTTATTGTTTTTTTCTCCTCCCTAAGCCCCCTCACCTGTGTAACTTGTTGAAACGGCGTCTCAATGCCCCCAGGCTTAGGCACTCTACAAATACAAAAGTAAATAAGAAACCAAAGTTCTGGGTCCTATGATCAGCCTAGGTTTATTCGATCTCAAACCATAGAAAAAGCAGTTGTACTAAAAAGACAAAAGTGAGCAGTATAGACCCAAACTGTGTGGTGTCTCTGGGTATATAGACAATGTGTGTTCATCAATGAAGATAATAGACCTAAAGGATGCTTGACCGCAGGCCTGCTCAAAGAAAGACAAGGTTCATATAAATAAAGACCCCAGGTATAGTGCCCCTGCTGGGACATGTGACCTAACCTCCAGCACATTATTGGTCCAATTACAAAAACATTCTGCTAGGCGAAGGGCTTCAGCTTGAATTATGAAAAGTGAAAAAGGGGCAACCTTAACCCATTACCTGGAACATTTTGATGGTAGCTTATTGTAAAGGACAGTACAACCGGAGGATATGCTCAGAGGCTTTAAGCATAAAGTACCACTACTTATTTCCTTTGAAAGAAAGAAAAAACATAGCTGGCCAAGGCAAAAAGATCTCAACCCTCAGTGAACTGTCGTCAAATGCAGCTACACATATGAGCTTTGGCGTTACAGAAAATAATTTCCATTAACCATATAAGCCAGAGTTCTATTTAGTATTGTGGCTTGCCGCGCTGAACACATGGTTTTACTTATCTACCGAATTGAAGACAACTATAAATTGAGGAGCATCAGTTTCAAGAAAACCAGCAGAAAGCCATTACCACTGTAAATGGACTGCACTATGTCAAACATTATAATTACAGAGTGATCAACTTTACCTGCTTATAATACTTATATTTGAAATGGCAGAGTGAATATCGCCTTCATAAAATTGTCCATGAATTGGAAAGGAAACTCGAAACAAGCAATGGCATGCTTGGTTAATCGTATACAATGTGCATGATAATGCTGCTCCGATTTCATTTAAGCACTTACACTATTTGGTAGATAATAAAATACCGAGTCGCAGAGTGATACATATGTTTCTTTAACATACAACATTAATGAATAGTATGAAGCATGCTAAATTGTCAAGAATTTACACCATGCACCAATGTAACAGGACTGCTGCCTGCTGCAGGTCTGAAACACAGCACTCTTACAAAAAGCATTAACCTCATATACATTTATGTTTCAGGAAGGTTGAAAGACAGAGTTAGCAGTGCAGAATTCAAACATTCAACTTGCATGTGATACAGAGTTAGTAATAAGTGTTCAACGCCCAGGCTTCAGCATCTGTCCTAGACCATTGAGGCCTTTGCCAGAAATGAAGCATCCCGAGTAGTTATTCAGTGAGTTATGTGAGGAATCTGAGGGTGCCCTCACCTCTTCCCCAAAATATCCTCCTTGCAGGTGGCCAGCGAAATCTTTTGCATCTTGACCCTGGGGTGGATATGCGTGGGAGGATCGGGATGAGGCACCGTTGGGTGAGACACAGTATCCCCGCAACCCCCCCCCCCCCATTTACTTTTCTTCAGGAATCAAATGTCCCCCAGGCTTTTATGGGATATTTCCAAACCATTCCCTACTGTGTTAGAAAAGCATACAGCTATGGTACTGAGACGAAGAAGAGACCACATAGGAACTTACATTCATCCTTTATTAACTCAGACAAACACCACTCTGCACTGGGACGAGAAAGAAGGATACCGAGTACCAAGACCGTTGTGGCCTGCACCGGAAGCCAAAGGGGCGGTATACATGGCCCCCTCAGGTGAGGCTAAGGAGATCGTCTGCGTAATGCTTGCCGACGGAGAAGCCACAGGTGAGGGGTGGGAGACGCGTGTTCGAAGTACAGAGGTGCTGGAAAGTCATTGCAGCGGAAGCAGATTGTGGCATGCAGTGTTGGAAGGTCTCTGGTGGCAGGGTCAGGCTGCCGACCTCCTGCAGTCAAGAGGACCCCCTCTCTGGTAGTCTGAGGTGTCAGAGACCAAGGAACAGCAGCAGCCACGTAGAACTGACCAAAGAGCAAAGAGCACGCGAAGACAGCATACCCGGTGAGTCAAGTAAGGCTGAATGACTGTGGGACGCTGGGGTGCGAGCCACATTGTGAATGCAGGTCGGAGTGCTGGCGAGTGAACGAAGACAGCAAAGGCAAATGGGATTGTCGGTCCAAATGTAAAACACAGATGTTGGATGACTACAATGATGTGAAGGTTGATGAACGCAGCGGTTTGTGAATACCGAATTTTAATTGTGAAATGAAGAAGTCTGTGGAAGGTCCAGAAAAGCAGTAAACTTTAAATTGAATGAGAAGCCTGTGAGACGGGTGCAAATTCCCAGCAGGAGAGTGAACTGTGAATTTGCAGTTACGTTGGTTTGATATATGGGGATAGTACAAACATTGCGACAAAAATATTTTGACTGTGTGCCGTACGACAATCCTGACACCCATTACTCTGACAAATGGGAGTGGGGGTTGCACGGCTGTCCCCCGCTCCCATTAGTCGATGTAATGGTGGTCAGGGTTTTCCCCCCGCTTCCACTAGATGGTAGCGGGGGACAAAAAAGAAAAAAAAAAAAAAAAAGAAGGACCCCCCTCGGCACCAGTTCAGACACACATTAGTGGGAGTGAACTGATGCTGCAGGGATGTAGGAGTGATGGCGGTGCACTTCTGTGTGCCGCCGGAAAGGTAAGTCGGTAGGGGGTGGGTGGGTAGGGGGATGCAGGGCTCAGTCATCTATGTGATCACTGCGCTGCACCGTAATGGAAATTGGCATTTTGAAAGTCGGCGTTATGGGCGGCACAATGATCACATAGATCCATGTGAATTCGTTTTGAATACTGAACCAAAGGAAAGTAATAATGAGCGAATGCCACGAGTGGAAAGCAGAGAAAAGCGTTCCCAGATACAAAGGAACTGTGAATCATGGAAACTAAAAGCAAGGATTGGTAATGAATATAAATAACTGAATTGTGCAAGCTGAGAAAACGCAAGCATTGACAAGA
This sequence comes from Ambystoma mexicanum, assembly GCF_040938575.1. Taxonomy (NCBI): domain Eukaryota; kingdom Metazoa; phylum Chordata; class Amphibia; order Caudata; family Ambystomatidae; genus Ambystoma; species Ambystoma mexicanum. The sequence goes on from NC_090929.1 coordinate 467,682,973, forward strand.
GCCATAAGGAAAAGAGGAACTGTACAAATTGAAAGTTGAAACTGTGGCAATACTATGAGAAGGTTTAATAATCCAACGAGTGAATGGTGGCAAAACAAGTGCTGAAAAGAACTGCAAGAACATAAGTCCAATAGCACGGTTGAGTTGAAGCAGTGGCGGTGTAACTGTGGAAAAGAAGCCAATCAGGTGTGTCGGTTGCGTGACCTGTAATGGGTGGACCGTGTGGTCTGGCAACTGTGTCTAGGCTTAATACACCCCACTAAAGAGAAGTCACTTGACTCATCTATAGGTTTATGGTTGAATATCCAAAGAAGCTGCTACATTGTGAACTAAGAATTTAACTTTATGATATTGATGAAAGAGCCAAAAAGTCCGAAAGCTGGGAAGAATCCTGAGGAATTGTTTCGTGAAAGCAGCGAGAGACTTGAACGCTTGGGGAAGTGAACCTCTTGTGGTTGAAAGTTAACTATTTGGAATTCTGTGGAAGGGAGATCTCCTTTCTGACCAAGAGCTGGAAGAAGCTCTGAACATTTGTTTGAATACTTTTTCATTTGATGCTGATATCCCTACACAGTTTGAACAAATAGATGTGAGGGCGAGTATAGGTTCTGGACACAGACGGAAATTTACTTTGGACTTCCTGGCACAGACTATCATTAGTTTCGGTTATGTAGGGAAATTCCACCTTAGCATAGGGCAAGATAGGCCTTATCCAAACCTCATTGCCATTTTAATAAAAGTTTGTAGCCCAAAAGTTCCTCAGTTGACTGTGTCCATTTCCCAATGCCTTCACAGTTAACCCTGAACTCTTACCCGTTTAAAATTGTATCTGTTTTGTTTTCCCCTGTACTTAACTGAATCCAAAATAGTAGGAGACACAATTTCAAGCTACAACACCCCATGTGGGTTGTGAATTCACAGCCATGAGGTTCGAAGGCCAATGCTCGAAACACTGTGCTAGACATATTTCCTCATACAGGAGCCAAATAATGAATGAATATCCAATTCAAATGTAATTGTAAAGAACTTCACTGGAAGCAAAACATGTATTCAACATGCATGCCTGCAGCACACATTTTCCCCTTCATAAACATTCATAGTCTGAAACAGACAAAGCATCTGTGGTGCAACAGATTTCTGTAGGAAGGAAAAAGTCACATAGTGTATAGAAAAACATGCTTGGATACCCCACACCAGAATTCATTAATACATAGAGCTCCCTGAAAGAATCCATGATTAACAGTTTGACTTCAGCTGCTGGTGTTGCCAGGTTACCATTTTATAGGGGTCTCACGGTATTGGTTTTATGGCGGTATGATAACCTTCTTGCCAAATGACGGTATATCATGGTTATCGCGGTATATCAGGTGGAATTAACTAATCTTAACAAATAAAGGTCATAAATTGTCAGCATTTTAAAACTTGTCTCTGCACATTTTTTAGCTGATCCTCCAGGAATCTAAGGCTGCTGCCGATTTGGTCTTTCATGGTGCTCACTCGTTGATAGCCTTTAATGAAAGAGTGACTAGTGGAAGTGTTAAAATGCACATTTTAAGCAATGAGCTTGCTGCTCAGTCACAGCTCATCGCTTTGAAAATCGGCCCGACCTGCATTATTTTGGAACCACCTGGCATGGGCATCATGGCCCCTCGCTGCGATCAGTCATAAAAGTATGTTTTGATAACGCTTTATCCCATTAAGGGGAGAAAAGTCACTCATGTGAGGTCTGAAAGCCCATGTCGTGTTTCTTTTGTCAAAATGTCATAACCAACACACAATCACCGAAAGGTTGCATATTGATCAAATCACTATAGCTTGTTTAACATCTGCTTGGTGTATTATAAAAGGTCTGATGTTAGAGTCACCACTGACCATGTAATCCTAACAGGACAGCGTTCAGTGGGCACTGTTGATTTCTTTCTTGATTCTTACAATGCATGTTCATTTACCTTCTTAAATATAGTGGCACAAAAACGTTTTGATGACAAAGTTAAAATACATTCGGCACAAATATGGCCGAGACCACCACATCACCAAAGCCCCATCAATTTTCCCTAGGTCTGAGCGCATTAGGACCCTTGTCATGTGAGTTGAGACGGAGGAGTGCTTTCATGGGTGGTGTCACAAATCGAGGATAGACAAGAGAATTATCTCACCCCCATTGCTCTGGATATTTCAAATTGAATGTAGAATCTGTCCTGCCTGCTTGAGTCCAGTGCCATAACGCAGAAGGCAGGTGAAGGATCAAGCGAAGCAACAACCACTCTAGTGCCAATGTGTAGATCAACACGGAGGACACTGGGGGTGGGGGGCAGTTTATATACTAGCACAAAGCACTGCTAGGCCCAGTGTTCATACAGTCTATGAGTTAACATTTTTTGTGGACATGCATCAGAAGGGCATCCAGTACATTCCCCCTTTGAATTCTGGGATGTGTAGTTCCCCATCTTTCAAATTGGTGGGAAAACTCCAAATCGGCTGATCTTTAACCCGACTCTACTGATCACAGTAAAAGAGCGGTCACAGCATCAAAGCTGCATTTACTAACATGGCCTCACTTTCCCTGTGCTCTTGTCTGCCAAACGCCACATCCCACAGTGCAAGATCCAGAATGCAAATCACTTGCTTACTGCAGCCTTTCTAAATCAGATTGAAAAGCTCACTTAATAGCTGCAGGCCCTAAAACGGTATACCGGTATAAACAATGTGACTGTTATTATAGTTCAATTAAGCTGTTCACGGTATCTATAACGGCGTACCGTTACACCCCTACATAATAACCAGAGGGAATGTTCTTTCACAAGCAGAGACAGTCCTGCAAGGGCACACCGAAGTGACAGCCTTTTCCAGTTGCTAGGAACTCCATTCCTCAACTACCTAGGACCAGCCATAAAGAAATAAAGGTACAATAAACGGGAGCAGGAGTGAGACAGATTGAAACACTTCAAGCCAGTCTGCCAGCTAGAGAGGGGTGAAAAAAAGCCTTTGAAAAACAGCAGCTTAAAAAACCCTTATGTGATTACCCCTAGCCCCCACATCTGTGCCTGTCTGTGTACCCGATGTATAGTCTGCTCAGATTGGCATGCATTAGATATTCTCCTCACACTGCAGTCTTCAAGGTTTGAATGGTACACAGCATAAAGTGGGGTAGGGGTCCGTGGAACTGAACATAAGGGAAAGCAGGAATACATCTAGAGAAAATCAACCAGCCCACCCTTTTAGAATGCCCTTTAGGAGGCAGGAGAGAATGGCCCCTTCTCCATTCCCGAGAGACCTGTAACATGATTATGAAATGGAAATATAGCTCAGCTGTTAGCCTGTCGAACAGAGGTTTAAACCCTTCATCCTTTTGGAAATTGGTAAATGGAGGACCATGGAATTGGCAATAGGTTACAGGACTTAGAAGTGGAAGGAATCAGGCATGAAAGAAAATATCCAATTATGATATTATTTTTTAGAGGAAAAGTTCAAGTTACTATCTTTCCAATAAGGCTTGTAACCTTTCAAGTAGTTAACAAAGAAATACCCATACACAAGAAGTAATCCTACAATTTGCATATTCAAACCATGTCACTCAAGCATCTTTCATGTAACTGGGACATCCATTGCGTAAGGGACAATCGCCCGATGCCCGATTTGTTCTTAAAGCACCAAAAGGTAATGAAGCCCAAATGCTTTTTTTTCTCCATGTTGTACTTTGCTCCATCTGGACAAGGCATGCTGAAATCAGCAGCCATGAGAAGCCCTAGGAGTTTGTACTGCCCATGGAATCAACAAATGGAACTATTCACGATTAGGGAATAAAGTGCCAAGCAGGGTGCCTCTTTAGCTCTTAGTAAGGATAGAAAGCAGGTTACATTAGGAGGGACCAAGGTAAACATCCTTGCTCCACTGTAGCTCCACCCAGATGGCTGTGCAACTGCAGTGCTCCATTGCCTAGATGGACCTGTAGTCACAATTTACACCTGCTTCCACAACGTTGCCTTTTCACAGCACTTCAATCTAATGCTGTTCTGACGCTGAAAGGGCAACACCACGTCCTGGTGGGTAAGGCAAAGCAAACGAGTCCAGCTGGGAAGTGTGTCTTTGCATGGGGAGTGGCCAGCCCATAATGCAGGCAATGCAACAGATGTTGCCACTGACCCAGACAGACAATGTACGGATTCATAGTATTTGGTAGAATAAGGTACAGCATTCTGAAGTTCATCTTGAAATGAGGTATGTTGATAAGATCAAAGCATAGAAATGTGCAATGCCCTTCGATGTGTATTTATAATGCCATTGTCATGTAAGCAACAATTATTTATTTAAAATCGGTTCTGGCTCTTTATTCAGGTATATTACAATTGCACGTTACCTACCCGTGGTTTGTCCATGTAATTGTTGTCACACCTGAAGCCAGCAAAGCCGAGACATCCACTCGACTTGCTTCTCCGTGGTAGTATACCAGTACGAAACAATGGAGACATTAGGACTCAGTCAAGAAGTGAATATTGAGTTGTGCATAGTGTAAGGGAGGCATCGTATGCCACAGACACAATAGATTCAATTTCAAAACCTTACATTTTCGGGGTTTGGAAAAACTCCTACTTTGCCCTATAGCTAGGATGGGAGCATTCCCTAGCATCAAATAATAAAGAAAACACAGTCCTAGTCAATCTCTTTCAAATCAAAGATGGCCTATACTAACAACCCCTAATGCCTGCCCTATCTCTTAAACAAAACGTGTGTAAAGGGGAATATGTATGCAAAGGAAAATCAATGTCGCAACAAAGAGTCAATGTGGCCGAGTCAGCTCTCCTTCTCACGCTGGACAGCACGGAGCAATGCGGTCCTTGCAAACAAGACGACACACTCTGGCTCAGGTTCTCAAAACAAAGGAAGTTCCAAAACTTGGATCAAGGCCTGATTGGCCTTCCATGTTAAATCACTTATTCCAGTTTTCAACAATTCTTTGACAGTTCAACAAAAACTTCACATAGATCTCCCTCCATCGGGCTTGGACCTTTCAAAGCAAAGAGTTCATGTAGGTCTTGCTCGATCAGCTCAGACCTTTCAATCAGAGCACTTGTAGGGATTCCCTTCCCAAAGCTTAATTCACATTCTTTAGGCGTTCCCTTCCCCTAATGTATTACACTTTCGGTTTCCCTCAGTCGGGCTCAGACATTTTCCTGATGTCGAAGACTTTCAAATGTGCAAGGCTTTTGCTATAGAACTCCGCATGACCACTGACTTTTTCCCTTTAGCTCAGACTCATTAGCCCCAGTGTCTCTTGGTCGGGGCAGTTCAGTATCACAAGCACACACATTCACCATTCACCTTTTCACTTTCCTTTTTGTCTGGGTTACTCTGTCATTATGCATTTTAGAGATCATCCACTTTGTCGCTTTATAACAAAACATTTAATCTTTTGCAGAGACTTTCAAATGGGCAACTTCCTTTCGGCGGACCACTCCGCTTCTCTGTATCAGTGGCTTCCCAGTCATCAGTAATTAAAAGTTCCCCACAAGCCTGCTTTGCTTCGCGTGCTGCAGTCCTCTTGTCTGGGATTTGGCCTTCTCTGCGTATCTCACGGCTCTTATAAGGCAACACCCGCCTGCACGGATCTCCTGTGTTTCTCTACCCTTTGTTCTCGTCCTTCTGTTGGTCCTTCTGCTCCACTTGGTTCGCCTTTGCCCCGGAAATTCTGCTCCTTCTTATGTCCCATCTTGCTCAGAGTGTATCTCTATGTTCCACCTTTTATCCGTGTGGGGAGAGCTAACGGGTATCAGATGTATGTAATTAAAGTCAAGTGCCTGACTTTGCTTGATGCGTTTAGCGGGACATGTTCAATGAGATGTGCAAGGGTTACTTTCTTTGGTCTCAGTCGCCCTCGTCCAAGCGTTTGTGCAAAAAAGGCGGGGGAAGCTGGGACATTCGAGAATCCTACAAAACAGGATGCATCATGGGTACAGGAAAGGGAGGAATGCTGTGTCTCGCCATCGATTGTAAACAATTACATTTACACTGGTCCACCCCCAGGGTCTGGATCCAAAGGCGATGGCTGTGCCCTGGCCACCCGAGAGAGAAATCCCTGGGGGACTAGTAAGTGAGACACACTTTGGTTTCTCACAATAGGGCCTCCTTGTCACTTTCATGCTTTGATATTTCCTGGAAGAGCCAAGGAACACTCACCACTCACAAGCACCTGTGAAATCAAAATACATGCACACATTGCCCTATATTCGGACATGAGGGATTCCCTTATACATCGTTATCCAAAGGTTCACGGCAGTAATTCTCAGAGAAGTTAGAGTGGAACAGGATGAATATCAATGAGCTAACAAGTGCAAAACGGGTTACTTCCATTTTCTCCTGGAAACTATTTTGTTTCTAGAGTTGTTGGTGGATATGTAGAGCACCTCCATTCATGTATCCTTGTTGCCTGGTATTGTGGATACTTGTGCCAATTTGTTGTGAAGTTCAACCTGCAAGCTACATTGGAAAATGGTCCACTTCATATATGCTGTCCAATGTACATCCATTAACTGCTAGAAATATGCTATTAGGGTTATTAGCAACCTTGGCGGGTGCGGCAGCCACTCGGGTTGCTCTAAACCCAGGCTGAATGTACTGGAAGCCTGCGTTCGGATCAAACTGTGAGGGGTCAGAAATGCGAGATGGACACAGAGGGATAGCTTTCTCAAACTTTGCCATTTTATTAAAGTAAAACAGGGTGAGACAAATTCCTTTATTTCTCTGTCCTTACAAAGTGTCACTGCCTAGCAAACTAAAAAAAAAAAAAGATTCATGACCTGGTGTCCAACAATTTCTGACCCTCAAAGTAATACATAAAACAAAATAAAAAAAGAACATAGTTAACTGCTTTCAATTCAACAGAAAGATGGCAAAACATTAAACTCATAAATGGCAGCAAGCACTCCTTATGACCACGGTAGAGGTACCTTGCCCTGGATTCATTCAGGATTGTCTTTAAAAAAGTAAAAAAAGGTCCGTTCAGTTCAACACAAAACATATTTTCTAGTCATTGCACCTCTCCTCTTGGTGAAGAAAATATATTTTCTACAACCACTTGGTGCAAGAACTCAAAGCAATAGTTCACAGACTTCAAAAGTAACCCCAAAGCAGTAGTTATTTTCCACACAAGGTCTTTCTAAGACTTCTTCCATTGAAATGCTTTTGTCAGGATAGCTCAACCAATATCTTTGGTAAAACAATACTTTTTCAGTGTCTCCTTTTCCCTTTTCAACATCTTTTTTTTTATCACAAGCATTTCTTTATTTGTGAATTTATATAGCGCACATAACAAAAGGTATCGAGGCGCAGTTAAGAGTATATTGAGGGTACATCAGGAAAAGACATTGCAATATAGTTAGACAGAAAAGTAGATAGTTAACCATTTCCGGTGTACAGTTAATTATTACAAAGGCAGGTTAACAGAGTGCAAAAACAGATGTTATACAGGAAACCTTTAGTAAAAGCGTATGATTGTGAGTGCCAGCACATTACCGCTCATGTGCGAAGAGCCAGATTTTCAATCTTTTTCTAAAGGTCCAAAAGGATGGTTCAGCTCTTAATGCCGGGGGCAAATTGTTCCAGAGTTTGGCCGCAACCACAGGGAAGCTATTACCCCCTGCTTTCTGTCATTTGTATCTGGGGATAGTTAGGAGGTGTTCATGTGTGGACCGCGTGGGTCTTTTGTTTTTTTGTGAATTTGTTTGTATGATATTTAGGGGGTACATTCGAGAGGCACTTGTGCGTTAGTGATAAGGTTTTGAAGGAAATTCGATCCTGCACTGAGAGCCAGTGAACATTCTGTCTTGCCAAGGTAATGCGATTCTTCGTAGGGATGTTCTGTGCCTCTCTTAAGGCATTGTTTTGTAGCACCTGGAGTCTTTTCAAGTTACGGCTGTTTGTGCCAACATATAAGGCATGACAGTAGTCTAGTCTAGATAAGATGAGGGCTCTGGCTAAGGTGATAGAATTGTCTTTTGAGAGCAAGGGTCTGCTGGCAGTAATGATTTTTGAGGTGCAGGCCGTCGCATTAACTGGTCTCATTAGTGTAAGGGCAGAGTCGAGGTAGACATCAAGGGTTTTGACTTCTTTAGATATTGTGATGGTGTTCCTGTCAATGTCGAAGAATTTAAAGTGGTTGACTAGTTTTTTCAACCTGTTTTGTGAGCCAATAAGTAGTAGCTCAGATTTGTCGTCATTTATGCATAAGCCGTGGATAGCCATCCAGGCCTGGATAGTTTGGAGTCAATGGCATATGAGCCTGTGTTAGGGATGAGGATTTGGGTGTCAATCCGCCTAGTTAATATAGTTGACACCAAAAGCATTCAGATGGTCAAAAAGTGGCTTAGTAAAGATGTTGTATAGTGTAGGTGAAACGTAAGATCCTTGTGGAACTCCACAGAAGACTGGGGCAGGCTCCGAAGCTGCAGTCGGGGCAAATTCTATTTGAGAAGAAGGATTCTATCCATTTTGTAGCTTTAGCTGTGAAATGGGCTGCCGAGGCAGGGTGTTTGCAGAGTACTTTATGATTGACCAGGTCAAAAGTTCCTGATAGATCTAGAAAGAGGAGGAGCGCTAAATTACCCTCGGCTTTAAGCTCGTCCATTTGTATTTTAAGGTCTATGAGAGCTGATTCTGTGTCATGTCTGGGTATGAAACCTGACTGGCGAAGGCCCAAGAGTTTATTACAAGTCTATAACAAATAAAAGGGCTGTAAGTATGAGGGTTGTACTTGCTCTTAACCAAATACGTTTTGCACAATTGCCTCTTCAAACTAGGTGAATGCCTTGGAAATTGTGTCAAAGCATCTATGCAGGCAGAAGCAATTAGGGGAGACCTGGGAAGCTCCTTTGCAGAGTATTGCCAATGGCACTGAAAGGCCAAAGAGGCCGCTTTGGCGCACCCTAAGTGGGCTTAAAAGACCTTTGGCACAGGGATCCGTTGAATTGAATAAGATTCAGAGATGCACCGTACAATCCATTAGCAACAGATACTTTTGCGACATGTTTGTCCCGCTGGGGTCATTTGTAGGTCTAAAGCAGGGGTCTGCAACCTTAAGCTCTCCAGATGTTTTGGACTGCAACCCCCTTCACCCTGATCAGCATAATCCATCGTAAGTGATCATGGGAATTGGTCCAGAACAGATGGAGAGCCAAAGGTTGCAGACCCCTGGTCTAAAGAGGCCCAAATCTCTGTAGTCCTGTTCAAATAAAACTTAATCTCCCCACAGTGTCCGTAGCACCACTTTGTCCTTGTGGAAAACCGTAAAGTCGTTGATACTGCAAGCCAATGTGACTGCAACATAACAGGCTGCCTTTTACTAAGCCAAACGTAGATTTACTGTTGCCTCCGGCTTCAACGTTATATGTTCAAGTCCCAGGAAAGGAGAGAAACCCTCATTTGAGGGAAAAGGTGAAAAAGCTTCACCGAACGCCTTCACCTTCGATAAGCTTATATCTAAGAGTCAGGTTCGTCACATACTTTTAACAGTTCATTTGTACCATACTTTTCAAAACACTGGTTTTTATTGCTTTACATTATCCGGTCTTCCTACTTATCAAGGTTTTGTATGTTTTTATTTTAGTAGTTTTATGTCAAGACATCTTCCACTTATTAACTCTGTAAAGCATTAAAGACACGTATACAACACACTCACATGTGAATGCGGATACAACACATCTCCCTTCTTTCCAACACCACTCAATACATTGCATTGCTCATACCAACACAGCATACACACGCCCTCACACTTAAAAATCGTACACTTTTACACACATCCATACTTTTTCAGTCAAACACATACATCTATGTGATGTCTGAGCTTCCAAACTCAGTTGGCATACTCGTGCAGTGCCACAATCACTAATAGCAATACATTCATACCCATTAGACAAAAACACTCATGTGCTGTCTCAATAACTAACAGCAATACATTCAAACTCATTTGGCACAGACATATAGCTTGCTTCTGAATCCCGCTCTCTTGGCATTGGCAATAATAGTTATTATTAATGTATTTCTTTTAGTATTGGTATCTCTTGGCTTTGGCAATGCGGGTTGTTAACCTATTTTAATATTCAACAAAGGTAGCAGGCGCCCCTCTCTCGGAAGAACAAGGCATGATAACCTGTTCAGTGGTTCTTAACCACATTGAGAGCTGCGAACTCTCAAGTGGTTAATAACCACTGAACAGGTTATCAGGCCTTGTTCTGTCGAGAGAGGGGCGCCCGCTACCTTTGCAAACTAAATTTCAAGGAACCTGGGATTGGTAACCCTAGGTCTCCTGGGGGCAACCAGACGTGGTCTCCCTCTCACTGTGCTTAGAGAGGCATCAGCTTCACCTCACTGATGATCCCCAACAAGGGTGAAACACGTGTATGGGGTTGCTGGTGGTACTCTCGTTCAGGTTGGAATTGCCATTCCATTTCGGTGCTGGACTGCCCCTGGGCAGGACAAAGACTGATATGCAAATGGATATTTCCCATCTGTGAAAGGCACAGTGAGTAAAAGCAGTGGCTGCGAACTCTCAAGTGGTTAATAACCACTGAACAGGTTATCAGGCCTTGTTCTGTCGAGAGAGGGGCGCCCGCTACCTTTGCAAACTAAATTTCAAGGAACCTGGGATTGGTAACCCTAGGTCTCCTGGGGGCAACCAGACGTGGTCTCCCTCTCACTGTGCTTAGAGAGGCAGCTTCACCTCACTGATGATCCCCAACAAGGGTGAAACACGTGTATGGGGTTGCTGGTGGTACTCTCGTTCAGGTTGGAATTGCCATTCCATTTCGGTGCTGGACTGCCCCTGGGCAGGACAAAGACTGATATGCAAATGGATATTTCCCATCTGTGAAAGGCACAGTGAGTAAAAGCAGTGGCTGCGAACTCTCAAGTGGTTAATAACCACTGAACAGGTTATCAGGCCTTGTTCTGTCGAGAGAGGGGCGCCCGCTACCTTTGCAAACTAAATTTCAAGGAACCTGGGATTGGTAACCCTAGGTCTCCTGGGGGCAACCAGACGTGGTCTCCCTCTCACTGTGCTTAGAGAGGCATCAGCTTCACCTCACTGATGATCCCCAACAAGGGTGAAACACGTGTATGGGGTTGCTGGTGGTACTCTCATTCAGGTTGGAATTGCCATTCCATTTCGGTGCTGGACTGCCCCTGGGCAGGACAAAGACTGATATGCAAATGGATATTTCCCATCTGTGAAAGGCACAGTGAGTAAAAGCAGTGGCTGCGAACTCTCAAGTGGTTAATAACCACTGAACAGGTTATCAGGCCTTGTTCTGTCGAGAGAGGGGCGCCCGCTACCTTTGCAAACCCTATTTTAATATTGCCCTCCTTTGGAAATTACTTCGACCGTTAGAAGTACCATTATACCTTTGTCTATTTCCAAAGTTCTTTTTCTGGCAATTTAGCTTCTTTTTCTGCCACTTTAGCTTCTTTGTATTAGTTGGGTATCCCAAGTTATCATTAATGGCCAGCGGTGGATTACAGAGCATTAATTGGGTTACACAATAGTAGTGAACTCACTGGTTGCTGCATACGCGTTTGCTCGCTCCTCTGCCACAGTGCCTTCTGCTTCCTCCACTTTGTTCTGCACGGCACTCTGCTTATTTTCAGTTCCCATGGCTCGCACCGGTTGGGAGAGGAGCAGTCGTCGCTCCAGTGCTCGCCTGCTACCGGAGCCTAACTTACAAAAATAACACTTCCAGCCGTGCAACCTCTGCCTGTAAGGTCTTCAAAGGTAGAAGAGACCCTCTCAGCACTGACATACACTCTGCAAATAGCAGTGGCTCCGGCGTCTATGCTTACCTTAGTCTTCTGCTGTGACTACAACGTGGAGGTATGGCAATCACTCCATCTCCTGCTACTCCTAACGGCCTGAACCTGAGGTGGTCCTTTATAGTTAATAGTCCCTCACAGGTGTGGGTCATTAGAACCACTATACTGCATTTTGCAGTCTAGTGCCTCTGCGTCCCTCTTCCTCATCCCAGTACTTTAGGCATTGTGGGGCTAAGACCCCATGTTCAATTTACCGCTTTTATTCTGAATATTATTTTAAAGACTCAATGATTGGTTCAGATTTAAAGGAGGGTATGCTTTATTAGAACATACAATTATAACTTTCTGATGTTCAAATGTAGCATTCTCCTGTTGACTACAAGAGCTTTTACCACTATAAATGGGGGCAGCTTTGTGAAGGGGAGCCTTACTCCGCCATAAATGATTGATTCTGACAGTTTTCACAAACACCAAGATGGCTAGCTTTGGGAAAGGAAACCTCACTGACAGCAAGCCATTACATATTCTGGCATCAATTAAATGTATTCCTCTAAGGAAGAAAAATACCACATCTCCCCCAACTGATTATCCTGTTCCCTTGGGGCCCCTTCTCCTCCTGGGTGATCCTCCCAACTAATACCACCACCAGTCAGGATCAGGCAGCAGCTGCCGTTGCCTGGCCACCTGGGAGGAGACTTTAGGTAGGGTCTTTGTGAGGACTCAGCAGGATTCATCACATACCCTTTGTTTAAAAACCTGACCTCCTGGTACAGGTTCTTTTCCCCCTTCTAAACCATCTGCCTTCCCCGTATTCATAGAAGGTTCACATGTTTACCAATCCCATATAGAACCCTCTGAGAATGTCTCTTCCTGGACACAGGAATCTTGTGGAGAGTAAGAAGAAAGCATCGTATTCGTCTTTTCATCAGGTTAATTAATGGTTTTCAACTTCAATTGTGCCACTCAAAAAATCCATTAATCAAAGTGGGGAACATCACTACCCAGAATCATCGAGATGGGAAGGTCAGGCTTCACTGCAACCAATACCGACAATTTCTTTCCCAAAATGGTAATGTTAAGTTGGGATCTCCCTCTGCCTGCCTGTGAACACAGCCTATATTTAGTTGTCCTATGGTTTCCCAATTTGTAGAAAGAATAGTAGTTTGCACCGCAGAACCCCTGCTCCCTTTGTCTTACTGAGCCCACGTTTTCCCCTGGGACCCGATAACTATTCTTCTCCCCTTCTCCCCAGTACAAAACATTACTATTCTGCTCGGCGGTACAAAACATTGCATTAGGTTTTCCATTAGATCTTGTCTTTGCAGAATGGTAAGAGATGGTACTTTTACTAGAAATCTCATTTTCCTTCTCCCTTTCTTTAAGAATGGATGGAAAAGGTAAAGTACACTGACATATGTAATGTTCAAAACTCAGACATTTGCAAGCAATATTCTCTGTGAAATCTAAATCCCTAAAATGGGGTTAATACTGCTAGGAGTTTCTGCTACAAATTCTTGAGATGCATTTAAACCTGGAGGTAATTCCTTATAATATTCAATTTGAGGAAGAACATTTCTATTAAATAGTGGATAGTCTTCGGGATTGGTTAATGACAATGTCTGGTTTGGGATTATTGCTATTTTCTGCGCTTCATGAGTCTTCCGGTTGAACATTATTTGTGGGCTCAAGGTTGGGACAGAACATTCCTTCAGATTCTGTTGGTTCATCTTCGAAACAGGACTTCATATTCTGTACAAGGAGACAGTTCCTGGTTACCTTGCGCTTAGTAATTGTTGAAAAAGGATGGATATCCGCACAGGTTTTAGGTGGGTTCTATGTCATTTATTACAATTAAGACATTTAGTCTTGGTGGTGGTCATCTGACACGTGTTTTGACCTCGAGGGTCTTTATCAAGGCTGAGATGTTTCATGACATATCGATTATAATATCAAACATAAGGGTAATATAGGCGACAGGGGTGAAATTAGTGGCTGGTGTGACTGCTCCGCGTGAATTGATGAATTGAAGCGTGCATCCATTTTGGATTCATATCATATGCCTCAGCATTCATTTCGGTTTACATTGTACACATATGATAGTTGACAAAGTTGAAAACACTTCATCACACAGGTTACTAGGGTGTGGTGACACCTCCATTATATTAGAGGCCACTTATCTACCTATGCTCAGGCCCTATTGAAGGGTTTCCTTTTATCATCTGAGATATACTGCTCTCAATCAGGCAGGCCTTATCATAGTTGGTTTTGGTGAATTTTTGTGGCGCTTGTGCCACAAAATATGAAAATACCTTATTACAGAAGAGAGAGGGAGGGAATGGGGGTTCTGAACTGGGAATATCTAGTTCGCCATGGCATGAAACTGCCAAATTACTAAAATCTTTTTTTCTAAACTTTTCCATCGTACTACCCAATGAGAAGTTCCCCAACCATATTTGCTCTAATCAGCAGCTTTGGAAGAAGCAATTCGGTGCTAGGCCTTTCATTTCCCAGCTGTGCCATCATTCCACATTGTGCTATTTTTCGCTGACCATTGTTGGGCTACTTTTGACTGCAGATCTATTTCTGTCCTCTGGAATCTGCGTTTCTACACTCACCCGCCACCACTCCTATCCACATCCACCACCCTACCTCCACTCTACCCCCACCCACCCTGCCCTCATACACCAACCCTACCCCCTCACCCTACCTCCACTCTCTATACCCCATCCCCCGATTTCTTTACCCCACTCTACCTCCACCCAACCCCCACCCTACCAGCACTCTCTACCCCCACCAATCGACTCTATACCCCCATCCACACACCCTACCTTCTACCTCCACTTTCTACACCCTCCCATCATACCTACATTCATCACCTTAACCCCCTCTCTACCAACCTTACCTCTACTCTTCCCCCACCCATTCAGCTTACCCCTACCCATCCACCTTACCTCTACTCTCTCTCCCCCCCACCGATCCACCTTACCCCACACTCTACCCCCACCAGCCGTACCCTTACTCTGACCAGCTCCAACAAATTAGGCTGGTATAGTCAGAGTTGTAAGTGGAAGAAGAGTAGTTAGAGGCGGATTTGCTGGTCTCAACTACTAGACGGGAGGAGGAAGGCACTGCCATAGGACTAGCAGTGACCAGTGATGGTTTAACCCGACTAGATGTATAGCCTGGACTGCCATCGGGATCCTTAAAATGGATAATGCACCTAATTAAGGAGATATGTCAGCTTTTTATGGCAGAAGATATCAGTAGCTGCTTGAACCTGGTAAATAAACCATCTTTGCTGGAAGCTTGATACTGCTGTACCCCCGATTCCATGAACCTGTGGCAGATTGCCACGGCTGACTGCATATATGAGGAAAGCCCCAATGGTCTGGGAGGTTCCACAAAGGCGGATGAGCTGAAGAGGGCTGTGACATGCATTGGTGTCCAATCTGCTCTAGGAGTATGCTGCAGTTGAGTGGGGTCTGATCAGATCTAGTGGGCGGCAATTGGAAGCATGAGTATTTTCAGAACTGGACATTGCCTGCTGCTCTGCTGACTAATTATTGTTTTGAGGACCCTTCTTGCATATTATCCTGGGATTAGCTCTGATACAATCCTGGTTATGGGGTCGGGGGGGGTTGAGGATGTCTACACACTCCAAATCGCAGGCAGAAAAAGTCTTTACTCGCCACAATTGCTTCACAGATTAAATTCAAATCCCTCCATATCATCCACAAGACTGTCTGGGGCTGGGGACCAGACTATCTGCAACTCTCTTGTACTAAATATTCCCCCTCTTGACCTCTGTGCTCCTCTGCATCAACTCTTTGTGTATTTGTGTATAAATCTTTTCGCTAAACAGAGGTAGGGGGTTGATTGCTTTCCTCAGCTGGCTCCCTTCTTTTGAACATCTCTCCCTCTATCTCCCCCCCCCAGGGCCATTATGCATCCTCTGGGCCCTGACCACCCACACCAAATCGCCCCAGCTTCTGTCTATCCTCAGCACTTGCCTCGGCTCACCCTCGACCCCTGGAGGATCGCACTTACCTTACATTGCACTTCACCTGTTGTTCACCCTTGAGCACCCCAGCAAATATCCCATTCCATCTCCCTTCTGCACTTGCAAATTCTGAATACACACAAGGCATAGTTGGTTCGTCCTTCACCTCCCCCACTGTATTTAATTGTTTATGTATTTGAATTTTTTCTCATCCCTTGTCCCCTCCCTGTTGCCCTGTGGGCGCTTTGAAACAGCATTTACTTCCTGTATAAGGGCCTAACTAGCAAACATAAATAGTCCCCAAGTGTGGACAGCCATAAGTCGGCACCTCTGAATTTAACCTGGTACCAAGACACTCCAAAAATAGCCCGTGGGGGGAATCCGAGATGCTCACAGTAAAGTGCCTGGTCAGAAAGTGCATCACAGGTTGCTCAAAGCTCCCATGCATTGTCTTGCCCCACACACTCCAAGCAGAGTGAGTATGAGTAACACGTAGCACTGTCTCTTGCAGGACTAAACAGAAGAAAAACCTTGGAGGCATAAGCAGAGGGATCTGATGCTGAAACAAGAGCTGAAAAAAAAATGTAGGGAGCTGAAAAAAAAAAATGTGGCGAGCCAAGCGAATCTTTTGTGCATGGAAATGAAATGCATTCAGTCAGATCAGCACGAAGAAAAGGACTGAATATCAAAGCCGGCGATTGGGGCATGTGCTTTTACTTTGCTACTTATACACAGAATGTCGCTGTCTCCAATGGGACCAATATCGCACATGCATGGAGGGCTGGGGACAGGAAATAGGTGTACGCCCTGTATTAGAAAATATAGTGCAGAGGTCGAGGTGTTAAAACAATGTAGTGTTAAAACAATGTTACCCCTGCTACGCACTCCACTGACCCCATACTCCCCCGTCCCCCCCCCCAATTCAAAACCAATACCTGGTTCCTAGTTTCAGGCATTGTGCCCCACAGCATGCAAGTTTATGCACCATGCCTTTTCCAGTCACCCACGGTCCCTGCAAACATTCACAGATCATTGCCAAGCAGGGCGTTGTGGTGGCACAGGAATGGCCGCTATGTCCAAAGCAGTCTATTCAAATAAACAGAACTAATCCTGCGTGCAGGATAGCGGAGAGAGATGCGACACAGATGTGTTACTAATAGGGGCCAGGTTCGAATCTCTAGTTGGAGGTGCAGTTAAAAGCACACAAAAACAAAGCTGCCTTACTTTACCATCCTAGAAGGTGCTCAATGTGACAAAAGTAAGGGAACAATGGCGAATTTTCCCAAATTGTAGAGGAAGTTCGTACCTGTTAGTTTGCGCTAACTTCAACCTCTCTATTGTAAACATTGGAACATGAAGGGCACATAAAATGGTTTAGGAAGGAACCATGCATTAGCATTATCTTCACCCTTGTAGTGGTTGTAGGCGAGGCTTTTTTGAAATTCCCAGAGAGGTCTTGGCAGATTTCAAAGATAGATATGCTTTTCCCCACAAAGTTGTCAAGTTTCCTCTTGCCAACCATGATAAAGTGATACAGGCCTGTTTTTATTTTCTTGGATGTATGGAGCATGTAGTTTTTCTTTCCCATTTCCAATTAAAGAAAACTAGAAGTCCCAGAATTCAGGGGAACAAAAACAGAATAGGACTAACTCTGTACCCCCCACCCTCCCACCTTACCTGCCTATTAGTGCAACCTTTAGTTCAGCCATTTGCCGAGCGTAGCCATGTATGAGAAGGCCATTGACTCAGGTTTATGCTTGAAATTCTGTGACTTGGAAAAAAAACTACAAGTCCCAGAAATCAAAGGGAAAAAAACAGGACCAGTTGGCCTCCTCATACATAGCCGTGGGAAAGTTTAGAGCTCTGCCTGTGCGTGGACTATGAAGACTTTGCAGGGATGGTGTCAGGGCTCTGTACGAGTATTGTGACTAGGGTGACGAGACGTCCTGGTTTTGCCAGGAATGTACCGGTATTTGTGCTCTGTCCCCTTTTCTCAGGATGATGTTCACATTGGAAACTGCAGCAGTCCTGGTTTTTTGTATTAGGTCTTCATGGCTGGCAGACAAAAATGCACAATCTCACACAGAAGAATGCTGCATTTTACAACTTAAGATAGAGTTCGTTTGTGATAAATTATAATATGGGTTTAGTTGAACAGTAACACGTAAACCCCCTTCTTCTTCTGTCAAGAACTGTACGAAAGCACCAGAGATATTTGTGGCGCAAATGCCGGGTATTATGAGTAAAAACGAAAACACCACAAACCTGGCTTGATGTTATGTTCGATCGAATAGCAGGAGATGGTGCGGGGAATCACGACCGGGTGGTCCTTGATGCCAGGGCCTCCTGGTGCAACTGCAAGAGCGATGGAAGGAGCGCTGGAAGCCGTGTGTTTGGGGTGCAGTCTCGAGGAGGTACACTATAACTCATAGGTGCGAGTAGTAGAAGGGACGAGGAACATCACGGCTGTGTGACACAGGAAGGTAATGACGAAGCGGGGAATTCCAACGAGTTTTGAAGCAACCTTACCAAAGAGTGCAGCGCCATATAGTAGCGTTTCAGTAGCTTCGTTGCTAGGACAGTGGGGCCACCTCGTATCCTCTCTGCTCAGGAAGTTGAAACGTGTCCGCCTGTGCCTGGGACAGGGAGTTCCGTTTTTGATGTCAAAGTCTTCTTCAACGTGCACCAATATACCAGTATAGACCAAGGTTGGAGACTGAGAGAGCTCTTGAAGTAAGTGGCAGGGGCAGGGCGGGTTCTGAGGACTTTCAAGGCCTTGTGCCTGAAAAAAACAAATGACAACTCCTAGTCACATCGCAGCCAAATTGTATCACGAGAAGTGCCTTCAGTCTATGATGGTTGGACAGCATTGGAAATAGCCTTACAAATATTAGTCGTGGGTAAGCTAAGCGGAAATTTTATCTTTTTTGTGATGTGCAGTATATTGGTAACTATTATTGTGTACTAAGCAACACTCTAGTCTATTAAAGAAGTGAGGAGTTTTTTCAAGTGTGACCTAAATTATTCCCCTCTATTCTCAAACTTGGCAGGCAAATAAGGCACAATGATGTTGTAAGTAGTATTGCCCCAGGACCCCTGCATGCAGGCCTTGCCCAACCAGTCCCTGAAAGCAACACACGTCCTGGCGCATCGGGCTCCCGGCGTGCACTGCCGTGTTGCGGGACTACCCCTTTTAATAGTTAACACGTGCAACGGCAGAATGTTGCCGTCGCGACCCGTGACCACATCACATTCCTCCTTTTTCATAACAATTAAATAAACATTTCATGTATGTAGTCAGTGTAAACATGACAGTCTTCAACATGGTAACATACCAAACAGGATTTGGCCCAACATGGACAACATCGGGGACGTGCTTTCGGCCGTGTCCTTTTGAGCCTAGTCACCCATTATATAGTGCTGGAATCATGCAGGGCACCTTCTGCTTTCACAGCTGGGATATCTTTTTCCACCTGCCTCCTCAGTGACATAACCGCCTGCCCCGCCTGGTGTTGGCATCTCGTCTTCCGCTCTACCTTCTGGTGTTAACTCCAGACCTGAGACTCCAGTCAGGGGAATTTCGTCCTCTCGTTCTCCTAGTCCCTCTTTCTCACCATGAAAAAAAACAGGAGTTCCAAGTCACTTTTCCCCTTCGATATGCGGTAGTCATCATTGAGCCTTTGACTTGAACCACCCCCATGGGGGAGGGCTTGTAGGTGAGGGATAATTTCCCTTCTGGGTGACAATAACGCACCAGTATGGTATCTCCAACGGCTATGTCTGTTGGCTTGAGATGCAAGGTTTTATTATATATTCTCTGATGTCCTCTCATCATCAATAGTTCCCCGGGGGTCAGCCTTCTATCTCTGAGAGGAGCCCTTGAGGGCATCTCTGGAAATCTCTTGGGCTAAACCAGTGGACTGGTGGGGCGTGGATCTGTATTTCTTCAGGAATTGGTACATAGTTCTCCTTAGTTTATTGCCATGACCCTGCCCTATGCAGAAAACTTTGTTCAATGTTCTCATAAAACGTTCTTCCCCGTTGGCCCTGGACCAGGCCGGCGTGACTCTCAGTAATTCAGTAAAGCCATCTCCTTCAAACTGTGGCCCATTGTCTGAGCATATTATCCTGGGGAAGCCATGTGTTACAAACATCTTCTCCATGAACTGCATAACTTAGGCTGGCTTTGGCAATTCCGTCCTTGGATCGAAAAATGCCATAGACACCTTTCCTATTAGTGGCCGTTTGATCATCTCAAAGGCATCCTGATCTTTGACAGTCCACTCCCATACTTTATCCTTTCTCGTCAGCATCCTGAAGAGCTCGGAGAGAGTCCCCAGGTTAGGTATATAAAGACCACAATACGTCACCATCCCCAAGAAGCTCCTGATTTCTGGCACGTTCCATTGTGGGCTCGCCTCCTGGATGTCTCAAATCTTCTGCTGGTCTGGGGAGATGCCTTTCTTGTGAAATACGAATCCAAGGAATTCTATGCTATCCTTCAGGATTTGCACTTCTCACGATGTAGAGTGAGCCCAAGGAGCTGAATCCTCTCTAGAGTCTTCTCGAGGTGCGCCATATGTTCAGCCTCTGACGTGGCGTAGACCAAAATGTCATCGCTGAGATTGATGACCCCCTCAAGACCTGTCATGCTCTACATATAACATTTTGAAAAACGTCTCCTGCGGAAGAGATCCCGAAGCTTAAGCATTTGTATTGGTAGAGGCCTTTGAGGGTTGTGAAGGTGGCAATGTAACACAACTCCATGTGGAGCTCCAGCTGATGGTACCGAGACCGCAGGTCTAGCTTCGAAAACACACTCGCACCCTGTAGTTCTCCCACCACTTCGTAAAGATTCTGGATGATGTGTCGTTCACATTTAATAGCCTGATTAGGAAGTCTCATGTCGACACAATATGTACCGACCCTGGTTTCTTTGGCTTGCTCGTCATGACAATGTGGGATACCCATGTGGTGGGCCCCTATACTTTTTCTGTAATGTCAAATTTCACAAAAGGGATTCAACAGTGTTCCAGCGACAGTGACGGGTCACCATCAGGCAAACCGATGCACCAGTGTCTACTAGTACTGGCGTCTTTGCTCCTTCTATAGATACCACGCACATGGGTTGTCTCTTCTTTTTCTTTATGGAGTCTGTGCTTGAGATGAAAAAAGATTTCCTCCTCCTCTTCTTCCCCTTCTGCCAGTTCTTGACTTGGTTCCACCTTTTCAATGACCACTATTTCCCTCTGCCGGAGTGCAGTGTCACTGGGTGTCCTACTGGGTCCTCTGGGAATAGTCACAGGTGTGGGGGCTTTACACATTCGTGCAAAATGACCCGCTGTTCCACAGCGTCCACATACTCTCCCCTTCGCTGGGCATTCCCCCATGTGTGGAAGGTCATAGCCACACTTGGGGCAAAGCAGCAGTATTTCAGTTCACTTTGTGTTCCATCTGGGCCTTGCCTGACCAGCATTTTGTGGGCACCCTATAGTGCACGCATCCTCCACTTTCAGTGAACGAATCGCAGTGTCCATCTTTGTTGCGTGGCATTCCGCCAGTTCGTAAGGTCTGTCTTTTTCCAGAATGCAGGCTAATGACAGACCAAGCTTACGCAGGCCTTGGTGGCGCAGTTTACCTGAAGCGCATCCTTGTATTAGTTGGTTTCTCTCCATTCCTTCCTCATTCTCCGATGCACATGTACTTGCCAGATGACAGAGCCTGCAATAGAACTGGTCCAAGGATTCCTCCTCCATCTGCTTCTCTATGCACATAACAAGCCTTTCATAGTCCTGATTCGCTAGTGGCAGGAAGTGTTCTTTATGGCTGTTTTTCACTGCCTGATCGGAGTTGTCGATGGGATTGGGGGACCTGAAAATCTTGTGAACCTCCGACCCAGCAGAGCATATGAGGGTTTCAGTTTTTGCCTTATCTGTCTCGCTGGTTGCTCTAAAATACATGTCCAACTTCGCTATCCAGAGCAACCATTTCGGTCCCAGCTTCGAGGGATTGCCTGAAGTGTACAATTCTGGCATTGGGGCCAGTGTCCCTTGTTGGCGTGGTGCCCTTCTCACCCGAGGAGGCCTTGCAGCACCTTGTCCGTCTCCCTGGAGGTCGTCTTCATTGCTCATGACTGCAGATCGCACAAGCACCCTCTTTATGTAAAAGAAGGCCGCAATTTGTAACTGCTGGCGCACTTCCGGCACGTCCGGTGCTGTGGTGGTCAAGCTCTGCACCTATTCAATGACCACGCCCTGGTGTGAGGCACGACAACTCCTCTGGACAGTAACTCAGTGGGACCTGTAGAACTCCCAATGGATGACAAAAGAGAGAAAGGAAAAAAAATCCTTCGTTTTTTTTTGTTGTTGAAAGGGCTCATGTTCCAAAAATTATCCACACGGTGCATAAGCACTTGTTTGAAGCCACTGCCGTTGGGTCACGGCCTCAGCGCGATGATCGTTGCACCTGACAGGCTTCGGATCAGGTTGCCGGAGATAAATGTCGGAATACCTTCCCCCTGCTCAGCTGCATCCCCCGTCGCCAATATTGTAAGCAGTATTGCTTCAGGACCCCTACATGCAGGCCTTGCCCCACCCGTTCCTGAAAGGAACACACAGACACAGGTCCTGCTGTATCGGGCTCGGCACGCACTGTCGTGGTGCGGGACTTGCCCCTTTATTACTTAACCCCTTAACTGCCAAGAGTTCTCCGCCCCCAGTGCCAAGGGCTTTTTTGGTGATTTCGGTATGTTGACATTCAATCCCTTGGAACATTTTTGTTACATGAGATGTCTCGGCCAAATTTGCCACCTTTTTTTCCCAGTTTGCTGTAGGGGGGTGAGAGAAAATGCCAATAAAATGTTGTACAAAGAAGCCTGTGTTTTATTTTCCCTTGTAAGAGCTAGGAACAAATGGTTTGCTGTGCTGGATTCGCCATTTTCCAGACTTTCAAGAACAGGTTGAGTGGAAACCAAAAAAACATATCTTGACATGGTTACCAGCCGTTCTGTAAGAGGTAGGAGATTTTTGCCCTTCTTTTCCAATAGGAAGTGCGTGGACGGAATGGAAAAGGAGAGTAGGAAAGCTGAATGGGAAGACAGAAAGGCATACATTTCTGAAAAGTAGACAAAATTCCTAGTTTAGGAAGGGGTGAATTGTGCAGGTCAGGCAACAACTATTTAGGGAAAAAGTCCATAGTTTGGGGAAAAATATGGAAAATATGGAAAATGACAGGAAAAAAAGCTATGGGTCCGATACGGCAACGGCTTCTGTAAATTTTGAGAAAAACAATAACCGCTACATTCCCCTGACTCTTCTAGTTAGGAAATCACACATTTCTCATAATGTTTCACAAAACAAGCACTACCACAAGCCAAAAACGTAGCCATGGTACACAGGTTTTTTTTATGCTTTCGGCCTAAACAGACGTACTTGACATCTGTAAATAAAGAAAACAAATGTGGTGAGGAAGGGCACGCATACATTTTTTGAAACAGCACAGGCCGACCTTTTGAAAGGTCGGTGACTTGTGCAGATTACAAAAGTGTATAGTGCCTAAAGCAGCGACTAAATGTAGGTCACATTTGGGAAATTAAAGGGTTGTGTGACAAAGTGCAGCAGCAAATGTTTGAAAACGTTATGAAAACCATGCAAACACAACAAATGTCCTACCTTCCCTTGTTCCCAGAGGTGTCCCGACGAAAACTGTACCTCACGTGTGGGTGCACATACCTGGGCGCAAAGGGAAAAGGTTAAACCACTGGTAACCCCAAGTCTTTCTGCAGAGCAGATTTTGAGGAATTTTGTTCTTGTGGACACCCTACAGATTTGGGCTTGGGGTGTCGCAGCCACCAAGGAAAATAGGGAACCCCATGCATTTCCGAAAAGAAGACACCGGTGGGAATCCACAGAGGTCTGATTTGCGCGAATCGCCCCAAAATTTATTACCCACAATCCCCGGCTAAGTCCGAAATTTGGACAAAAAAACCACAATTTACAGACATTTCCCTCAACCCACCCACCGAAACACGCCACCAACAACACATATATTACAGTCCCGCGTTCCCACTGGTATCCCGATGAAAACGGTACCTCACATGTGTGGGTGCACCTACCTGGGCGCAAAAGTAGAAGGCTAAACCACTGGTAGGCCCAAGTCTTTCCACAGAGCAGATTCTGCTCTTGTGGACAACCTACAGATTTGGGCCTAAGGTGTCGAAGACACCAAGGAAAGCAGGGAACCCCATGCATTTCCGAAAAGAAGACACCTGTGGGAATCCACTGAGGTGTGACTTGCGCGAATCTCCCCAGAATATATTACCCACAATCCCTGGCAAATTCAGAAATATGGTGAACAAAATACCATTTTCAGACATTTCCCTCTGCCAACCCACTGAAACACGCTGCCAAAAACACATGTCCTACCTTCCCGCTTTCTCACATGTTTGGGTGAACCTACCTGGGTGCAAAGGGAAAAGGCTAAACCACTGCTCCCTCCCAAACGGTTTGGGGAGCCAACCTACAGATTTGGGCCTGGGGTGTCACAGGCACCAAGGAAAACGGGGAACCCCATGCATTTCCAAAAAGAAGACACCTGTGGGAATCCACCGCGAATCGCCCCAGAATGCATTACCCACAAGCCCTGGCAAAGCCCCAAATTTAGGAAAAAAAACACAGATTTCAGACATTTCCCACCTGGAAACTACTGAAACACGCCGCCAACAACACATGTCCTACCTTCCCACATCCCGCAGGTGTCCGGATGAAAACAGTACCTCACATGTGTGGGTGCACCTACCTGGGCGGAAAAGAAAAAGTGTCGACCGTCCACAAGTCCAACGGCAGTCCCAGTGAGCCCCAGGAGGGATCCTGTCCATTCCCCGAGGGAAATTCTGTAATGCTGACTAGCCAGAGCTCCAGGATGGTCAGGGGTTATGTCCCTGGCCTTGGGTGGTTGTCCCACATATGGGTTGACCGTCCACAAGTCCAGCGGCGGTTTCAGGGAGTCTCAGCGGGCTCCCTGTCCTTTCCCAGAGGGAGAAGGTGTAACGCAACCCAGCCAGAGCTCAAGGATGGTCGGGTGATGTCCCAGGCGTTGGGCACCCGTCACCCATGTGGGTGCGACCATCCCCAAGCCCAGCTTCGAGCTCTGGCTGGGCTGCGTTACAGATTCTCCCTTCAGAAAACATTGGGGACCCTGCTGGGGCTCCCCGGAACCACTGCTGCGCTTTGGGTTGGTCAACCCACGCGGGAGACAGCCGCACAAGGCCAGGGACGTTACCCCTCGACTTTCCTGGAGCTCTGGCTGGCCTGCGTTACAGCTTCTTCCACCGTGAAAGGACGGGGAATGTCCCGGGTCTCCCTGGAACCAATGATGGACTTGGGGACGTTCAACCCACATGGGAGTCAGCCGCCCAATGCCAGGGATCTGACCCCCTACCATCTTGGAGCTCTGGCTGGGTTGCGTTACAGCTTCTTCCTCCGGGAAAGGTCGGGAACCCTGCCGGGCCTCCCTGCACCTTCTGCTGGGTTTGGGGATGGATAAACCACTTGGGAGACACTGTGGGTGTACCGCCCACAAGAACAGCGGCAGCTCCAGGGAGTGCCGGCAGAGGCCCCTTTCGTCCCCTGAGGGAAATTCTGTAACGCAGCCCAGCCAGCGCTCTAGGATTTGTCGGGGGTAATGTCCCTGGCCTTGGGCGGCTGTCTCCCGTGTGGGTTGACCCTCCCCAAGTGAAGCGGCAGTCCCAGGGAGCCTTGGCAGGGTCACCATCCTTTCCCAGAGGGGAGAAGCTGTAACGCAACGCCACAGGTAATGTCAAGGATGAGATAGCTCAAAAAACATTGGCCCATTTTACAATAAGATGTTGTTCTGACAAATTACATTGGAGACAAACCAGACTTTGTATATACTAGGGTCCCAACATTAAAAACAATTTTGAGTCCTAGTTTTATGACTAGCAATTTAGATTGCACACAAAGGGGTGCAGTGAGCAGCAAGCCGGGGAAGGGCTTTTTCAAGTGTTTGAACGGCACTATGTGCAAATATGCATTAAACAATGTACGAGCATATGTTACGGGAGACAATCAGAAGATACAAATAAAAGATTTAATTAATTGTAAAAGCAAATTTGTCATATATATTGTGATATGTGTATGCAATAAATTGTACTTTGGGTCCACAATTAGAGAATTATGATTTTGTATCAGAGAACACTTGAACATGTCTATTACGTCTGAGAAAAGACTGCCACTGCAAGAGCATTGGGACATGGCGCATCAGATGGACAACAAGGAACAAGTGAAATTCATTGTAGTGAAACGTATATACCCTAGTAAGTGATGAGGTGACCGTGAACTAATCCTAAAACAGGAAGAGGCCATACTCATCTGCAAATTACGAAGCACAACACATGGGTTAAATAAGGACAGTCAAATGCAGGCTTTCTTATGATTGCGTATATCACTTGGGTGATACTATCAATGATGTAATTCTGGAACCTATTATGTCATGATGAATGTGATGTCCCAAATCGGTACCTATATGAATTAATGTAATGAATATCAAAATTGAAACATGGGTGCTAAACTGCAGTACTTACTTAGGCGCGACGTTACAGCTAGACGCTTCTGCTCCGGTAACCAATTGCTGGCGCCATTGATTGACGCTACCGCCATCTGTAGACCCTGGTTCCAGATCCGGTTCTTTGGACTAATTCCATCAGCAACAGTGGCCAATGGGCCACCGCCTTCACCTGACTTCCCACATGGTTGAAGACTCTCAGAAGCCCTTTACCGCCACACCGCTTGTCGGTTCACGATACCCCACGGACAGTGTTTCATCCCTTCACCTCCATCCTGAGGAAGGCCATCCCAGTCACCTACGTCCAGTCTTCGTACCCTGTGGCCGAAACACTACAGTGTCGATCCATGACACAACTCCACCCCTTGCATACTTGTACACACCTGTTGTGTTTCTTTCCCTATGACAATACCCATGGACCAACTCAGGTCCTGGGCTGCATTCACTCTTGTGTTGTAAACCCTTTTTAACTGTGTATCCAAGATATCTTGCACCATCAGAAGGCTTGCACCCTCCACACTCTTGAGGGTGGTACCTAGTGGTACACCTACATATCAAATGTACAACTGTCCGTCTGTCTGTTATTATGCTAACAATTTATATATTATATGTATCATCACCAACATTCAGAGATTAAACTAAAATTATCCTGAATCTCAAAAGTGTGGGTCTCCCATCCTGATTTTTTGTTTGAATATATGTTCACCCTCCTGGGCATATCAGGACCTAGCCAGGCGCCCTGTATTATTACCTCTTATCGTATTCCCTACAACTATGCATAATTATCATTAACAATTATCTTGAAATCGGGGACCATTCCTGACACTGACTCGATTGCACCTCCCGACGGACGACAGACTTTTGGATAGTCACCTACGTCAATAACATGTTAATTTTACATATCCATTCACCTCAATCCAAGAGTACCTTCAGTTTGACACCTTTCTACTAGCTAACTACTTGTCTAGGTACCATACTAATATTAAAAGTAATATGAATTAATTATTAACAGGGACATCACAATCTTGTAGCATGTGGTGTAACAAAATAGGAAAAATAGATTCACTGTCTGGATAGACTTCATTTTGTTCATAAGTGTTTGATGTCTCAACAAGACCAGACACAATAGCCGTTAAATATGGTTGCAGTGAGGGGTTTTATGTAACTCTATTGGTCAAAGATGCAGAACTCGAGTGCATCGGCAGAGTGAATATGGCCTAAATGGCCGTGGTAAATCACAACGCTATGACACAATGCTACAGATGTCGTCAAGGCGCGTCACAATATGTGATGGTATAAATACTGCTTAAAAGATGCCAGCTGCGATTCTTAACAGGAGACGCCTCTGCCACGAGGGACTGAAATGGAATACAAATGAGAATAATCAACGGTAATAATACTTTGAGCAATAGTTATTTTGAAGCAAACAATGACTGTATTTTGTACATTTATATTCAGAGTGGCTTAGTAGAGTTCTGAGCTGGACTTTCTTTGTAATTGTTTTTTTAGTAATCCTAATCAGGATACAGAACTGAAAATGCTAACTAGGACAGATCTTAATAACCATTTATCATCATCTTTTGGATTGATAAGACCATTACAGGTACATTTATTTGGCTCTTCAATCGGTGTTATCCACTGGGATTAACTGATATGACACTATAAATAGAAAGATCATTGACTTAATATTGAAAGTGCCAGCTTCAATGGGCATTTATCTAATGTATGAACTGATTCACTGTATAGGACAGAACACGGGTGGAAATTACCTACAGTACAAGTGACAACTTGAGGACACGTAAAGAGGCACTAGCTAGGTAAGACGGGTCCCCTATTGTGGAGTTATTGAGAGGACTATATGAACTCTAGTAAATAGACCATCACAAGTAATTTGCAGTATCCTAAGGGATGGACTAGAGGTCCAGTACTGTGTGCTACTATAATTATAATTAGAATTAATGAGCTGAATGTATAGTGCTGTGGGTGCTATGACAGGGGTGTAAGCCAGGAACCCAAACCAAATGTAACTTAATATATTTTCCACGATTTTAGACATGGTACAACTGTAAGTTTAGAAACTGTTGGATTTGCCCTATTTCTTCTTCGGTATCTCACAAAGCTATTTGTCATTTTCTCCCTTATCTTCTAGATAATTGCCATTAAAGATCATGGATCATCCAGTGAAATTGGAGCATGATATGTACCCTTAGGATTGATAAAAATGAACTGTATATGTAAATCAGGAATGTGGCTTTTGTAGGATATGTATTATGGTGTGTGGTGTGTTTAACTATATGGCTCAATTCTGATACTACCTAGACAAAGCCCAGGTGGATGAAACATTGGCTCGTGCTGCCTAATCACGTATTGCAGGATATGGATATGTAGGCTATAGATAACAGGACATGGATATCACTATTGGTCTTAGTTATGTGAATTGAATTAATATAATTTTGAACCACAGTGCAAAAGTGGCTGGTCCCCTTCTTTTTCTTGCTGTTCACATTGGTTGTTTTGTAGTGTTTCAACCAGCAGATCACTGTTGCTGCAGTATTGGGTTCATGTATGGGTAATTATGTTATTGCCTTTTCTCAAATTAAATAGAGCCTTTTAAAATAATTATTAGTTAGGGGAGCGGAGTACCACTGCATTTAACACTTCAAAGTTGTTTTATACCACTAGTGAAGGTTTCCATTTAAATGCCTTACTGATGAAAACGTTGGTTCTTTAACCTTTCCTGAATTCATCCCTGGCTCAAGCACATCAAACTACGCTAGAATGAAAACATACCAGGTAGGGTTCATTTTCAAAGGGCTGTTACTTGTTACTGCACAACTTTTTCTGGATTCTCCAGCTTATTTTGCGTGTTCTCATGTAAAGCACTTTGGATTAAATGGCTATATAAATTCAATAAAATGGGGGGTGTGGCTAACCGCCATGTAGAGCGGACGTTTCTCCTGAGAGCTCTGCGCTGATGTGCCATGATAAGCTGTCTTTAAGTGACTTTAAAGTGCTCCGGAACCCTACAAGTTGCACCATCTGCAGCTGAACCTCCTCTGCAACTTTTGCACCGTCTCCCAAGCGAAGCAGAGACGGCTAACACCCCTATCCGGCGAGCGACGAAGGTCACCGAGCGGATTCAAAATGGCGGCTCCCGCGCCCTGATCCCTTGAAAGGCCGGAGCGCACTACCATCGCTGGCGAAGCTGCCCGCCGGCGGGAGGAGAGGATCCTGAGCTGCCGACTTGCGCTGGACCCGGAGGAGGGGACCGAACAGCTACACTCATCGATCGAGAGGACCGATCTGGACGTCCGGACCGCGCCCTGCCTTCAGCGCGTGACCGGGCTTGGGTGTGCACTGGACAGTCGAGAGGGCCCCCGGCGTGAGCGGTGGCCGACCGGTACCACAGAGGTAAGCGGAGGCGGCGGAGGACCACCCCCGACACCTACATCGGAGGCAGGGTGAGGAGGGCCTATTCTACACCCTGTGCCTGACTTTGCCGCTGGTGGCAACGCAAGAACTTGGGCTGGCCTCCTCGAGGCGTTGTGACCCCCGCTGTCTTCCTTCCCCTGCGTCTGCTGATCCTTCACCAGGGGGAGGTGTGGGCGAAAACACCTGACCCCTGCCTCCACATCGACGCTCCGGCGAACTGCGAGGCCCATCCTAGGGCTGACGGCGGAGGGGGCCGACCGCGCCTGCCTGATCCGAGATACCTTTGTTTCCCGAAACCGGCCTGCTACCCCGCTGCTTCTTAACATCGCCCTGTCGGCCCTGCGATGGGAACGAGACCTAGCGGCCTCTCGATTGAGCCCCTGGCATTTTCGGTGCGGGAAGGCCCTGTGTTGACGACATGTCCGGCAGGAACAGCAGGCCCAAGCAGCAGCGCCAGACCACGATGGACACCTTCGCAGCCTGTGAGTCCCCGAATCCTGAGGGCACAAACAAAGTGGCCCCGGACGCTCAATCTAACCCCACGGCGGCTGCGGCTTCAGAGCCTAGCAACACCCAGATACTCAAAGCCATCAAGCTTTTCCAGGCAACAATGGAAAACAAAATAGATGCCGTTGCCACAGACCTGATCCTCCTGCGTCAAGATGTCCGCTCACTGGCCGGCAGGACCGACGCGCTTGAAACACAAGTCCGGGAAAACACTGAATCCAAAACTCACCTTCTTCAAGACGTCGACAAGCTTCAGCAAAGGGTCAAAAACTTGGAGGACAGAGCCAAGGAGGCAGAAGGAAGGGCTCGCCGGAACAATATACACCTTCTCAGTTTGCCAGAGGGTTCTGAAGGCTCCGACCCCACTAACTTCATAGAGACCCTCCTGCAACAAGAGGTGGGAGCTGGCAAACTCTCCTAGGGCTTCACCATCGAGAGGGCCCACAGATCCCTGGCCAAGAAACCACCGCCGGGGGCCCCACCCAGGCCGGTGATAGCGAATGTTCTCAACTACCGGGACCGTGAGGTCATTCTGGCCTTTTCCCGAGATGGCGGCCAAATCCAACGGGACTCTGCTAAAATCACCATATACCCTGATTACACCTTTCAGGTTCAAATGAACAGAGCGCAGTTCATACACACCAAGGCTAGATTGAAAGCCGCCGGGCTGCGTTATATGCTCCTGTATCCTGACTTAAAGTACTGCATAACAACAAGGCGCACTTATTCGACACCCCGGCCCAGGCCAGGGACTGGATGGACGGATTACAGATCCCTGATATTGAGGAAAGGAAATGGAGACCGAGATAACGATCCTCCTGTCATTCAGGGGGGAACTATATTTACTTGAACCGTTACACAGCTGAATGGATCCTCCCTGCGGAGACCCGAAGTCTTTGTTCACTCCACTCCCAGATTTTTTTCCCCCTTTTTTGGGCACATATACCCGCCCGTAGGGCACCTGGAGACCGATGCACGGTCCAACGGAGCAGAAACGGGACAGTCATAACGAGGGTAACCTCGCTGGGCCAGTTCTATGTTTGGAGTTTTTTTTCACAGTTAGGTAGGGAGGGTGGGAATACGGGAGTTTTTGTACACGTTTTTGCACAAGTTGGGGACACGCACTGGGACATATCGAGACCAAAGGAACAATTCACATGCAACGCAGCACCTCCTAGATCCCGAGCTCCACCTGCTACACAGAATATACCACACCACACCTATGGCTGATACAATAAGGGTCGTTACCTGGAACGTCAGTGGCCTGAACAGCTTTGTTAAACAACGACGGGTCCATACTTACCTGAAAAATGCAAGGTCGGAATCGCCATGCTGCAGGAAACTCACTTAATACCCAAGAAACTGGAAGCCATGGCAAAAACTTGGCGGGGTACCCTAATAGGTTCGACTTACTCCTCCTACGCCAGGGGGGTCCTGATTTGGATTGCCCCCACTGTTCCTTTCAAACTCACTAGCACTAAAACAGACAACAAGGGTAGGATGGTGGTGGTGTGCGGCTCCATAGAGGGCAAAGAGGTTTGCTTGGTCAGTACTTACCACCCAACCATGACGCGACTGCCTTCTTCCATTCCCTTTATGCGCGACTCAGCCCATATGCGGACAGAATTATGATATGGGAGGGTGACCACAACTGCACCCTTGATCCTCTACTTGACAGATCTGATAACAAACACGACCGACCCTCCCCCCCAGCCAAAATACTTTCCAAACGAATCCAACAGTTGCAACTCAGTGACCTATGGAGGGTCCAGCACCCTGAGCAACGGGAGTACTCCTTCTACTCCCCACCCCACGCTGTACACACCAGGCTGGATTACATCTTTCTCAGCCTAACGCAACAGTCCATATTTGTTGATGCGCGCTACCTGCCTAGGGTGCTGTCCGATCACTCTCCCCTTCTGGTTACCTGGGAGGTGTTTCCGCCCACACCCCCCATACCCACATGGAAGCTGAGGTCTGAGGCCCTACTTGACTCTGCATTCAAGGAACGCATAAAAGATAGCACTGAAGAATATTGGCAAAATAATCTGCATAGCGTTGGACACATGAGCACAACTGGGGAAGCATATAAGGTGGTCATGAGGGGCGAGATGATTGCAGCAGTTAGGGGAGCCCAGAGATCTCTTACATCCTCGCTTGAGCGTGCAGAAAGGGACCTGAGTACGCTCGAGGGTAGGGCTGACCCATCCCCTGACCACTTACAAAAAATGGCCGAACTCAGACAAACCTGCCTAACTCATTGGGAATCCCTTGGTAAACTCAGTTATGCCAAGCACACAGAAAGAATCCATGCCCTGGGAGGCAAGCCCGGGAAACTCTTAGCTTGGCTCTATAAAGGGGAGACCCCCAGGCCACCCATCTGCCATATACTCACCCCCGACGGCACGGCCGTACATACCCAACAAGAAATCAATTCGGTCTTTACTGACTTCTATTGTAACCTGTACTCCAAAGCCCTGCCCCACTCTGATACCAGGATCGAGGATGCCCTTGACCCCATCGACCGACCTAAACTAGAACTGCAATTGGCTGAGACCCTTGATGAGCCTGTCACCCCCGACGCGGTCAGGGTGGTAATCAGATCGCTACCAGCTGGGAAAACCCCGGGTTCGGATGGGCTCCCGGGGGAATTCTACAAGACCTATGAGGAAACTCTTGCCCCAATATTGGCCCAGGTCTTTAATGAGGCCTTTGAGCCTGGCATCCTCCCGGACTCCATGAATGAGGCCGTGATTATACCCTTGCTTAAACCGGGGAGGGACGGGCAGATTGTGGTTCTTACAGGCCCCTCTCTATGCTTAATGTTGACTGTAAGATCCTCACCGCCCTGCTGGCGAATAGACTGCGCAGAGTTATCCCTCTGTTGATCCATCAGGACCAAACGGGATACGTCCCAGGGCGCTCCATCACTGAGAACCTGCGCAGGCTGCATCATGTTATCTATAGCACTGAGGGAAGGCCGCAGAAACTCGCAGTGGCATCACTTGACACCACCAAAGCTTTTGATTCAGTGAGGTGGGACTGGCTGTATGCCACCATGGCCAGAATGGGGATAGGCCCTGTGTTCCTTAAGTGGACCCGGCTGGTTTACGCCAGCACCACTGTGAGGGTACGTACCAACAAAACCTATTCCGCTAAATGGTCCCTACACAGAGGCACCCGCCAGTGGTGCCCTCTGTCCCCCATGTTATACATCCTTGCCGCTGAACCAGTGGCGGCCTACCTGATACAGGAATATGGAGAGGGTGGCATTAAGATAGACGGGGTGACCCACCTCATCTCTATGTACGCTGACGACACCCTATTGTACCTACGGGACCCTGAGCACATCCTTCCCTACATCTTGGAAACCCTGGACTGTTTCCACAAGCTCACCGGTATCCAGATCAATAGTAGCAAGTCTTGCCTCTATCCCCTCGCAGCACTCTTCACCGATGAATACAGGCCCCCCCCCCTCTGGATCTCGAATGGCAGGCTACTTCCTTCAAATACTTGGGGATAACTACACCGCAACCCAGCCACCGAACACATCCTTAATACCGTAAGGGCCAAAGACTCTCTCATGAAATCTATGGAGTTCTGGGGCCGGCTCCCGCTTTCGATGGCCGGGAGGGCGGGACTCTGTCAAAATGGTCGCCCTTCCCCACCTATTACATAACTTCACTAACGTCCCCTTCAACACCCCCCCCCCTCTTTTTTCAAAGATCTCAACAAACTCTGTAGGGGCTTCCTTTGGCAGGGAGGCAGGCACAGGGTGGCATTAGAGACCCTCCAAAGATCGTACGAGAGGGGTGGACTTAAGATCCCCAACTTTGAGCTGTACTTCCTCGCCAGCCAGCTGAGACATGTCACGCAGTGGATGGCGGGCGAAAGCATGACAGACACTCGCCTCCTTCAGCCGGCCCTCCGCCGGTTGTTACTCAGAGACATACTGTGGGCCGGGGAGGGTGCTACGAGTCACTGTCCTTGCCTCGCCAAGCTCGGGATCCGGCTTTGGAAAAGGGCCTGCAAACTGGTCGGGTCGGACGACCCGTTCTCCCCACAGATCCCTATCGCTGCACTCATGGTCAATCACCCTTAGGGGCATGTCGAAACACGTACACAATGGGAGCCCCTCGGGGTGGCCATGCTGGGGGACTTGATTCAAGAACAGGAAATACTAACTTTTTCGGAACTCTGAGAGACCACGGGCCGCCCGGCAGGACAGTTCCTGTTGCACAGGGTGGTTGTACAGGCCTTGTGCAGAAGATGGCCGGTCGCAGCTGACCTGACCGAGGAGAACGAATGCATCAAAATGATATTGAACTCTGCTGAGGGGGGCCATGAAACCTAACGAATATACGAAGCCCTGTTATGGGGTACGACCAGGGGAGACCTCAAATGTAGGAGTAGGTGGGAAACTGAACTGGGCCTCGTCTTTGAAGACAAAGATTGGTGTGACATAATCCACGATCATAAGAAGGTCTCCAGGAACGCCCGCTTACAGCTCATTCAACTGTATATCACCAATAGAGCGTACCTCACACCGGAAGTCATATCGAGATTCACGGGAGCTGGAACCCAGTCATGCCCCAAATGCAGTGAACCCAGAGCGGGCTGCCCAGTAATCAGGGAGTTCTGGTCACAAGTGAAGGACAGAGTGGCTGGCGCAGACATCGTAGTTGAGGTGGACGAGCCTACGGCCTGCATCCTTGGCATATACAGGCGAAACAGGAAGAACAAACCCCTATCCAAGCTCACTGACCTTATATACATTACAGCCAAAAGACATATTGCCATGGGGTGGTAAAGCCCCAGAGGTCCACATATGCCCCTATGGTGGGGTGACCTTACGAAGTGGATCATAGCTGAAACCGCGGCATGGGAAACGGCTATTCATGTGCAAAGACTGGATTCCAGCAGGGAACTACACCGCTGGGTGGCCCTGACGGTGCCCTTGCTCCACCCTGAGGCGGATGATACGGAGCGGAGTGGAGAGAGTTGCCCGGATACGGGCACGAACTAGAGAGGAACAGTGAACTAACCGTGGTCTTGGGGGGGGGGGAGAGGGAGAGGGTGGGTGGGGTTTTGGGTTGTTTTCTTGATATGCTTAACCAATCGCCATTGATGATTTTCTGTACTCTTTGTTTATTTCTTGTTATAAAAACCAATAAAAATATTTGAAAAAAATAATTCAATAAAATACAAAAATACAAATACTTCCATAGTGCCTCGCATTTGCCCAGCTATTTGAGGGTAATCCTTTCATTTGAATGGTGGGTCGTATATGGAGAAGTGGTACAACTAGCAGGGGGTTTCTGAATGAAAAAGGGGGAATCGGAGGGAGTGATCTCCACGCATATGAATAGGTATGCAAGATAGAGAGAGAAGTATAGTTCGGGAATGGGAAGAGATGGAGTTAGCAGAGAGCTAGATGAGAAAGTAGGTCAGATAGAGAAGTGAAGCCCCTCATTTTATGGCCCTGGCCCGGGTGCGCACACTTTAAATTTACCCCAGGCCAGCAAAGGACCAGACTGGAACCACCACACCCTCCCAGACCAGCTGGTGAGGTTAGGCGTTGAGCAACCTGCAATTATTTTGAATAGTACCAGAGGGGAGTTTTTTTTACCCTTTCAGGCTTTTATATGAAAAAGTAAACCTATTTAACAGTTAAACTTTCTTCAATTCAATGTTTTCCCCTTTCATTTTCCCACTCGTGAGTTTTGATTTGCATATTGACAATATCCTTATCCCCTCATCCGTTGAACCTGTTCCTATTCACGCTTTCCCTGTGCTTCCAGCCCTTCCAATCAATACTTCCTCTTTCTGCCAACACACTTTTCATTTGAACCATTTCAATAACGTTGGCAGTTGCAGTCTGCCTTTAACGTCCAGTCAAAGTCCCCACGTGGCAGTCATTGTACAAATACAATAACTGCATAGTACAGTACCTTTTTGTGCTGGTCTCCACACTTATACCACCTGGTCTTCTTGCAACTTTCATACTTATGGCTGTTACTGGAGTAACCTAGTTACCCTGCTGTTTGGAGCCTGAAGGATAGTGATCACACCTATTTGTCTCATGATGTTGATTAGGGCTAAGAACGAAAGGAAGCACACTACCATTTTTGCTGCGGCTTGTGAAGCCCCACATTTACTCCCGGCAGTGGTTTTACTGTCCTTCTTGATGGAGCTTGTAAATACCTTAATTTCTTCTGTGGCAGTGACTTTTTAATCCTCGTGGGCTGTCATAGCCCTGCTTTCATCCGTGGCAGTGATTGCTTACACAAGTGAGCCATACCCACTTGGGCTTCACCCAGGTCCTGCCTACGCACTGCAGCATTGAACCCTGGCCTCGTGGATGCATCGGCTAGGGCTCCAGGTATGATATGATATGACCCGTCATTTATAACACGCCTGTACACAAGTGTTTCTAGGCGCAACAGGACAAGGGGGGAAAACAGATTGAGGACAAGACTAACGATCTTACAAGGCAGTGAGCCTCATTACGACCCAGGCGTTAAACCATGGCGCAATTAGCGCCATGGTTGATGCCGGATTCCGCCATGGTGAATGGCAGAATTACCGCCCCATTCCAAGATTGGCGGGGCGGTAATTCCCCATTCACCATTGGCCTTTCCCCATTCCCATTTTTGCCCCATAGGGCTCAACGGGAATGGGGAAGGCAGTAATTACGGTGCCGCAAATCGCGGTACCGTAATTACCTCCAAGGTCCCTTTGCGGGTCCAATCCTTAACAGCTGGTAAAACCAGCCGTTAAGGTGGGAACCCGCAAAGGGACCTCGTAATTAGGCGGTAAGGGGTTAACGGTGCCGCCACCTTTCATGGCGCCGTTAGCCCCTTACCGCCTGGGTCGTAATGAGGCCCATTGTGTCATTTAGTGCGAGAAGTTTAAGGGGGAGAGGGGCAAGTGCCGGGGAGAGGGAAGAGGAACAAGGCAGCAATGCTCTGAGTAGTGCATCCAGTGCAGCCAGTGCAGCATGGCTCTGGGTAAGTTCAAGGAGGCAAGGAACTGTGGAGGTTACAGTTACAGCCCCTATGCGCGAGGTAGGATTCTAAGTGATCCGACTGCGGCTGATTTTGCCTCGGCCGGATTGTTCGCATGAGAAAGGTGCGAACTACCAAAAGTTTGCACCTTTCTCATGCGAACACACTTGCATACTACGGGGGCTGCAGGGGTGTCCCCCGCAACCCTCGCTCACTATGCCACACAGTAGCAAGAGAAAGCCTGGCAGCCAGTGAGACTCTGAGGGTAACCAAGCAGCCACTCAGTGCAGGCAGCTCGGTGGGGTAGGTCAGCAGGGGAGAGAGAGAGAGAAAGCAGAGAAGAGGACCGTTTTGAGCTGCTTCCGGAACTTCAGGTGATCCGGCTCAAGTTTGAGAGGGGCAGGGAGGCCATTCCAGAAGGCGGCACTTGCAGAGGAGTGATATCTACCACCCACTCTCTGTCTGGAGAAGCGCCTGACCCTTAGATAGTTGGAGGTAGCTGTGCAAAGGGCTCGGGAAGGAAGGTATTTAAGAAGAGAGTGTTGGATGTAGTTCAGGCTCTGGCTACAACAAGCCTTATGGACAATGCATAGAGTCTTGAACTTGATCCTTGCAGCCACTGGGTGCCAGTGGAGAGATTTCAAGGCAGGAGAGATGGGGGTCCCTGGGCTTGAGGGCAAGGATAAGACATGCAGTCCTGTTCTGGATTAGTTGCAGATGGTGGAGAGTAGAGGAAGGTAGATTGAGAAAGAGGCTGTTGCAGTAGTCCTGCTTGGAGAGAACTAGAGCCCTGGAGACAGTGAGCTTCTGGTGGAAGATGAGAAAGGGAAGAGTACCTTTGAGGAAATGAAGCTGGTAGTGGGACGTCTTGGCGACGTGCAAGATGTGAGGAGAGAATGGAGTAGATGACACCAAGGTTTTTTTTTTGCCTCACAGAAGGCGAGGGAAGAGGAACAAAGGAGGGCGGCCAAAGAGCGAGACAAAAATCGGGAGCAGGGGTCCCAATGAGAAGGATCTTACTGGCATTAAGGCAGAGATCGTTGGAGGCGCACCAATCCTGAATTCCGGATAGACAGTCAGGAATGAGCAAGGAAAGAGAGGAGGCTGAGGGGAGCCTGAATGAGAGCTTGAAGGAGAGCTGAGTGTCATCCGCATAACACTGCAAGTTGGTGGAACAGAGGGTAGAGATCAGTTGGCCGAAGGGGCAAAGTAGTGGTTGAATAACAAGGGTGAGAGGATAGAGCCCTGGGGAACCTCATAGGTGTAGAGAAAGGAACCAAGTTGTACCTGGGAGGGGCGGTCCAAGAGGAAGGAGGTCAACCACTCCAGGGCCTGACCCCTGATGCCCAGGTTCTCGCAGAGTCAAATGATCAGGGTGGTGTGGTTGACCGTGTCGAAAGCAGAGGAGAGATCAAGGAGGAGGAGGACCGAAGGAATGCTGGAATCAAGGATAGAGAGCAGATTTTCACGGGTGTTCAGTAGAGCAGTTTCCATGCCTCTGGCCGCTCTGAAGCCAGACCGATGGTCATGGAGACAACCAACAGATTTAGTGTGGAGAGTAAGCCGGTAGATGGCCAACTTGCCCAGGAAAGAGGTGATAGAGATTGGGCGATAGTTTGCCGGACAGGTAGGATAGACAGAAGGCTTCTTGAAGAGGGGTTGCACAAGAGTGCTTGAGGAGAGCAAGGAATGGTCCAGTGGCGAAGCAGTGATTTCAGAAATCGGCCAAGGCTAGAGCAAGGGTGTCAATGTGGTCCTTGATAGTTCTGAAGGAGCAGGGAAGCTCCTGTTTGGACGACACTTTCATAGATTGTACTTGTATAGAAACCTTGTAAGCTGTAGTCAGAGAGCAAGAGGAGAAAGCGGGAGGAGAGGGAGAGTTAGCCAAAGGGGGGCTTTAAAGAGTTTGGTTGTGTTGTTAGAGGCTGCAGAGTCGTGGGCTTGAATGTGTGGTCTGTTCTTGGACAAGACAGAGAGTCTGTATTGCCTTTGGATCAGGCGGCAGGCCAGTTTGTCAGAAGATGCTCCTGAAGCGCTCCACCTCCTCTCAGCCTCCCTGCACTTGCATTTCAGGGCGGTGAGGTCAGAGTCATACCAAGAGTTGCACTTGGAGGTAGGCTTCTGTCGAATTCCCATGACAGGGCCAAGGATGTCCAGTGTTTGAGATAGACAGTGTTACTCACCACTCCGAATAGGCCGAAGATGCAGAGAAAATGACCTTGGAGATGTTGGTGGTATAAGATTCGGAATTCAGCCTTCCATCCCAGCTCCCCTGAGTACAAGACTCAGGCTTCCTCAAAGAGGGGCTCTCTTCCACAATGTACCTCTCTGCTGTTTCAGTTAGAACAGACAGAGATGTCAATTGAGTAAAAGAGATATTAGACAGTGTTGATATTATGCAAGTGATTAGAACAGTTGAAATGATTGGACAACTACCTAGAAAGATATTGGAGTGGAGTTGAGTTTCCCTCGGATGATCAACAAAGAATAACACAAATGAGTGGAATTGAACTAAATCAGTATCGGTTCCCACTATAGCTATAGAATTGATAACAACTGACCTGAGTAAAGATAAATGGAGTAAGAGGAGTCCAGGATTCTGAAGACGACGACAGGAGAAAATAAGAAACAGGGAAGTTAGTACAGGTAAGTAACCCCGAACGGCACGAGGGACGCACTAGTGCCAGGTTGGTGCAGTTCAGGAAAGCGTTCATATGCACTTAAGAGCAATCTCACAGGAAAGTCACTCAATGTCCCAGAATCCAACAGAAGACAATATCAAAACTAGTTGTGGAGGTAACAAATAGCAAAATGGAGGACAATAGGTAGTACCTGAGTACACGAGTATAGTTGAGTAGCTGTTGAGATGATCCGCATTGTAGACAGCAAATTGATGTGCAGAGCGGCAACCAGGAAAGAACCGCAAGACACAGAAGAGAGCCGTATCCAGTGGCGTTCCGAGTCCAACAACCAGACGAGCATGACAGGAATAAAGGAGGAGACGAGGCAATCCAAAAGTCAGGCAAAAGGTCAAAACCAGGAGTTCAGATAAGGATTTGTGTAGGGAGACACGAAGAGGAAACAGACGAAACCATGTGTAGCTGGTAACGATAATTAGCAGCAACGAGCCCCTTGGAAGATGGTGGTTTTATAGTCATAATAGGGGCTTGGCTTGCTGTACGTCTTCCACGTACAAGACGTGTCAGGTGACCTGGAGTGCGTCGACATTTGTACAGACGCCATGGTAGCTTGTACCTGGACCATAGAGGAGCCTGTAAAGAAGTTGTATTCTGCAAGGATGCCCGCGGGGAAGCCAGAAGTGTAACAGACAGATGCAGATTAGAGAGGGCTTTGCCAGGTTGTGATTCAGCCACAGGGGTAGGAGGAGAAGAGAAAGTAGCGGCAAAGGCATCTACTGACACACTCTGCCCGCAAAGGCAGGTGGCAGTGCTGGGGTGGACTTTGCCTGAGGGATAGAGAGTTTAAGGTGATAGGAGAGTAGAACGTGGTCAGTCCAATAGAGAGGAGTGGCGAGTGGGTTAGAGAGGGGGTTGTCAGAGATGAGAACCTCCGAAGTATGTCTGCCAGTGTGTGTTGGACTAGAGGGAAGAATGGAGTGAGATATAGAGCGTGTTGCAGAGGTTGCGGAAAAGCCCAGAGGTGGGATTAGAAGCATCCAGGTGGATGTTGAGGTCTCTGAGGAGGAGAAGTTGAGAGGTAGAGGCAAGCAGAGAAGAGGAGAGGTCAGCCCACTCTGAGAGGAAGAGGGCAACCTGGAGAGGTGGCCTATAGATAGTGGCCGCAGTGAGAGATCGAGAACCTGCAGACCAGGCATTCAAAGGAGGAGAAGGCCTGTGTAGGAATGACAGAAGCAGGGAGCCACTCAGGAAATATCAGAGCTACTCCACCTCTGGGTCGGTTGGTTCTGGGATCAGAGAGGATCTTGTAGCCGTCAGGGAGGAGAGTGTCAAAACATGTGACAGAGCTGGCTGTGAACCAAGTCTCAGTGAGAGCAAGGACATCTAGTTCAAGTTCTTCGAGGAGGTGGCAGATGTCAGAGGAGTGTTTTGACAGTAGAGCGAGAGTTAAGATTGGCGACATGGAGGAAGTTGCCACATTTGAAAGTCTTTCGGGGTGGGGTACATGCTAGCAGTGCACCCAGCAGAAGTGGAAGAGGTGCCTGAGAGAGGGTAGAGGTGGAAACACAGGGTGGCAGAGAAGCCAGAGAGGTGCTAGTAGGAGTAGCAGGAGAGGAAAGGTAGCTGATAAGACGCAGGAGCCGCCTATCAAACAGGAGAAGATTGGGCTGAGGGCCGTCGACCAAGACAGTGCCGTTCATGTAGACATTAATGAAAACCTTGGAAGATTGGAAGGAGGCCAAGAGGGTCTCCAACCGAGTGCCACCATTAATGGGAGAGGAGGAGATGGGAGAGAGATCTGACACCATGTGAAGGGTCCATAGGGCTGGTGAAGGAAAGACAGAGGATGTCAGTGAGTGTCTGTCTGGTGGAAGCACTGATGTAGGTATCAGCAATAGGGAGGCCTGGGTTGGAGACCAGGATGTCTCTCTTGAACTTCTTCCTTCCAGACTTAGTGAGAGGGATAGGAGAAAGAGTAGCAGTTAGAGAAGATGGGAGAAACGGAAAGCACTATAGAGGGCGCAAGGAGATGAGGAGGAGGAGGGAGTGAGCAAAGAAAGGAGAGATGCACAGCCCCCAGCCGCTACGCAGGAGGCACAAGGGGGAGGTGGAATGGGTCAACACAAGGGGTCGCAACAAGGAGAGTAAGGGGACACACAACAGTACAATAGTAACCGCAACAGTACAACAGAACTACAGATGACAGGGAGCTACAGATAGCCAAAGGGAACAGTTCACATATCAGCAGTTCACAGTAGAAGTGGGAGAGAGACCTAGTGGGGCACAGATTCACAAAGCAACAGTAACAAAGGGAGGGGACCTAGAAGTGGTAGAGAGGCCTAGCGGGACCAGATTCACAGAGCAACAGTAACACAGAAGAAAGATTAAGGGAAATGCGTGCAAAGGCCGGGAAGTTTAGTAGGCAGCAGTAGTGGCTGCTCCCCCTTCCCACACCTTCCTTACTTTTTGGTAGCTGATGGTCGAGGACTGCGTCGCATAGTCACACTCTCTGCAGCAACCCTTTGTGCCACACCCCTTCGACGCCAAACACCTGCATGCTCAACACCGCGCCCCTGGCCTTCACAGGCTTTGCCACAGAGGGATCTGTAGGCCGCTTGTAAAGACATGGTGTCGTCAATGTCGTAGCTTAAGAAAGAATGGCATAGTCGCAGCAAGCGTTGATCGGCATTGTAACCTGCGGACCTGCACCGTGCCCTTGGCCTTCGCTGGCTTTGCCACAGAGGGTTCGCTAGGCCGGTTTGCCCCTCACACACTCGTGAGACATTTTTGGTGGTTTGTTGGTGTGGAAGGCATCCAGGGGCTCCGAATTTGGGTGGATTGTGATTTCAAAAATGCCTGCTGCTTTGTTTCCTGTTCCGGTGGTGACACATTTCCTGCAGCGCTATTAGCGCACGACGCCGGCGGTAACGCAATGTACGCTGAGTTTTCGGATTCTCTGCCACTGTTACCTCAGAACGCTATTTGCGTTAACGCCCCGGAGCATGTGTGCGTGCCCACTAACTCGTGATGGGGCGTTGTTTGCGCCACAACTCACAGCGTTAACACAAATACTGCTCTGCGGTATATGCACCCTGATACCGCCAAACTTGTGATGAGGCGCTGTGTCTGCAAATATCAGATAGGGCTTGAACTAATTGTGACTATTTGTTTACCATCCAAAGGTCTTCACCTTTTAAGTGGTTTCTTTCTTTTATTTTCCCAAATGTGCCAGGGCCTTCCTTACTAAGAAGTTGTTGTTTCAAGCCTGTGCCAACTTTTAAATGTTCAAAGAATGCTACTGGTGCCAAATGTCTGCATGTCAAGAACAGTGCTTTCCTGGCAATAGGAATGTACCCAATGTAGTCCAACATTGCTTGTAAAGACAACACATGATACGTCGTTCCTTCCTTGCAAAATACATTGAAAGCCCTTTCGTAGGACAATTCAGGGCCTCATTCCGAGATTGGAGGTAGCCATGACGCTATTTGCACCATGGCTGCCTCCAATACCGGGTCCGGCACCGGTATCTGGTTCAACCAACCATTCCACATTCCCATTTAAGCCCCCATAGTGCTCAATGGGAATGGTGCTCAATTGGTCCGACCACACGTCC
Source organism: Ambystoma mexicanum (assembly GCF_040938575.1). NCBI lineage: Eukaryota > Metazoa > Chordata > Amphibia > Caudata > Ambystomatidae > Ambystoma > Ambystoma mexicanum. The sequence goes on from NC_090929.1 coordinate 467,726,548, forward strand.
CTTGCGGTTCCCGCTAAGGGACCTCGGAATTGGGCAGTAAGGGATTACCGGCACCGGTCTCCTTACCGGTGCCCGGTATCCCTTACCGCCCAACTTGTAATGACCCCCTCAGTCTTCTGGGCCAGTGATGACGCTATTGACTGTGGGAGTGCCAGACACTTAGTCGCCACAGAACCTCAGGGAAATTAGTCATCTGCTCTGCTACTGGGTGTAGGTCTCGGAATTCTTACATCTTTAAAAAAGATAAAGCATCTGCCTCATTCTTCACCCCAGGCACGTGTTTCACTTTAAACAGTATTGTTTCTCAGATATGTCTGCAATTCCTTCATCAGTCTCAACACTATCTTGCAAGAGTCTCTCTGGTTGTTGTTTGCTTATACATATTATCTGACCAAAAAATCATACTCCTGTTTCAATGTTCCTGCCACCACAGTGGTAGGAAACAATTTCAGGAATGTGATCCTCAGGATGTGGTCCAATATCCTGGCATGGTTACCTGTTCTGGGTTTTCTTTGTACCACTTCTAATATCTGGAATCTCAGCTGGGTCACATAATGTCTTTTTCTCAGAGTAATGTCTTGCCACTGGTGAATTAACGTTGTTTGTCCAGATATTGCGCTTGTATTCATTACACTGCACCTTCATCCTCCTTGCTGTTTGTTCCACATAGTAAATTCCACATAGGCAACTGATAGCGTAAATTACTGATTTAGTGTTGCATGTGGCTTAATCTCTCAGCTTGATTTTAACTCCTGTCCTTGGATGTCTTACGTATTTCGCTTTTGTCACATTGTTACAATTGTTACAATGTAAACATGCGAATATACCCAGTTTTTTTGTCTGTAGAGTCATCTGTGTACTCTCAGTCTTTCTTTCCGCTTTCACCAATTGGTCTCTTATATTCTTTCCCCTTTTGTACGCTTTTAGCGGTGGTTCAGGAAACAACCTCTGTAGCTGTGGGTCTGATTGAATTATTTTCCAGTTTTTTTTAATCATCCGTGTGATCTGGTGGTTTTGGCTCGAGAATAATGGACCGTATACAAAAAAGGAATTTCTTTGTTGCCAGTCTTGTGCTTCAGGAGGTCTTCACGGGTTGTAGTTGAAGATCTTCCCTAGGCCATTTCAATTATTTTTTCAGGGTATCCCCTTTCTCTATATTTAGAGGACATCCTCTCCATTTCTATAGTCAACATGGCTTCTTCAGAGATGATTAGTTTAGCACATAGAAATTGACTATAGGGGAGGTTGTCCCTTGGATGTCTTGGGTGGTGACTCATATAGTGCAAACTGTTGTTTACATCTGTTGGTTTTTGGAATATGTTGGTGGTTATTGAGCAACCTTCAGTTCCATTTCCACATCCAGATAGTGTATTTTAGTTATTCGCACCTCCATAGTGAATTTAATGCGATCATTCACAGAATGTATGTAATCTAAAAAGGCATCAAGTTCGTCTCTCCCTTCTCGCCAAATTGCAAAGATGTCGTCAATGTACCTCATCCAGACAATTAGTCGTGATCTGCAATTTTCTTGGTGAATGATTGATTTTGTTTCTAGATGGTAGATGAATAGATTCACGTAGGCTGGGGTCTTGGCCAAACCTATGGAGGTGCCGGAAGCTTGTAGGTAAAATTGTCGTCCGTATCTGAAGAAGTTGTTCATCAGGATAATTTCCGTTAGTTCAAGCACCAATGGTTTTGGGGCTATACAGTTATCCTCATTCAGTAGTGCCCATTCCAATGCTTCCAATCCTCCTGTGTGGGGAATCGATGTGTACAAACTCTGTACACCGAAAGTCACCAAAAGATCTCCATCCGTGAGGTTGTTCGTGTGTTGTATTATGTTAAGGAAGTGCGTAGTGTCCCTCAAATATGTGTTTGTTTTTTGCATGATGGGTTGCAGTGCTCGATCCACACAGATGGCTAAAGGGTCGAAAACACTGTCCGTCCCAGCCACTGTGGGTCTTAAAGGTGGATTGGGTAATTGCTTATGTATCTTTGGGAGTCTGTAAAAGACTGGTGTAACAGGATGGATTTTAAAGAGAAAACTCCTTGTCTTCTGGTTGATCAATATTGCAATCACTGTGATTATAATGACAGAAGTCTCCTCTATATAGACCTCCTGGGGAGTTCATCCATATTCTGTATCTTATTATTCTTTTTAATTGATCTTCCACAAGAATCCTCAGTATCCTTGCTTATAGATTTGACCCACACATTGAGAGAGGAGCATTTACAATATTTATGAGCTTTCGATGGGTTGATGTGAATACAGAGCCTGTTTACATGCGCCGTCTATTCACATATTAACAATTCACATATTTACACTCCCTGGCTACCAGTTACCTTGACAACCGCTGCTAGGGAAGCCTCGAGGTTTCAAGCGTCCGGTTGGGCACTTCCTACATGTTAGCGTGATGACGCAGCCTGCTCTGACAGGCCGCCACCACGCTCTCTAATGCTTCCTGGTTACTGGTTGCTAAGAAAGCAACATAAACCAGAGCGTCCGCGGGGGTTCATCTTGCTCCCAGACGGCGCTTCAATGTTCCAGCATGAATTTCACCATTAGACTTTTTGCAGACTAAACCTTTATTTGAGCATATTGACTGCATTCCCATGTAAAAATCGCTTAATGTCACTATTAACGGTTTCATTCTTCGGCTTACCATCAGGATCACAGCATCACCGTAATTCTACTAATAGCCGCAAAACAAGCACAACGAGTGACACTGGGCTGTATGTCATATCCACCACGAAAGGGGGAAACTGCAACATCTGTACCTTCAGGTAGGAATTGTTCCTTATTGATATACAGACAGTATATGCCCATACAGATTTAATTGTGCATTACATGCTTCGAGACTCCTTCTGAGTGCAGACTTTATTATTATTTTTCATGCAGCACATTAAGCATTTGAGGCCTTGTGCGTACTTGCTGAGCATGGATGTCCGCCTCGAGCGGACTAACTACATTACCATTATCCCTTTAAGCAAGACTACAGACGGTGAGGTACATTGACACGCTTCCATCATTACCTTTATGGTACATATGATGATAAGGACATATTTATTTAGTAGAAATGCACTCATTTTTCAAATCCACCCCCTTTACATGGTATAGTCTGAGACACTTTATGAGGCACCTGAACTGATCGGCATCCTAAGTGAGAATTTCAAGGACCTCCATTTTGGCACTCGCAGCAGGTAGGAACAAGCCCAGCCCAATAGCATAGAGTATTAAATTATTCTGATTTAAGAATCTAGTTTACTGACACTATTCCTGTTGTTTGGTTTACAGTGAAGAGAAATACTCATTAAGAAAATATCAATTGGGTACATTGTCCAGCTCCTGAAGAAGGGATACTATATCCCGAAACTCGTAGAGATCTTGATTTTAGAAATTTATGATTATTTATTTTTTGATGCTCTTTTTATTTTCCTTAATACTCCTATGGTCGAATTAAATGTATTATCATTTCTTTGAATTGTCAGTGCAACGTGCAATATGAGATCAATATTGTCTATCCACATTAATTCAACATAAAAAATGTTTTATGAAGACAAGCTTGCAATCTTATTATTGAATATTGATTGCCTTGAATATGATATTGTTATATTGTTAGTCATTTATACAAAATGTGGGATACCCCACTATGATCTAATTTGACCCCTGTACTTTATCGTATACAAAGACTCTTTTTGAATTTTGTTTGTCTTTGGACAATCACTTTGAGTGTGCATGGGATGCGAGTGTTCCACACACCGTGGACACCGTTTCTCATTGTTTTGTTAACTACGACCCAATGTCAGGGTCGTTTTACACTCCTGTGCATCTCACTACTCACATTACATTAGTAACTCTATCTGAATTAATAGATGTGCAACTGTACACATTGTTTTCGCATGGTATCAAGAAAAGACAGACACAAGAGATCACAGTTCCAGAGTGCTTAATAAACTGTATAGGTAGGGTGGAAAATTGCCTAATCTAAACCTAAATCTAAGATTAGCTACAGCTATATAATCAAAATAAGGCAGTCCTAGTGGCATCTTGTCAAATAAAAATCCTATAGTAAGAAAAACCTATTGGCAATCCTTACTCTAAATACAAAAAAGTGTGGGATAATGTTCTCAAGAAAGAAGGAAGTGTTCACAAATAATAAGTCAGGATGCAGTACTTGAGGCTTCCATTGCCCACATTTTCAGCATGGGACAACGTGAGATTTTGGAGCACAGCACACGCTTGAGCTTTCCCAGCACAAGCTAACAGTTCCACTTTCAGCAATCGGGGCACTCAGTGCTTAGGTCTCTTTTCTATCAAAATGTCTCTTGCCGCTGTGGGCTTGATACATTCAAATGATAAAGTGTTACTTTTCACAGATACATTTGGGGGTGTCTTTCACCTATGGATCCCCATCTTCCGGGCGCAGATCACTAGAAAGTTCTTTAATGATACCAGGACCTCTGATAGTTATTCCTTCTGCTTTCGAGGCTCTGTCAGCTTCACAGTATCAAAACAAAAGTTCAACAAAAGCTCTTCTCTGTACTTGGGTGCTAGTTCTTCACCCCTGCCTCCCCCCTCTTCCGGGCTCAGACCCCTCTCAAAATGTACTTCTCATTATCGTGTTCCTTCTGGCATATCATGCATTCAAAAGGCTTTTCTTCGTGTATTTTAATTTGTTGCACTCACAAGTCGGTGGGTGTTGGTTTTACACCCTTGGATCCCCCTCTTCCAGGCTCAGATCTAACTTGACTGTTCTCTTCCCTCGATCGGGTTCACTATGGCTTTCAATGCAATTTATCTGGTGACTTTTGTAAAATGTCTTTTTGTACAGTTTACTGTGGACATCCCTCTGCCGGTTTCACTCTTGTCAACACACTGGCCCTCATTACGACCCAGGCGTTGGACCATGGTGCTAAAAGCACCATGGTCCATGCCGGTAACTTACCGACTCCGCCATGGCGGAATGGGGAATTACCGCCCCATTCCGAGGTTGGCGGGGCGGTAATTCCTCATGCCGCCATGGGAATGGGGAAGGCGCTAAGTACGGTGCCGCAAATTGCGGCACCATTCTTAGCGCCAAGGTCCCTTTGCGGTTTGGTTTTTTCACGCCTGCTAAAAGCAGGCGTTAAAGTGCCACCTGCAAAGGAACCTCGTAATCAGGCGTTAAGGGTTTAACGGCACCGCCACCTTTTACGGCGCTGTTAACCCCTTAACACCTGGGTTGTAATGAGGGCCAATGTGTTTCGGGACTTAGACTTTGCCCCCCCCTTTGTCAGCATCCCTCGTTCCAGTTCACGTTTGCCAATCTGTCAATCGTACCTTTTCTCATTCAACTCTTACGATGCAGGACTCACTCCCCTTAGCTTCACAATCATCTGTCGGTCAAAGACTTTGACTGTACAGAGGATTTTACAAGACCCCTGTAGGACCACTTTGACCCCTCTTCTCGCCTTTCCCAAGACCTTCTGGTTTTGGTAATTTCAGTAATCGGGTAATCGCCCAGAGTTTCCTGAGTGAACACCCACGTGGTGCGGGACTCCTGTGTTACTGGTTTTCTCTTTTTGTCATGAATCATTCTTTATGCTTTCAAAGATCAATTAGCCGTTTGCTACTTTTAGTTCAACTTGTTCGGTTTCTTATCGACTCTCCCCTCGATTTACCGGCTGTGGTGAATTGCTTCTCATTCTTCCCCTTTGGAGTGAAGGTTGGTACCACGGAGCCAAGCGTCTCTCACCGGCTTGGTTATCAGTCGAGGAGGGTCTTGTGTACCATTGACATCTGTTGCAACACATGCTGGTTATTGTTTGCGGTCTTGCGATTCCTTTTGCAGAGGTTTCACAGGCCTTGGCTTGAAAGGGCAAGGTCACTTCTCTCCTTGTCACCCTCTCGATTTGCACTGTCTTTCCCCTCCTCTTGAACTGCCGTGCCTGGATTGCTGTCTTGTCGTGCAGTCTGCCTTGCTCGTATGGTGCTCTTGTGCTCCACATTTTATCCCTGTGGTGAAGGGAAAGGACCGTCGGGTGTGTGTGATTCAGGTCAATTGCCTGACTTTGCCTGACCCTGGTGTTGGGACTGGTGTTTGTCAATCGTCTTTCATGATGTGCTCATGAGTTAGAGTTGGAAAACTGGGGGTGAAGGGGTAAAGTGTTTGAATATCCGATGGAACCGGATGGCGAAAAGGTGTTCTAAGACAATTTAGAAAAGTAAGACTGGTAGGATTTGGGAGAAAAACATGGATTCTGGGATAGATAGATTTTGGGTGCAATCCAGTTTGGGATCTTAGGGAATTGGTTATGTATGGAAGGGTCATTGTATCTGGGCAGGAGAGATTTAATGGGGGGGAAGTGAGGCGGATGTGTTATAGCCTATAAAAGCTTCAGGGATCTCGTCCTCCTCTTGTTCTTCTTTGGCATAGTACTGCGTCGCACCTATGGTATTTCCCCAAGCACAACCCTGGGCTTCTCCATCCAGGTGAGTCTCTCTCTCTCTCTCTCTCTCTTTTTTGAGGGTCATTCCAGGGATAAAAAGGCAAACTCTACTTTTCCCCCTGTAATATCATATCATAGGTGGAATCAGTGATGCAAATGCAGCGATTCATTGATTGCAGTTTTGAAGTTCAGATCTCTTAAAACCTTGCAGAAATACAGCTTCAACAGCGAAACCTGTAATTTTCTTGCTGACAGAGGAGTTTAAATTATGCCAAGGAGTATTTCCATTTATTAAGTACAGTACGTGTTTCTTTGTTTTGTTTGGTGGACATTTTCTCCTGGTTGTCTTTCACATTAGGTAATGAAAATTGAAGAAACTCTAAACAAGTGGCTGACATCAAGAAGAGAAAAATAGAAAAAATCATTTTTGCTTTTTTTTTACAAATCTGCCAAATATTGGCATGAAGCAACAGGCATTGAAATGGCTAGGAAAGTTGTGGGAGGGGATACTTAATGGTTTGGTGTCTTGAGGGCAGCTCGAGGGATAAAAAGGGAATATGCTTCCTCAATTTCCATATTCGTAACACCCTCAGACTCGCTCCTACAAGAAAAGAACTCAAGACCCACCTCTTCAAGGAGTCGCTCCTCCTCATCACCTAGGTCATCATGTCGCCCCTGCGCCACCTCTCACTAGACGCCATTTGCCCCTCCCTCCCCACCTCCCTGTACTGCTGTAGCCCTCGTATGCGCCCCTCTGTATCCTACCCCGCTGTATATCTGTTCCGTTGTTACCTCTGAAAAGTACTCTGTTGTGTATCTGTATTTTTTAATACCTCTGTAAAGCGCTCCCCTTGCTTCTCTAAGCTAGGTTCGTGTTCAGTAAATACCATAATAGTAATAATAATAATAATAAAAGAGGGTGGATGGAGCAGGATCACGCAGGCTCTCATTCTCCTCCAAGACCCGGTTTTACCCCAACTGGGTCATCCATTATTCCTACTCAAAACTGGGAACATAACATTTAGGCCCTTTTCAGACCAAGCACACAAAGCAGAGATGAGCAGAAAACTGCATCCTTTCGAGGACCTTAAGAGTCAGCGTGTGATTATAATACCCCCTGCACCCCGGCTCCCCGAACTTGCCCACACAGGAGAGACAGAATCCAACAGTGACCACGAACAATATGGTTTGCAGAGACACTGATGCAGTCTACTCCTAGAACCTGGGAGGACACAAGAAGCCATGTAATGGAGTGCTGCTATGAGAGGGAATCCAAGATCGTGCTGATGCTGCTCCGCACCCATTAAGCCGCAGAACTGCCAGGTGAGGCTCACACAGCCATTAACTAATGCTGAGACAGTGCTTTTTATAAGGTGAAGTCCATTAAGGTAAACCAAAAGAAAAGCCCCATTTCAATGCCTGAAACCACACCCTACCATTCCCAGTGAATGACAAGGGGTGACACAACTACGCGCACCATTGAGGTCCTATAAAAGAGACTGGGTGAGCCCAGCAGAATCGGCATCAGCAGACGAAGAGGACTTGTTCCTTGCCGCTCCCTGCCAAGACAGTGAGATGCTGGCCACTTTGCTTGACTCCCTCCCTGCTACCTGGAACCTGAGATCATGCTTGTACCACCCATTAGAGGTCTATGAGAGACGTGCACAGTGAATGCTGAGAAAGCAGAGGTCTAGGAGAGATCTGAAACTTGAATATGGAATGCTAAGAAACTTGCAGTCTGGGATAGACCTGGATATTGAATGTTGAGAAGACAGAGGTCTGCGAGAGACCTGAACCTGCAATGCTGTAAATCCATAGGTCTGAGAGAGCCCTAGCCTGCAGGTTAAGAAGCATAATGTCTGGAAGAGACCTACCTGGTATTGAAAAGTAAGGTGTTGGGAGAGCCGCAACAGTGTTGAGTGAAACTTTGGAGGAACAACCAGGACTAGCTCTGGAAGATGAGGCAGAAGTCTGATATATAACATAAAGAATCCTGCAGAAAAACCTGCAAGGAGATGTTGCACACATATGGGAACTCCCAATGATAAACCTTTTGATGTTTAGTACTCTCAAAGTCATTCCATTAAAAATTCCATATGGATTTTTTTAAATGAACAGGCAAAATATACATATTTCTTAATTCTTCCTTGACTATCTTTCACATTATTTAGCATGATGTTCAAATTGAAATTTAATTTAATCAGACATTTAATTTCAATAGTATATTATATTCATACATTACAACATTTTAAAATTTAAAACACTTTCAACCAAACGAAAAAGTTTCTTAAAAGTGCTTGTCAGGATAAAGAAAATCTGTCAAATTATGCATAATTTAAGAAACACTTATTTTTAAAGTTCAAATTCAGTTGTGACCCAAAGTCAAGAACACTTGGTATCCTGTAGTCATTCTATGCGTTTCGGGACTAGCCCTTCATCAGGAATACAGACCACTACTCCCTTGATAATGTATCTACACTGCTACGTATAACCAGTAATTAGAGTTCTAACGTATGTGAGTAAAACCCAAGACATTAAATGCAATTAATCTAAAATAGCCTTAAATCCTGATAGTTTCTGCACACACAAAATCCTATATGATTCCAAATGTTTACCGTGGTAAATAAATACCATCTTCCCCCCATTCCATGTAACACTGTAACATTCAATGTTAAACTTCAGTACATATTGCCATTTGTGTGTCAAAATCAAAATAATGCGATCTTAAATGATCTAATCCCTCTGCCTATTTTAGCTTAACAGTACCTTAAAAAATGTCCAAAGACCCAAGTTATTCTCCTAAAATTCCCCAAATCCCCACTCATTTAGTAATTTAACTCAATAAAGATAAGTATCCAACAGCCTCAATAGTAAGCTTTAAGTTCGAAAAATATCTGCTAATTTAGCCATCTAATTCAATCAGAATAAACATCTTCAAGGTACTTGTTGGTATGCATAGCAGGTATAACTGAGCCACTGGAGTCGCATGCAAACCTACCTCACTCTTTCCAAGTGTTTATATACGTGCCTTATACTCCCATGTGAGAAAGTACCACAACACTAGACCATCACTTTTAGTTCCCTCTTCCTACTTCATGGGTCCCATATTGGAATCCATTAGGATATGCTCAACATTACAAATCTTTCAAATGCATCTCAAAACATCCCCTGTGCCAGTATCCACAGAAAGGTATTCCAATAGAAGCTCATTCTCTGTGCGAAATATGTAAAGCACACTTATGTATTCATTTACAATTGGATAGTTTTATCTGCCATTTATCACAGTTAACCCAATCAAACGCCATTGATAAATCAATGAAGGTTGTATGAATCGGGCATTTCGTTACCTGAGCTTGCTGCGATCATAGGTACATCATACAACCGTTTAAGGGAGATCCCACTTGCTTCTTAAAGTCAGATTGATATGTGTCCATTTCGCCAGCCAAATTTGCCCAGGTCTGCAGAGTTCTTGCAATCAAGGCAGATTTTGTTTTACTTGAGGCATCTAAAAGGGAGATAGGCTTTATCCATGTAGATACAGGCAAATATACCTTTTTAAACACCAGAATAATATTTAAGATCTTCCACGACAGCGAAATAATTTGAAAAGCAACAATGTTTTTATGCTGATCTCCCAAAACTACGGCTCACTGCTCAGGATGTGTTTTGAACGTTGCATTTCAAAGGCCATGCGGGACGGGGGCCCTAGATGGCTTACACTTTCTGATAATTGCTAAGACTAAAAACCAAAAATCAGCATGATCAAAAGACAAATCCTTATAATTCATACCCATTATACTATAGAGACTCTCAAAGTGTTCCACCCACACAGCCTCCAAAATAGCTTGACCATGAAGACGGCACTGTGTGGTTGGTGACTTATTAATTAATAACCTGAAGGAGTGAGCATTGCTACTGGTTAAAGCTATTAGCATTTTCTCTGCATCCCAATGTAATAATAGGTATTTGTGGGTTTTTAGTGAGCTCTTATACGCTTGCTTTAGAAGTTTAACTTCCTTAACGTATAAAACTGGATCCTATTGAGATCATTTTATTTTTCAGATCTTTTTTTACTGGCTTATACTTCAACATCAAAATAATTGTTATTGGATTTCCGCTAATTAGATGGAGAAATAGGACTGTCTATAAACAGCCCTCTCAGTAATCCTTGACAATGCTTGACAAAATAATGGGGTTCCGGTAACCTTTCTGTTCAGCCCTACAGATAAGATGTCTAGCGGCCACTTTTACTCCAGAAAACGGTATGGAGCTTGTGCCCCTTCTTTTATCCACACAGCTCCATGGAAATGTTTGGACTAGTACTGCACGTAGTACCACAGGAAGAAACTGTTATTATTACTGCCTGATCGGAAGAAGTAAACATGTATATTTTAATGTGCATGAATAACTAGGTTCAAAGAAATAATAATCACAGAAACATTTCTGTTTTCCAGTTAAAACATAAAAAACTCCCATTGGGAATTGGACCTGCATTTTTACTCCCCAGAAACTCATTTTACTCCCAACTTTAAATAATAGGGAGTTAAATACTCTCACATAAACTTCTTAGCTGGAGCACTCTTTCTGTTTCTGCATCGCTGTTAGCCAAAATTTCTGATAAACAATTATTGCTAGGCAGTGCCAATGGCCTCCACGGTACCGTAGAACTACGGGAAACGATTTCAACAGGGAAGGATATTCTTTCTGTGGCTTTCTGAGCCATCAGGATCTCTGTATGCAGACCTAAAAGGCAGTGATCACCCTCATTCTTTTCGAATATTGACAATCTGTAACAACTCAAAAAGCAAGTTTGAAACAAAAATATAATCGAAGGTCCAGTGACTTCTAAAATTGTGCCATGTAAAATGCGGCAGTATGCAACACTAAACGCAACCATTTAATGGCACAATGTCCCACAGCTCCATCACGTTTTGAATGACCGCACCCCGATTTTAACACATGTTGTAGCGTTTCAGAGGCAGGAAGGTTAGCGTAAACACAGGAGTCTAGACATTCACAATTAAAATCTCTCAAAAGAATCACATACCACAAACTCACTAAGTGCCATTCTTCAAGAATGTTAATAAGTAAATTTGACAACGAATCAAAAGATAGCTTTTTTGGTTTCCAATATATGTTTAGTAGTAGACCGTTTTCCTGTACGTTAGTAATGTGATTTGTCCAGCTCAGTTTAATGGCTAAGATGTCAGTACACGTTGCCTCCCAGGCAGGGTTGGACTGGCCTATAGGGCATTACGAACATTTCCGAATTGTAGGCTAAACCTGCTAGTGCAGGCCTTTTGGGCTTTTTGTTTTAGTTTTTTGGGTTAAAATAGGACACTTTTTGGCCAAAGTGGACCAGTTTGATGAGTTGCTTCACTTTGTAGCTAACAGGTTTGACCAATCTTACTGAACAAATATTCTTTAAAAAGCACAATTTGCAACATATTTTGCCAAATAAACTCACTCTTGGGTAGTATTCACGTGGTCTGTCGGAAAAGGGATGGATTGCCATTTCGACTGTGGGCCACTTTTTTCTTCTATGCCGAGCCAATTGTAAGCCCCTGTCCGACCCTGCTTCCAGGTCTCAGCTGACAATGCCACCCCATTTCGTATTGCACAAATAAGGCCCCTGTGTGCTAGATTGTAAAAAAAGTAATCTAAAACCATCAATAAGAGGAACGTCTACTAACCACGTTTGGTTTCTTGGAAACTAATGATTAAATGAGCCATTCCATGAAATCTAGAAAAGCAATTCACCAAAATATGGGAATGGCCACAGGTATTCCAAGGCCTAAAACTGAGCTACTTAATACTGTCACCTCAATTTCTGAACTCGTTGTTAGATTTGCTTGCATGTAATGAATATAGAACTGGTGACCAGTCATTAATAGATTTAATGTCAGACTCTGTATTTGTGGGAAGTAGAAGCTGTTGTTTTGTGGTCCCCATCTAGGAGAAGTTGTATTTTCAATGTATCCCTGAAATCATGTAACAATGGAACTTCATGAATCCTGGAACCAATACGTTGTTTCCCTGCAATAATCTTATCATGCTAATGTTTAAATATATCATAGTATAATAATACAAATGATGGCGCTTCTTCCAGTAAAATAGTAATAAAGAAATTTGAGGTCAAGTGTAAAATCACCAAGTCAGTCCTTATATTGAAAACAAATTCAACTTGCTTCAAATTCAAATCACACATCTTGTCTATTAAGAGGAGCCAGACTGTCACTGGAAAGAACTCTTTCTAGGTAATATGATAAATCTAGTGAGATCATCACCAGGACTGCGGGATGGGCATCCTCTCACGTGGCCAGGGAAGGCAGCCGCTACCTGATACGGACACTGGGGGTGGTATCATGTGGGAGGGTAACCTGGGAGGTGACTGATGCCAAGGGGAGTCGGTGACATCCTTATATCATGTTTCCTCTATACTTTCTAATACGCTTGTGGACTATTGTAAATCTGAACAAATTAAATATCACAACATCTAATATGGATTAGATTCACCATAATGCAAATGGTACTGGGATGAGGAAGAAGGGCCCAAAGGCAATGAAGATTCAAAGTACTCTTGAACAATAGGTGCTCTCTAGTTGTTATAGCCCTGGGCACCTGAGCAGGATATTTAAACACCAAAATGAGACACATTTCAGGAGAGAGCAGGAAGGCAAAGTTGAATGCCACGGAGAAGGCGTAGCTGATGAAGCTGAAGCGACCGGTGGTGCCAGAGCAGCCACTGGAAGAAGAACACCAAGAGAACCAGTCACAAAGGGTGAAGCCCCACATACTGCATAGTACAAGCATCATGAAGCGGCATGTGAAGAGGCCCAGCTGAAGAGGAGATGTGTTCCCCGTTCAGCATACGGTGTGTCAATGAGAGAAAGGCTGCAAAAGAGCAACAGAGCTGTCATAGCTCCCAGAGACAAACGCGCAACTCACAGAAGGTACGCGGTTGCAGTAGAGAAGGCAGGTGGGAGACCGAGGACCTGCTGCAACACCCGACCACGAGACGGAGCTGCAGAATACAACCGGTGAGTTGGCTAGCTGTGAATGCTGACCTCGACGCTCCATAAAGAAAAGTTATTAAAGATGATTTTGAATACCGAACTATCAAAAGAAAGAAAGAAGTTGTTACATCATTTTGAATATCGCTCAATTAATGAAGGAAATTTGAACTCCAGTCATTTTTAATATCTAGTACTTAATGAAAGAAAGCCGAAACTTTCGAATTGTAAATACCAAGCAATTAAAGAAGTAACGCAGAAGGGGCAAGAACCTGAATTACCTCATGGGGGATTACAAGTGAGAAAAGCTTACAATCACTGTTGCCAATATCCAAGAGGCTGAGGGAAAAATACAATAAACCAACAAAGGTATAACCTTCCTTTCAAGAGACTTGCATGGTGTGTAGAATCTTGGAATCCATATTGCCATCAAAACGGAATGTAGTGGTACGAGTTTTCTTCCTGGTAGGCAAGTATACAAGTAAAGGGCCAAGAATAGTTGATCCTGGCACGCGAGTATACCAGGAAAAAAGAAGAGGGTTAAATTAAGTATATCTAGGTTGAAAAGGTGTAGTAGAAAGACTTTTGTTGAAGCAAACAAGTATTAATCTTATCTTTTGTTTAATGAACTGTGCTATCCTGGTGGAGACACAGTGGTTGTATAGAGAAGCAGATGACGTCATCTCTAGTGCCCGCCCACTCACCTCTGTCATACTGGATGAGTAACAGGAAGACTCTGTGCATGACACCAAGTAGTATCCCAATACGGCATCGAAGATATTAGAGGCGTTATGCACTCAGACAACCGTATTGATTTAGCAAGAAACTCGAAGATCGTGGATACTACGAAGAAGACGTACGAACAGCAACAGAGAAAGTCGCAACAAAAACGAGGGCTAGTACCCTCAGTCCAAAAGACAAACCAACATCACCATCATTGGTATATGTGTCAAGATTTTCAACACATTGTATGCAAATTAAGACATGCATAAACAAGCATTGGCAAATACTCACCAAAGATGAAAGAACCAAAGATATTTTTTATTCACCCCCAACATTTGCGTACCAAAGATCAAACAACTTGAGAGATTTGCTTGTCAACACATGTGAAGACAAACTCAGAAAAAGCACCTTGACAAAGAGAACCGGCACTCACCCGTGCCTAAATTGTGGGAATTGTAACAGCATAATAAAAGGAGGAACAGTTGTGCACCCCTACACAGGCGAACAAATCACAATAAGATGTCATGCAACCTGCAATACAGAAATTGTGTATATTGTATACGTTGCCCTTGTGGTATATACTATGTGGGTGAAACAGGACGGAAATTACATATATGCATTGATGAGCACAAATCATGTATACGGAATAATAACACCAACTCAGCAGTGGCAAAACATTTCAACGAAAAGAAGTACAATATCTCACAACTCAGATTTCAAGTACTAGAGCTAATTGACAATACCTCCAGAGATACAAAAAATAAGAGACAGCAGAGAGAAGCCTACTGGATCGACCGATTAGAAGCGTTATTACCGCGAGGAATCAATGATGAATTTGACCTTAATTGCTTTCTATAATAACTTTTCAATTTGCTTTGCACTATCTAACTGCATTATTAATTGTCACTTGGATTAATTGAGTCACTGCATGCATTGTTTTATATATCCACAAGTCTATACTATATTCCTACTTACCCAAGAAAAATACAGAGCGAGTGTAAACACCTTATTCAATCACTAATTAGTGTACTGAACATTTGCATTTCCACATGTAATAACAATGGAGTTGATCCACCGTTCATGACTTCTTTTATTTGAACAGTTAACATTCTTGGTAGCGACAGGTATCAACACTGTAAGAACATTTCTGAGCGTCGTCAGTCTATACCGCACATTACATATATACCAGAATGCACCACCAGTACAGTCTGCCACCTTTTCATGATCGTAACTTTATTGTGCACACTGCAACATTACATGCACTAAACGTGCACCTTGTATCTCATCACACGTATGGGTTTCGCATATATTCATTAAATAATAATGATTTGCTTCTAAATCATAAGCTAAGTTGGTCATTTAGACAGACCACAAGTGTTCTCATTGAGTACATCGTACTTGCCCACACTAACATGGCCGTCTAGCTCGTCTGCGAGCGCCCATTTTAGATATATACGTCTCCTAGTCAAGGCTTCACTTTTCTGCAGCATCTGAGCCAGACAGCAGTTCAGAAGGCTACACATGCAGTGATTACATTAACGCATTGCACGCTCTTTAGGTAAGTACGAGGACTGAACGATTAGAAATATAACAAGTGCAGCATTGCCCCTTACCACTATGAACACGCTCAAGAATGCATCCATCTTATTTTATGTTTACAGCGTTGCACGAACATATTTTATAACATTGGCCACCGCTGACAGTGGTTGGAACATACACGAAACTGCAGGTTAGCTGCAGGTTAGTGTTTGCACTCGGTGAAGAAAGAATAGATATATAAACAACTTTTGGCGAGAGCTGATGACTCACACATACTAACTATTATCACATTTTGGTGCAGTCTTGATTATGGAAATGTGAATTATTATAAAAAGATCAACTAGAAGAGGAAGTATATTGGCACTACCGTTGCTGCAATATGTCAATTATGAGTGCACAATGATTAAGTAAAATATGGATTCTGTAATAACAAACAGGTAATCATATCCAAGTCACTAATTGAGATATATATTTTTTTCACTCTCTTTATGTGTTATTTGTAAATTCTTTTTGTCTCTTTTGGGTACCCTGTCATTTCATTGTACCTATTGTAACATGAATTGCATTTTTATACTTTTTGAAGAATACTCTAACAGTAATCCTGTGTAGATTTAACTTCGCTCTGAAGAAGGATATTAGAATTTCCGAAATGCATTAGCTGTGCACCCTCTCCCTTTCTCCATTTTCAGGGGATATAGGAAAACCTTTTAGCCGTGATTTAATTTAAAGGGATAGCTTTCCGTCTCTGTATGTCACTCTGTACCCCTGACATCCTGGCATACAAGCATGGGACTTGAAAGTATTTCCTGTGGTCTAGAGTAGTGAAAGGTGAATGGATACTTCTCTTAAGACCATGTTTTTATCATAACGGATCTTTTTTCTCACCTAGTTTCCTATACTAGGATCCTTTCTTGTCCTCTCTTGGATCAGGGTAAATGAGGCCTGGATCAGGTATGATGGAGCAAACATATCCTATAAAAGCTTCTGCAACGACTTCTAACTCACTTATCGTCTCGTTGGGATACTGCGTCTCGCTTGGAGTACACCCATGGGCACAACTCCGGATTCTCCTATCCAGATGATCCTCCCTCGCTTGTCCACCCCCAGGATTGCGATCCAAAAGTGATGGCCCTCCCCTAGCCACCTGAACATTGGGTTCGCAGTGTCTGCATGGGAGAATACCCCCAGGTTTCTCTCACATGATGAAATATTGATCTCTTCAGTATCTATACTGACACAATTGCCTGTCAATCCCTCTTGTGGACAAACGGAGAGAGGTTTTGTTTTATAAGAAGTCGTTGAATCCGACTCACAAGTTCTGCAGGCCACCGGTAGCGTCCGCGAGTGAGAGGTGGAGCTACCGGCAACCAACAGGGATTCGTAGCAGGCGAGCGCTGCTCACAGACATGCAGAGAAGTGTACGCAGACTCGAGAAGGGAGAGAGAGAGACCACCCAGGTGAGCCGCAGAGGACCACTGAGTGAGTCAGAGGCAACACTCATACCAGGGCGCTCCTGGGGCTACTGTAAGGCATATGGTGATGCCGGTTGAATGGAAACGAATGTGCAAGTGACAGTGAACTCAAAGAAATGGGTGTTTATTGTTTTAACACTACGAACTAACGCTGAACTTTAAAGTGAAGGAACGCTTTACAAGCATTATTGAATACTGAACTGAAGGAAAGCTTTAAGAAGTCATGAATGAAATGCGAACAGGTATGAAACACACATAATGAACATTTAAAGGCAAAATATCACAAGTTATGAATAAAGTGAAAAACAAGTGATAAACACTTAAGAAATGTATGAAAGCAAGGTGGTGGAAGAGAGTGAGCACCACCTTGACGATGAGAATTCAGTGTGAATGCAAACTGAAGCACAGGTGTGGTGAAGCAGAAACCTGTGTGGACAAGAAACATAGGGTTATCGGTTGCTGACCTGTAATGGGTGTACAATGTGGTCCGACAACTGCACCTAGACTGTGGCTATCCTGTCTGGCAAAGCCAAGAAAAGTCAAAATAAAGAATCTTCACTTGTGACTAAGATTGCTGAAGTGAATGGGAAAGATAGCAATCTGTAACTGAACCTGAAGGATTACAAAGGTGCCCTGGAACTGGTCGTGAGAATCAAGAGACCTGAACTGATTGTACGCTGGCAAGCCGGAATAGCTGACTTCTAAACTTGGGTAAGAGAACCTTAAGGCATTTTTGGGAGCAGTGTCATCGCTTTGGGGAAGGGTGCCCGAAGGAACATTTTGAGAACTGTTGTCGCCTTTGGGAAGGGAACTAACAAGCCTATTTTGACACTTTGTTGTTTTCTTGGGACAGAGAACCTTGAGGCCTTTTTTGTAACTGCTTTGAACTTGGGGAAGGGTAGCTGGAAAATAAGCCTAGAGCTGGACAAAGCTCAGAACATTATTTGAAACACTATTTTGTTTGTTGCTGATATCCCAATACATTGTTTAGATTTAGTTGTGAGGGCAAGTATAGGTTTTGTACACAGACCGATCTTTAAGTTGAACTTACTGACTCGGACTGTCCTTAGTTTCTTTAGGTAGGGAAATCCCACCTTAAGATAGGGCAGGTTATGCCTTACACCATCCTGACATTTCAGTTAATAAACATATTTTGTTTGAACTTTGAATCTGTTGTCTGTGTCTTGCTTCATGATGCCTTCACATGTCCTTAATAAATATCTAGTTTTATGGTTTCAAACCTTATTTCAACAAGGAATTAAGGACAAAATGTAAAGCAAATAAGGCAGGTGGGGATTCTTGTGTCGAAGTGTGTAAATCCAGGATTAACCTGGGAGAATTCAGTGGAGTCAGGCAGGTTTGATAAGAAAAAGTAGAGGGTTTGAAACATTTTGATCTTTCCGAGGCATATAAGGAAGGAGATCTAAATAAACAAGACTATGAGCCGCCAGTGGAATCCGGCATAATAACAGGATCACTACTGCTTTATGTATTCATGTTATTATCCGTACCCATAAAAGTCTGGGTGACTACCGTTGGAAAAGGGTCCCCCGCTTGCAATCCTCACATGTCCTCAGAGGCCAGCACCGACTCTAAAAGGGAGCTGTACCCAATTGATTGTGATCTGTGTGCATCTGTTTGACGTAGCAAGTTTGAATTTTGCGGCAATTTGAAAATGGTCAAAGAATCTTCAACTGTGTTTACAGTGTCCACACAATTTCCCTTTTTACTTATGTTTGACAACCTATCGGCCACTTTGGCCCTCGGATAAGCATCTGGAAGCACACTCATTGCCAGTGTTGTTTTGCTATGTAAGGCGTATGCATATATTTGCACCAAGATGTATAAAATAGCTCAACACATTGAAGATCCGCTTACCCAAGCCCAGGCAAAATCAGAGTAGCGCTGACTCCCACACAAATACTATAGCAGACTACACTCTACTCGCCACTCTGCGCCAGGATGCAGATTAAATCTGCTTGATGCCACGGCTGAAAGGGACCTCCCAGGATAAAAGACTGCAAGCCCAAAAGTTGATGGCTGGAAGGTTTTGAATGAATCATAACCAATGCACAGCTCTACGCAACCCTGTAGACCGTCGTTTTTCAGCCTGCCAAGCCATTACAGAAGGGGAAAGACCATATGCAAAGAACTTGGAACCTCGGGCAGGCCCCTGGGCCGAGGGCCAGTGTCTGCTTGAGGACACCAGGGATGACTGAGGGCTCCTGCCCGTGCCTTAACCCCGCTTCAGCTGGGAGATGCAGAAGGAGCTGGCGGAATGCCACTTTCACCCCTGTGATTGCAGTCAGCATCACTGAGGTTGCGGCAGGTGTTCTGTGCACCGAGGAAGTCCAGCTCCTGGGTGCAGGAGGTGCCTCTGTGGAGCCCGAGGTCACCGCTGCATGGAGCTTCACGGCAACCTCAAAACAGAGCTACCACGTCCCCTACTCCTTTTGGCTGCCTGCTACTCCCACAGGGCTGCGGGAATGCAGCAGACTATTTACCTTGAAACCTAGTTTGTGGGCAGTGTTGAAAATCATTTATGAAGGTGCTGGAGCCTTCTCTCACTCCACCTTATCCCTTATCCCCACACTGCATGCACTTCATCCTCCAGCCTGCAATGACAGCCCACACAGAGCCTAAGTCAAAGCGCAAGATCCTTGTTGTGAGGAGAAAGCAAGGAGCCTGCCCACCCCGACACCGCGGGGTGTGCGCCGCCAATGCTGATACTACTCCTGCAAAAAAAAACAGTCCATTCAAAATAACGGGGGAGGCACACTCCCTGATAAAAGAAATCCGCACGTTTTTGGTGTCCAACCAAGCTCCCTTGGGGGGGAGTAACTACTGACCTAAGCGCCCACCACGGAGTTGAGGCACGTAGCACTTTGGGTGGACTGACTACTGTGTGCCTCGTAGAAAATCCTATAGCCTAAATCATAAAGATTCGGTTGGAGGCTTGCTGGCCACTTTAGGAAACCTGGCTTGCCATGACAAAGACATTGTGAAAGCTATCGGCAAGGGAAATGGTTAAAGTTTCTCAAAGCGTAGTGGAGAAGCCCCTACATTATAATCCCTGCGCTGCCCCTCAACTTCCACTGTGATCACTCCCCACCTCCCACCAGCATTGTCTGGCCAAGGGGAGGAGCAATGCCCAATACCAGAAGTGGAAGACATTGGATCAGTCTCTCCTGCAAGTGGTGTGTCCTTTGAGGCTCAGAGAGGGGCTTTGTCACATATGCCAATTGCCATGAATAACTGCCTGACCCCTGACCTTTTATCAGAGTCTGGATTTACTGAGGAGCACATACAACCCACTTTTGTAACTGGCCCCTTGGACTTAATGGACTTGGAGAATGACGCTGTGTTCAGAGATAAGCCTTCCCCTAGCCTAACTAGTAGCAGCTGGAGTGAGAATATGATGTGTATGTGCTCAGGGAACAGCTCCTTTCTTCGCCTAACTTCACTCAGGGCTTCTAAGACAATAACCCAAGGCATTCGACTTAATCCTGCTCCTTGAACTGGCAGTCTTGATAGATGCTCATGGGAGGGTGTAAGGGGACATATGGGGGAAACCCCCACTGACCCACTGCTTTTAAAGCTGGCTACACCTAGTCCACGACCCCTGAAGGGAAAGTAGTTGGCCGAAATCCCAATTCTATGAGACATCCTCCAGTTACTACCCATTGTGAGCCCATAAAGATAGTCAGGGAGGAGCCCCACTTGCTCACCCATGCAACATCGCCCCTGACATACTGGCTGGGCAGTGTCGAAGAAGACAGAGAGTGGCAGCTGAAGCGGGGAAGCAGTGAGAGAAGGAGTATGCCTGGTATTAACAGATCTAAGAATAAAGTTGAATCATAACCTGTGGTCTAGTGGCCTTGTGGTTCATATGCACATAACAGTTTTGTATTTAAACCAAATCACATAAATGAATAAAATAAAAAATAAAATTAAGGTAGAATTTTTTTTTTTAAAAAACAATACTGGAACCATTTCTCGAAGAAAGAAAGACCATTGCATGCATGGATTCCAGTGAGACCGGACTGGGGCAGTGCTCGTTCAAACCAATGGAGTGATTGAGGGTACTTTGGCGTTTGCCTCAAGAACACTCAAGGGTGCGAAGACACAATATTCTGTGATAGAGCGGGAGCCCCTAGCTTGCTATTGGGCCATAAACCGATTAAAAATGTTGTCGCGGGAAGACACTTCATTGTGAGGACAGATCACAAACCCTTGTTGGCAACTTTCCAACAGGAAAGGCACAGGCGCAGTGACAGTGACATGAAGGATCATTCAAGGAATTGCACCACTGCAAGGTTAGAGTTGACCTGGAGCATGTGATGGGGAAGGAGGAAGAGAGTGAAGAGGGAAGTGAAAGATGAAACTGGAGACGTGATGGGTAAAGTCTTCATGGTAGAAGGTTACATTGGAGGGAATGACTGGTTGAGATGTTGTGACGAGGATGAGGTGTATGCCAGAGTGAGGAGATTCATGCTTCAAGGGTGGCCATGGTGGGAAGAAGAGTTGGGAATAGAACATAAACCACGCAAGAGGATCAAGGGTAAGTTTAGTGTCATGGGAAATAAATTGTATAGAGGACACAGGCTAGTAGTTCAAGAGGGATTGAGGAGAACATATATGGCTCATGAAGGGCATTAAGCATAGCACAAACCAAGGCGATGATCACGGAAGGCTTCTGGTGGCCAGGTGTGGATGTAGAAATTGAAGGTGGCACAAGAGATTGTGTCAACAATAATAAGAATTTTATCACTCGCACATCACCAATGGAAGTGAGTCAGACACTATCCCTCGGAGGGATTAGCAAAAGATCTCATTGGACTGTTTAGCTCTAAAGGGGTATGAGATGCATATTTAATAGTGTTGGTTGACATTTTTTCCAAGTGACCCGAGGTGGTGCTAGTTCGCTCTAACGGCACAAGGAACGTCATACAATTTTTGGATTTCGTTTTCTCTAGGGAAAGGGTACTGAAAAGGATTGTAACAGATAACGGATCACCATTCATATCCAAAGAGATGAAGGAATATGTAGTAGTGCATCACTCCCTCAACTCATTGTATTCCAATCATGTGAATTGACTGGAACTGGCCACAGGTTGGAGAGTGGTTTGAAGGGGTAACGACTGGAGTCAACCAGTATATGTTCAATTTGCAAAGTATTGTTCTTTGAGGTAATGAGGGGCCGTAAACCCTGTACAAAGTTATGTACCTCCTGGATTGACAAGGACAGGATGATCCAGGGTTGGTAACCCGTAGGATGCTGGCAAGCAAGGAGAAAGTCAAAGAGCAGTTTGACAAACTCAAGGTTGTAGCAAAGAGCGACTTTGTGCCAGGAAGAGAAGTTAAGATGGTGCAGAAGGGCTTGTGAAAGTAATCTGGGAAAATGGTGGTGGCGGCCAGGGATTTGGGGTGTGCGATTGAAATTATGCAATGGATAGGTCTGGAATAATGAGAGGGTGGCAAGAATAGGGCGTGTAACAAAGTAACATGCCACATGTGTTGGTGGGCACACACCTTGCACAGTTGCAGATGAGTGGGTGTGAAGGGAAAGTGTGTTGGAGAACTGTGTGATTGGGCAAATGATGGCGTGTGAAGTGTGGTTGGTATGTTGGTCTGTACGTGCAGTGAGAAAATGTGGGAGAGGGTGATTTCTGGATGGTTGTGACACCCGCTTAGGGTGCGGGCGCTGCGATCTGTGGCAGCGAGGTAACAGGCCTCATTGCGCTCGCTTCAAGCTATAATGAGTCCTTCTTAGCCGGAAAGATGGGGAGCATGAGAGCTGGCTCATGACTGCAGTCTCGAGAATCCCGTCATGAGCCAGAGCGTGAGGATGATGGTTGGAACCTGGGGGGGGTGGAAGAGAAGAGAGAGCTGCGGGGCAGTTGAACTAAATGTCCATTTGGAAATAAATCAATAGAGGTAGAACGCCTTCCTTCACCTACCAGCTGTGATCTTCTTGGAGAGTCGGAAGATGAGGAGGAGCTCTATAATATAAACCCTTTTGTTGGCCAAGCCATGGAATATTTTACATTTTACCATAGGGGTAGCCAGAAGGCAAAGGACTTATTAAGGATAGGTTTTGGATGTTTCTCTTGGCCACTGCCATGGACATTGATTTGTACAGTATGGAGTCCCTAGAAGGGCACGCACCCTTTAAGACTTGGTTACAAACTTGATTCTGGGATAACCCAACTCCCTTTTTGTGCTGCCTAATCCCCAATACTGTTTTATCGCGAACTTTCTTATTATGTCTACATCTTCCCACAGCTCCTACAGGCGTTTGGTCCAGCCCCTTCCCTGATTTAACACAGAATTAAGAAAGTGTTCAATCACACCTATATTGTGCAGATGTTTCACTGCTCAGCCTTCATACAGATGGCAGGAAAACCTGATGTCCTCCCTTCATTCCAACAAGTGTCCTCTTGTAGAAGGGTCCCATTTCACTTTCTCACATCCTACTCTGTCTCCCTAGGTCACACTGGCGCGCCGTCTCTCTCAAAAATACACACTATATCTGGTTATTGACAGAAGAGGGAAGTGAGCAGTCTGGAGACTTCACTCATTACCATAAGCTAGATGCTCAGCTAACTGTTATGCGCAAACTTTAGCATCAGCCAAATGGCTTCTGGAGATATGTGTCATGGTGCGTGCTCCCAAACCCCTGGAACTGTTGGGCCCACCTCAGTCCCCGTCACCCAGAAGGACTTGTGAGGCCCCAAGGAAGTGCCCCAGAGCCTCATGGACTCAGCCGTTGGCACCAGGCTCATGAAATGGGCTGAATTTATGGAACTACTTAATCTGCCTAGTGAGGCTGAGCCTTCTGTATATCCAGGGTGTGGCAGAGGGACTACTTTTCCTAGGAGACAGGGTGTGGTAAAGGGACTACTTTACCTGGAACTACTTGCAAGGCTATTTAAGCCACACCCTGCAGGCAGAACACGTTTCGCGTTATTCTGCACTCCTGCAGCGTAACGCTCACCGTGTCTGCTCTGTCCTCGAGTTTCTACAGCCACACCCGTCTGTGATTTACATCCATCGGTGCCTGGAGAGGAAAAGGAGAAGAACACGTGTTACTACAGCGACAAAGGCCTTACCTGCAATTCCGTCCATCAGTCTCGTCTCCAGCTGGTCTTCTGACCGCTGCCCCTGTTGGGAAAGGACTTCCGCGCAGGCATCCAATACTCACCCGGGATTCTGCATTCCTCCGGGTTACTTCAGAGCGGTTCTTCCATTTTTCTTCTTGGGGCCGCGCCTGCAAAAAGAGGACAGAAAACAGCAGGTTAGTCGCGCACAATACAAAACGAACAATTGTTCAGCCATCCAGCGCCACTCATCCGCGCTAATATTCACCTGGAGGCAACCAGTTCAGCATCCTAGGAGAGTCAATTCTTCTTCTAGACTTCCGTACGAAACCGCGTCTGCAAGAAAGACAAAACACGTTTAAACCTTTGGACAATAAGACTTTGAGCATCTATACCAAGCTGTCATTGGGACCGAGACTTACCTGATTAATCCAAGCATTCCCGAAACACAGCAACAGCCACTCTGGAACAGTGAAGTAACTGTGCCCAGAGAAAGACTGAGTCTATTGCGCCCCTGCTGAAGGTCAAGCAGGACGGAGAGCCAACCTCACCAAACTCAAAGGTGAGCAGGAGAGGAGTCGGGCATCAGGAGGTTGCAGGCAGTCCAACCGACTCATTAGCTAACATCTTGTTTCAACATTGCAGGCTAACCCCTCCTGGGGAGATAACAGGGGAGAGGACACCATCATATCATCAAAACTACACCAGTACAGATATTGGTCATACAACTACGTGCTACGCCCCCGTGGAGACCAGGTGAGTGTGACAATATGAAGTGCGAAAAACCCAAGGGATTTTCACTGTACAGAACCTCTGGGAGCATGGTAGGGGCACCTCATGATGAAATACAGTATCTCCTTCTGTTTCCAACCTCTTCTGCATCCTATTATACAGGAGTTACTGACTTCCCAAGTCCCCCCTGTGATGCTGGAAATGGAGGGACAGGGCCTCCATGTTCTTGTCCTACACTCCCTTATATGTTTTCTGCACCAGAGGCCATGTGGGACTCCTGGCAGTGCAGCTCATCCTCTTTTTTGGTTGTGTTGAACAGAGACCCTTGGTATACCCTTATGGCACACATGGATGGGGGTACAACCCTGTACCCATAGTGTATGTTTGTGGGCACCTGTGTGTGGCCCACAGAGCAGGGTATGGGCTGGTGGCAGCTCCATGTTGAATTTGACAGGTGCTATTAGTATCCTCCATTTTGGGATACTCAGGCCCTGCCATAGGAATCTGTGGATTCCTGATAGGGGACAAGATGGCCCCTGTGGCCGCTTGGTTTCTATAACCTGTTACCTTGTTTTCCCAAAGTCCCGGGAGGCCCTGTCTCTGTCCCAAGGCATAAATGAGTTGTCAAAAATTGATTAGCAGAATTTGCTAATTAAAATATTTTTGATTAGCAAATAAACCTATTTGATTAGCAATTTTGTACTCCTATTTTAAATGTCACCAGAAGTTTGTTTTACCCCAAGACATACAATTAGCAAGAATACAGCATTTCTATCTACCTCTGAAGTAATACATTAGTGCAATGAGTGTTTGTAAAATGTAAAGGTTCACTGCATGAATGGACTACATAAATAGATCTGATAAAAATAAAAAACATTTTTCAGTTCAAGGTTCTTCAGCTGGGTCATGCAGCAGTCAGTGGTGCATAGTCCAGTGTCCATGAAATTATCAACAAGACATCAATAAAGACGCAATTGTGTGTGTGTGTCATTTTTATTTTATTATCAAGTTCTGTTTGGCATGAAACAAGTCACAAGCAACTGGCCAAGATGAAGGCAGCAGCTACAATGAGTTCATGACAGATTGGGGACATTAGTTATCTTATTCTGCAGAACCAAATGACTAGAGGCCAGTCTCTTGATCTGCCCAGGTCAGTGAGGCCCTGATGCAGCACCTACAAGTTACTAGCACCGTAAAGTTTCATCTGCGAGCTAAATGGGCCCAGCAAGTTAACATGTAATCATCCATTTTGTGGTCTGGCTTATTGAAAGTCAGCAAAAACTGAGATGATTTAAAAGATCAAAATAAATGATCTAAAGAGGGAGTGCTGTCCCAGACACCTAAAAGCCAACAGAAAAATCATGACCTACACGCGTGAGGGATCATGGGTACAGGGGACGTCACAATAGGGATAGTATTACTGGCACGCCCTATTTTGACACCCATTTTCGAATTACTCTGCAGCTTCCACTAGTTGTCGGCCTAGGCTTAGCATGTGAATCTAAGCAGATACAAGCACCAGAAATACGATTACGGTGAGTAATGTGTTCCTTTCTGTTCTTGCCAGCACACTGGTGTGGCTGGGTTGGGTTAAATGATTTGCCCAGGATCACACAGTTTGGTTAAGCAGCGAAGCCAGAATTTGCCAGCAACTTACCACATACCTTCCAAGCTCTAATTAGTACACATATTTGTTTTGTGTTTCAAGAACCACAAAATGGTTATTTGCAAAGAACACAAATCACTTGAAGTAATTTGTGCCACCCTGAATATAAGACTACAAGTGACAGCCCCATAACACAACCTGCAAGGTCTTTTAAATATTGTTCCATTCTTGTAAGGCACTGCCTATGGCACCAACACAAAAGATGTTTTTTTAGTATAAAAAGATGGGCTACGCTTTTTTTACCTCTCGGGTAACTCTTCGTTTGTTATCAAAGTCAGTGTGAAGGGCCACTCTTTCCTGTTATCGTCCTCTATAGACGCATTCCAATGTCTACAAAACTGACAAAGAGTAACTGATTACCCACAGCAATGTGCTTAAGTGGCTGGAAATATTTTTCCCACCGGAACAGGTAGGAGAAATATTACTGCCAGGCACTTGCTAACAACGAGCCCTGCAATCAGGGACAGCGTCCGGGCCCTTCAACCTTTTCAGTTGATAAGGGCCATGAGCCTCAGGGATGTCCCCAGCAACTGCCCCATGTTGCCATTTTGCAGTGTTATATAATAACACAGCAATTTATTTATATGTATATACTTTGTTCTGCGGCTTAATGCCTTAGCTGCATTTGCGGAAGTCCTTTCGGCCGTCACTTCCCTTGGGGTATACAGAAGTGTTATCGCCTCGTTGCCTTTTCACACGGGTTTCTCCATAGCAGGCACTTGCTGACATAGGCTTTATATAGGATTTATAGCTTTTCAGAGGGTATTATTTTTTCAGCTTCCTGCTGCCTGGCCGTTTAGTGATAATCGGCGGCTGTTAACCCCCAGATTATTTCTTTGTCATTTTATTGGGTAAAATTGATGTGTCATCTACTGTGATGACATCATATGCTACTTACTATTTTTGAAAATGGTCCCAGGATGTTGGCATGTCAGTCTTCTATCAAATTATCTAGATGGATAGCAGTGTGCTTTAAAACTGCAGTTATCTGCCATACAAAGACGTTCCAAAATGGATCCGGTTTCACTGGAACCCTGGCTTTCAGTCTCGTGATTAAAGTGCTCATGGCACCTAAATCACGAGACTGAAGGAATACTTAAAGGCCTTCTGCAGCACCATGTGGACCTTGGTGCTCAGAAAGTGGCAATTATTTCCACACACTTTGTAAGCACCCAGGTGCCGCTCTAATAATAGCATGGTGCTGCAGAGGGCCTTTAGATATTCCTTCAGTCTCGTGATTAAGGTGCCACAAGCACTTTTATCATAAGACTGAAAGCCAGGGTTTCAGTGCACCCTGGTCCGTAATGGGATGTCTTTGTAATGCCCATCAGGCCACCCATAGGGTGACCGAATTTAAAAAGTAAAAAAATGGGACAGGGCAAATAACATAAAAATAGGACTAACTCTTGAAAGTGGCTGTCAAGCCACTACACTTCAGTAGCATTTGGAGGAGAAGGGGGTTTAAGTGTTGCTGTTCAAAGAAGCACATATTTATTACAAACTAGGACTATCTTAATTTGTAAAATAAACATTTCTTATCTGCGAGTTTGTGCTTTCCTGCCTGCAAGTTATAAAGACCTACTACAAAAATTCGAGACCACTGCAGTTTCCATTGGGAACATAATCTTGAGAAAGGGGGACAGAGCACCAAATACCGGGAAAGTCCCGGAAAAACCAGGACGTCTGGTCACAGCAGGCCACCCACATTGCCTGCTTGCAGAGGACATTTTAAATATTCATTCAGTCTTGTGATTACACTCCTGGCACCTCTAACCACAAGACTGAAAGAAAATGTAAAGGGCCTTCTGCAGCAGGTTATGTTATTTGTGCGGGCCTGGGTGCTTAGAAAGTGTCAGTAAATAATATTTCTTTAAATATACTGCCACTTTCTAAGCAGCCAGGCCTGCAGTAATAACACTGCCTGCTTGCTGAGGGCATTTTAAATATTCTTGCAGTTTCGTGATTAAAGTGCTTGTGGCCGCTTTAATCAGGGGACTGAAAGAAAATGTAAAGTGCCTTCTGTAGCAGGCTATGTCATTAGTGTGGGCCTAGGTGCTTAGAAAGTGGCAGTAAATAATATTTCTCCCGCCCATCTCCACTTTACACCAGCAAACAATAGAGCACAGCTATACCCCTCAATCAATTTCAGCCTAGCTGCACACATACAAACAATTCTACATGAACACCTCAACAACCTGTTAGAACTCAGCTATACCCCATCAAATAATCTGCCTAGCTGCACACATAAATGTCCTACACAGGCCTAATGCCGCCAGAATTCAGTCTCGGAGAGCAACCACTGACTGCACACATTTGACTGATCTCTCACTACCACTGCACCTAGTGTTAGGATGCAGCCACCATCACACACATCACACTGGCTGCACACATATTGAGTGCACCCAAGCAGTATATTCTATCCTACTCTCTCGACTGACCTGGACTATGGTCCCCAAGGGCGTTCAACCTGCAAGCGCTTTCAGATCATACCAATGTTATATAGGTAGGGTGACCAAACGCCCCGGTTTATCCGGGGACGGGGTCCCAGGAGTTTTTTTCATTTTAGAAACCCCGTCCAGGGTTTGCATGGTTTGGCGGCAATGGTAATTAAAATTGTAATTATTTTTCACAACACGTGAGGATTGGCTCGAACCCCCAACCTTTCAGGTACAAGTCACAACACGTACTGATTGTGCTACAGAGACTGTCTTGGAAATGGTTGTACAGCAAGCCATCTAATATCAATGAGAGCAAAGCTTGTTTTGTATGAGCATGCCAAGATTCACCGACAAAATTGCACACATGAGATCATATACAGTTTATAAAAAGGAGAAGTGCTGGAAATATGATTGGGTGGTGGTTGTGGGGGCGTGTTGGGGAGGGGCGGTAATTGGTGGGCTCTGATGGGGTAGTCTCTCTTTTATGTTGTTGGTAGTCCCGGTTTTTCGTTTAGAAAATCTGGTCACCCTATATATAGGGCGCTATGTAAATGCCAAATAAGATAACATAACATAACCTCCTCCACATGCTCCCCTCACTCGAGTTTCACCTGACCATAACTTGAGTTTCAGAAATGGAACTGAAACTTTCACTATTAAATGCAGAGCAGGAAAGATAAAAGGTGGAGTGTGCGATCCTTCCATTTCCCTATGAAGCTGGGAGCACCATTCCTTTCCTTCAAGGGAGCTCTATGGCGTCAGGAAGGTGAATTATGTGTCTAATGACAGACAGACAGCCAATGAATCCTTTTTACAACATGTAATTCATTTTTCCCATTTATTTTTCAGTCTTTGAAGCACTTTTCAAGTCTCTACTGCCAAAGTAAAAAAAAAATCATACTATCACCATGTGATTGTCTCTTGCTTTGTCAATTTCTAAAAAGTGCCGCAAGTGGCATCGATACAGGGATGTCACGTCAACTGCAGGCTTGC
Organism: Ambystoma mexicanum; assembly: GCF_040938575.1. Classification (NCBI taxonomy): domain Eukaryota; kingdom Metazoa; phylum Chordata; class Amphibia; order Caudata; family Ambystomatidae; genus Ambystoma; species Ambystoma mexicanum. Next base: position 467,756,653 of record NC_090929.1, read on the forward strand.
ATCATAGTGACTGTGGCTGATGCTGGCAATATATATTTTCTTTGCATTTACTCCAAGGAGACAAGGCCAGCTTTTCGGAATAAAGCATATTATGGGCAAGCAGGTGACACCCTGTCCCAGCCCTCCTGCCCTCCCAGAGAGACCCATCAATCTCCCGACTTCCATATGAGCATGTGCGCTTTTGAGGTACCTTGCACCAGGTTGCAATATTTCGATTGGGGGTAGGGGACTGTTGACTCCCTACCGACACTGAAGATATGGCTTGAAGCGCAATGGGCGCAGTGACTGTTCCAGCTAAAAGCAGAAAACGAAGCCTGAGCCTTTCCACGCCCACTGGTGACATCTGCTGTGCAAGCTAGGTGCGGTTATGGACGAAAGCGCACGAGTAGGCACGTCTGGTGCCCCCACGGGTACCAAGGTTACATCAGATTTCATCATGTAAGCAGCGCCCTACTCCGCCTCTAGCTGAGCCCAAACACGAAAGACTTCATCATCTCCAGTAGGAACTCATATATTCTGCCCTCGCGGGAGACTCGGGCACGTTAGATACGAGGATTTAGAGAGAGAAAAGCGTGGCCGGTCACAACCTTGCAACTGCGCGCTCAGCCTTTGGCATGCGCTTGCCACCAAGGTCGAAAGACAGCTGGGCCATGGGACAGCAGCAGTGTTACCAGGGCAGTATCTAGACAATATTGCGTGGAGGGTTAAACACCCGAATGGACCCCCTCGTCCCCACCCATTGCTCCTCTACTGCTACGCTGCAATCCCGCTCCAAAATCACAAATCATAGCATTTTATCGTTTTATGCACTTATACTTAAAATTAATAGGTGAACCACGTACACAACCATATTACAAACGGGAATTAATTTTCATTATCCCATGTTCCTTCATGTGCTAAATGAAGAGCAACTTTTAGATGTTGCTACAGCAAATGTCTGTACTGCCACTGCATAATCAATTGTTTGTTAAATAGTTGCTCTATAATGGAAGCGTAGCATGAGCCAATAGCTCTCTTCCGTTGGTGAACGCAGCGCCTGGAGGCCGTTCCAAATGCGCCAGCGGAAGAATGGAAGATGGGTGTGAAATGAAGGGAAAGAAGTGGTGGCGAAAAAGCAGGCAGTTCCCAGCTATTTTAAGGAAGGTTAGGTTACAAAGACTGCCTTGAAGCTAATTCGAAGTGCTATAGGAGAAGGCCAGAGGCGTAGGTAAGCTATGAGGTGAAGCAGTCATCTTGCCATTTGATCTGAATACCTAAACAAATTATAACAAAACCTGTAAAATATCGAGAATGCATGAACTTTTAATGGAAAAAATCAGATATACCTTGAGAGTACCTGAGGATAGGATGACACTAGCTGGAAAATGCCATGAGCACTTTGGCATGTGATGGCAATACATGACTTATGGTGTGAGTAGATGGGTATATCATGTTAATTTCTGGCAAATGGTTACAAGAGCAGCATGCTTATTTTGAGATGGGACTTTGCAGGTTTGAAATACTGGTTGTGATGACTAGACCCTTCATCCTTCTGAGGGTGATGAATCAAGTACCATAAGTGGGTAATGGGACGGGGATCTGACCCTGTCAAGAGTGTATGGGGACCTCTCTCAACCTGGGACAGGAGGCCTACAAAGTTGTTTACCAGAGCCAGTCCTGCCCTAGAGTCGGGGTGTGGGAGTTGGGAATGCACCAGTCGTTGTCACTTATACATGTGCCTAGATGCAAATGTCAAGTACCACTGTCAATCACCCCATGCCTGTTGTACACAATGTTGGCTAGTCTCTTTTGTTTGTCTAGCATAGGACTACTACTACCAGGAGTTATTGTGGTAAATACCCTGATTCAGCACTCCCCTGGAAGAGAGGCAACGGAGAGCAAGGAAGCAGCAGAAAGCCACGTCAGTCAAACCCGCTCGTGGGAAGCTCCATCTAACGCGGACACACACTCTAATGGTGACTTTTCTCATAGCAGCCATCATTATAACGAGCCATCAGACCTGCGTACGAAAAGGGAGTAGGGCTTAAAGCCCATTTCGTACTTTACCATTGTAACCTGGCCCACGGCCAGAAAAAAGGCAGGTGTTAACCCGTGGAATCAGCAGACAAACACTGCTTAGGAGGGAAAGGGGAGGATAAGAGGACAGAGGGGACCAATCATTGTGGCTTGTTCGGGGGAAGACCAGGGAGGAGAAGACAGACCAAGAGACCAGGCAGAGGAAGGATGCTGCAACAACGTGTGGCGGAGACTGAGAAAGAGCATTTGCAAAGTAACATATTGGTTGGTGGGAAAAAGTGGTACGTGGGATATGGAGTGCGGATATGGTGAGTAAAGATAGTGAATGAGATTAAGGCTAAGAGTAGTGGGTGTATGTGAGAGTGGGCGTACCATGTGAATGAGAGAGTGAAATGGGGGGTGACTGGGGAAGAAGGGGGTGTGGAGTGTAGAGTAGTGAAATGGAGAGGGTGTTAGAGTGCAAAGAAGAGTAGGAGGTGAAAGAACATCGGATAGAGTGGTAGAGCAAGGACAGAAGAACAATGGGAGGAAGAGAAGGGAGGAAACTAGAAGGAAGGGAAAGAAAGGAGACGCACAAGGGTAAGTAATAAAAGAGTGAGAGAGGAAAAGACAGGTGGAGCATGAGAAACTGTAAGGCACCCATTTCAATTCCAAATACTATTGGTGTTCTGTGGGAATGCTGGATAAGATCCAGCTAGGAATTCCAGAGGGAGACACCTTGATAAGGTGTCTGAATTTAGGTTCTCAGCATTAGCTAGTTAGCTGTAGAAAGTAGGTATTACCGATCTCTAGTAACTACCTTGAGAAGTAGGGACGGACGCCTGGGCTAGGGAGGGAAAGTCCACAGGTGACGAGAGAGAGGGGGTGGCCCTTAGTGAGTCCTTCTCTAAAAATGTTAATAAAAACCCATGACCCTTCTTCGAGAGTTGATGTTCCAGTAATAACACTGATTAATACAGTGGGCCATCTACATGAAGCTGTCTAAAAAGTACCAAATTATAATTGTATGATGCAAGTAAAATGGCAACATAATGAAATTACTAGTACATTATGATGCTTGCGGTTGCCTGATGGCAATGCTGGTAGTTTGAGAGAGTACCTGGCAATGATGAGCGTGCCTTATTGTATAATGAAAATACCTGTGTTTGTTTGTGTATTAACATATCCTGGCAAACTCTATTGAACACTGTTAACTTGGACATGTGATTGTAACAATAGGCATCCTGTCAATGTACATGGGCAGTACCTACAGTAGCACCAAAGAAAGCATTTCTGCTACAAGCAAGCGAAAACTGTTCGTTTTCTTAATGCTTTTCTACCTTTGCACATAACATTTCTCACAGTAAATGAGAGAATCACGAAATTGCTCCTGGGCACTTAACACCACCAAAAGAAGTAATCCCCTTATGCGCATTTCCCTCAATCTGCAACCCTTAAGTGTTTCTAATTCCCGGACCCTTTGCCAAAAGTTAAAGGACAGCAACAAACCTAAAGGGTAACAATATTGTAATTTCTCCTAATTACTTAAACTTTGTTTGCCTCCAAATAAACCGCATAGTTTAGCAGGGTGACTCCATGTCACCTGAACACGTGTTCTCCAGTCTTGGGCTCTCAGGTAACGGATCTATTCATTATGGGAGTTGTAGTCTTCTTTGTTTGAACTTGATTATCAGATCAGGACACAATGACTTTAAAAGGAAACCCCAGTAATCTTCAGATGACATGGAGTCACTCGTTTCATCACCCCAAAACATCTTGCAAACAAGAAAATTAGCCTCGTCGCTTGCTACAAGACCATACATGCCAGTTACTGCCTTCTGCATACATTAAGCCTTCCTTTTTCCATTTATTTTGGTCTTCGACTTTGCCCCCACAATCTCCCACTCGTGCAGGACGTCTCTGGCCCCTTTCATTAAGCCAGCAAAAAAGCCCTTTCAATCTACATTGAACTTACTTTATTTATTTTATTTAATGTGATATCATTTTATATACAAAAACTTTACACATACATCAATAAATTCATACATTAATTTTCTAAATTCTTACACATCTTATGACAAAGAAAATCAATAATTATTTCATATATATGTTATCAAAACTAAAACAATAAATACATATCCAACAGAGCCACTTGTAATAAATTACAACTAATGTCTCCTGACATAATTTACTATCTATGTCAATTGGTGTTATTTAGGCTCCTATAGTTTAACTAATAAACCAATATATTTGGTAAACTTATTAAAAACACAAGGCAATTTCCAATGACCATAAGGAATCAACTACATAATAGTAAATAGTTCAACAATTACTTTTCCTCGATAACTCATTGCTCTGCACCATAATGTGTTACCAATGTCACCAGCTTCAATACTTCCATTGCCCACAGTGGTGTACATTCATTCTGCTACAAGAAGAAGTTTTACACTAATTTACTTTCATCATATAACCTTTTGTTAGCCATGATCCATAGTCTATAAAGTGTTAAGTGTAGACTAGCATTCAAGGTGTTCAGGCTTGAGTGCCGGAATTAATCTTCTTTAATATGATCTAAATTATGAACATATGCGCCATAGTGCTTAACGTAGAATAGGCCCATCTCAGGTCATAATGTAAGAATATGTCTTGCTGTTTCTAGTACCATTCGAGATTCAGCAGTAACGTTCTGTTTTGGGCAACAATCGTTCTGGCCCTATCACCGCTAGCACTGGTAAATTATCTATGCGCAGTAAAAGTATAAACCGCCTTAGATTGTCTAAAGGGCAAAGATTTAGATATTTTTGTGCCTTTTTAAATGTATGCAATACATGGGTAACAAATCTATAGCTCTTCAGGCTATCTAAGTGTGCATAATTATTTTGCCAATCCCAAATCTTCAGATGCTTTCCCAGTTGATATTTTAAGATTCCAAAATTTTCACCCCACTTGGGAGTCCATCCTATTGCTTCAAACAGTGTAGCCATTTCTGCTGTTAATTTAATTTGTTTTTACCGCATATGCCCTCCTCAATACATGCTAATAATAGATTAGTGGGATTGTTATGAATTTTAATATATAATTCCGCCGTTTTTCCTAACACAATCGATTTCAGAGAAAGTATCCCTAGCTCCAGTCGCAGGATAGCCATAGGTATCCCCTGCGGGAGACCCAAAAGCTTCCTCCAAAACATACCCTCTATTATCCTGAGCCAGTCCCGTTGAACTAGTTGAACTTAATTAACTGAACAGTTAATCCAGTTGAATTTAATGAAATGTGGTTCTTGAGATGAAGTCTATTCCCTCCTTTCACCTACGGGTGCAGTTGAGGTATTGGTGTGTACTCAGAAAGTTCCCCTACAAAGTCTCTGTGCCTTTAAGGCTGGATTGAGAGCAGTGCTTTATGGGAGAGGCAGAATCAAGAGGAGGGTTTTAGTTAGGGGCGAGGCCTAAGTACTGTTAGGTGGAGTTTCCCACCCATCCGTACTTGGGCATGCCCCCTAACTAGAGGCCCCACACCCCTTTGTAGAGGAGGAGCAAAGTACGCCCACTTCAACCACCTCACCTGTATTGCCTATATGTTGGGAGCCAGCATGTGAGACATGTGCGGTACCAGTGAAAATACTGATACCTAAGAGAATCCTGGAAGCAAGGTTCTCATTGAGAAAACAGTACCTGCATACAAGAAAATATGATGGCCGTTTGAATGAAATCCCGGAAGAAGCAGAGCAAATGAATGGACAAGACGAATGGTAACATCACACAGAGCAGAGGTGACGTAACTAGAACAGATGCAGAAACTAGAGAATGCAGATATTCTAAAAGGTATCAAGGATAAGTGACATCTTGGGATCAAGGTGAAGAAGCTTATGCCATAAAATGGATGAAGAAATCCAGTTACTTTACACGTGTGCAGCTGCAAAAGAAATGCAAGCAGACAAAGTATTCTTAAGGCTGGCTTTATAGTGGATAGATTGCGGCATGTGCTATTATATACATATATGCATTAAGTATAAACAATGGATGTTTCCAGTACGTGTTATAGCAGAGTTGGACTAAAAATGGAAAGCTTCATCTTCAGTGTGGTGCAGTAAGAAAACACATGAATTAAAAGTGAATCTCGGCAAGACGAGGCTGAATGAACCATGAAGTCAAGCCAAGAAGCCAAGGTCTTATCAGGATGAAGTTAGCTAGCAGTGGATACAAAATCATGTGAAAGAACAGCTCCTGTTCAGACGGCATGAACAACACACGAAAGACGTCAGAGGTCTATTAAAAAATAGTATTTTAAAGACAGTAAGAGCTCGAAACCATTGTCTACAGTCACGTGGAAGGATGAAGTTCAACGAGCAAGATGTTCACACCTATGCATGAGGGCAGAGCGTGCCTTCACTCCCCTGATTCTCCACGGTACAGAACAAACTCGAGCCGAGCTTCAAAGCATAATTGACTACGCTGACCACTGAGGTGATGATAGATTGAAATGCTCATTGATGGGAAGCTAGGGTAAGATGAGCTACCCAGCACCTGGAAGTCCGATCTGCGTGCTGCTAGACGTAGGTGGAAAAGTACTGACGAAGGTTAGAGTGCCAACCAATTGTAGGGGACCGCGTAATTAAGGGTCCTATAGTTTGTGTAGCCAATGGGACGTAGTGTATTTAGTGACATTCATAGTGCTCATTTTTGAGGGAAGGGCTTAGATGTTAAGAAACCTATCAATTTCACTTACTATCCCATACTATTATAGATCGTATATTTAGATGTTCACTCTGAGCCTATCATAGTTAGTAAGATGTTCTGTAGTTTGCCACGTAGGATGACGTTGGTAGTGACGCAGGTCAACATCAATGATGACAAGTTTTGAATATAAAAATACCGTTTTTTATGAATTTCGTTGACTAAGAGGATCGAGTGAATTCGTTGCTGTTCGTAATGCTCCCTGTTTCAGAAAATTTAAAATAAAACAGTTATCCCTTTTACCAACTAACTGAGTCATTTTTATTATTGATGTTGAGTAACTTCTGCATCCTCATCCATCTCCAGGGTAATTGCTACTCATCTTAAAGGGCTGAGGTTATTCAGTTCACCGTCACCTATGGGGGGGTCGATGGGAGCCTGACAATTTCTTGGTTCCCAGGCAGTGGCAGCCAAGCAGGAGAGCTGTGGTGCACTATCATCATACCTTTAGTGCGCCCAGCATCTCCTTTTTGGTCCTAAATCATGGGCTCTGAGAACCTCTGATACGCTGCCTGTGAGGGTGGTGGGCGGGGGGCGGTCAGAGCCTGCGATTAAGAAACAAGAGGAGAGGTTGGGTGCATCAAAGGTATTGTAGCATGCCCCCAGCTCTTCTCTTGTTTCTTTATAAAAGGAGCTAACCCCCAGCAGGCAGCCTTTTTATTCAAGAAGCTGTATGGTTAAAGGGCTAATTGCGAAGACCGCCGACAGTGCAGGCAACCCTTTAACCATGCAGCTCCATGAGTGAAAGGACTGTCTGCTGGGGGCTGGCTCTTCTCACTGAGAAACAGAAGGCACCCTGGAGGCACCCAGCCTTTACTTTTGTTTCTTAACATGAGGAGCCAACCCACAGCAGGCAAGTAAAAAGTAAGGATATATAGGGCCACATGGGATTAGTGATAGGGGGTGAACTGGAGTGACACACGGGCGAGGGGGATGCAACTGTTACACGAAAAGAGGTGTGGGGTTAGGGGGCTTGTGGTCTATATTTCTTTAGACGGGTCTGCTAGTGCAGAGGCACATTTGTGGAGACGGATGGTTTTTTCCAGGACCAGGTTCTGGCCCGGTCACACACAGGGCAGTAATGTAAAAGGAAGACAAGAGATGCAGTGTTTTAGCTTGTTACTTTTCGCGCCCAAGGTTCAGTGAGAACAGGACAGCCGCGAAGACGGCAGAGGGGAGGAGGTTGGGGGCTGGCTTGCTGGCTGTGCACGTACAATGAAGGGGGGAGGTGCAGGCCTGCATTCAGCGTTTACATGCAGCCTAATAGAAAATGGAGTTAGTAACTAAACAAAATGGAGTCTCGTGGCTTGTAGACCATGCACAGTTATGTGGTATTCAATGGATAGCCCACACCTTGGCCAGAGGTGCGTTGTCACCCGTGGAATGAGCATATTGTGTGCGCTGTTAGGAATGAAGGGGGACCTGGGAGACCCTTCCTCCCTTACATTGGCAGGGGTAAAATCCTTTAAAGTGTCTGAAAATACCAGAGAAAACTCTCATAAGTATACGATCACAAACACAATATTTCTTAACAATGTGCATCTCAAAACAATTCTGTATAAAAAGACCATAAACCCGACCTGATAATAACGGGAAACACAGTGGCCATGTACTACCTCAACAAGAGAGGATGTCTAGGGCCACTACCACTGTGCAGAGAGGCAATGCAGCTCTGGTACTGGGCAATTGAAGAACAAATCTCCCTATCAGCAGTTCACCTAGACAGGGGAGGAGAACACGGCGGTGGACGCTCTGAGCAGGCAGAGTATAGTCTCTCACGAGTGGGAACTAGCTCAGGAAATCCTTCAAGAGATCTTCAGCCTTTGGGGAACCCCTCAAGTGGATCTGTTTGCGACCAGTGTCAACCGGAAGTGCGAACTGTTCTGCTCCAGGGAATTTCCCCTAAGAGGAGCTCTAGGAGACACGTTTGTGGTGAACTGGGCATTTCCACTCCTGTCTGTGTTTCCTCCAGTCCCCGTCATTCCTCACGTGATTAGGAGGTTGAGAATGTTTGGGAAATCCATTATCCGAATTGCCCCGGATTGGGCCAGGAGAATGTGGTACTCGGACCTTCTTGACATGTCCATTTGCCCGCCAATACGTCTTCCACAAAGAGAGAAGCTTTTCTCGCCAGAGGAGGATCGGGTTCACCATCCAGATGTCAAAACACTCAGCCTTCACGGATTGGTTTCTGAGAGGCTGAGGTTAAAGGATTGGGACCTCCCGGGTGACGTAATGGAGATTTTGCTTTCAGCCAGAAGGCCAGCAACAAAGTCCTTGTACCACTGCCATTGGAACACATTCTGTAGCTGGTGCAGGGACAAGAATGTGGATTCTTTACTATGCAAAACAATGGAGGTGTTATCCTTTCTACCGTACCTAGCCAATCTGGGGATCCAGATTGGGACCATTTGGCGTCGCTGTCCATCTTCAAGCGCTCGTCTGAGGAAATTTCATATTTTAAGATACCTTTGGTGATCCAATTTCTCAAGGGACTCACTAATGTGTTCCCTCCATCCCCCTTTCAGGTTCCCTTTGGGGACCTCAATCTGTTAAAATGTCTTATGTGTGCACCATTTTGAACCTCTACATTCATGTTCCTTAAGGCTACTAACTTTCAAGACCATCTTGTTGGTAGCACTAACTTCAGCCCGTAGAGTTAGTGAGTTGCAGACACTTTCCTCTAAATCTCAATTTACAGTGTTTCACAAGGACAAGGTTGTCCTGAGGGTTAAGCCTTCATTTCTACCTGAGGTCATTTCAGACTTTCATTTATGACAAAAGATTGTTTTACCAACTTTCTATCCTCCACCTCATACTGGCAAGGAAGAGGAGAGGTTGCAGAGGCTCGATCCATGTAGGGCACTGAGCTCTACATTTCTAGGTTGTCAGAACATTGGATGACCAACTATTCATAGGTTATACGGATCATAGAATGGGTCAGGCTGTAACAAAGCAGTCCTTATACAGATGGATTATTCTAGCTATTTTAGAATGCTACAGGCTGGCGGGCAAGGATCCTCCAGAAGGCTTGAGGGCCCATTTCACTAGGGGGATGGCTACTTCCTCTGCTCGGCAAAGAGGTGTTCCTATATAAAATATTTGTGAGGCAGCTACATGGACAGCAATACACACTTCCACAAAGCATAACTGCCTTGATTATACCGAGATTTGTCTCCAGGCACTTCTTCTATTACTCCATCTGAAGTAAATTTACCCTCCATGGTGTGGGGCACATTACCCAGATCCGGTGATGTTATTACACCGCATTATGTTTCTTTGCTTGTTTCTATCAATAAGTCTTGGTCTATATATACTATCTGTTCCTCTGACTCAATTTAACTATACACAGACTTAAGCACTTTTTATTTTTTGGATTATGGGCACACACTTCTGCCAGAAGCACTACTCTCTAGAACTGCTGGCTTTGGGTGTTAATCTCCGCTTTTCGTCCCTATCCTTAGCGGAGGTATTGATCACTTTTGTTCAAGACTTGAGTTTCTCTTCTTTTTTTACTTTTATTTCCGACAGGAATTGAAATGTTTTTAATCTTTCATTAGCCATCTACGGGTGGCTTTTTAACTTGAATTTTTTGCCCTTTCCCTTTACCCTTTTCTGTTTTTTTCATAGGGGTTAAAAACCGTATACATCTGACTTTTGGTCCTGAGGAAGGCGTTTTCTGTTTAGACCTCTATGCCGAAACGTATTTGACCACACCTGACTGACCTCTTTGGCTGACAGCGGTGGCCACTGTGCCTATATGCATTAGGCCAGTTCACACATACATAGACCTGAGCAGCACTGTAAGAAGCGGTTGGCAAGTGTGAATGTATAAACCAAGCTTACACTAGCCATACATCTCCACACCCCACTAGGAATTATAATTGTTTCTTTCGTTCCTTGGTTTTCCTTGGAATGTACACAGGTGGACTCCCATAAATAAAACAGGGTGAAAACTAAATAACTTTATAATATTTTTCTGCCTATAAGGATAGAATTCATGTCCTGTGATATTTAGAATTGTTTTGTTTAAATGTAAAGTCTTTTTTTCAGTGGTTTGTCCTTTTGAATTGTTTAATCTTTTGTATATTTTCTTTACTTTACCTGTTTCCAATTATTATTGTTTTTTTACGATGCATGATTTATTCTGATGCCGTTAACATGATTATAATATGTTATGTATTCAAAATTGAACCTGCTTCCAGATAATATTTTGTTAAATGACATTGAGGCTCATGCACAAAAGATTGTTTTATGTTTTTCATTAAAATAACGAGAAATATTAATTTTTGTATGATCAAGATTCGGCACTGTGTCATATGTATATCTTCAAAGCAATGATCTTCTGATAACATTAATGACATAATTATATGCAAAGAAGAGGTTAAACACACATAACTTAGGAGCAATAGATTTAGTCTGTGGTAACCCTTGCTTAAAACAGTTTAACACACAAACTGAGGTTAGAGAAAATAAGGTGAGCATCGGTAATGGATATACCGCATCACCATTACTTTATTCCCTGTGGGAACACAATTTTGTGATTTTTGTTGCATTCTTTCCCCAGTCTCCCACAGAGTAGGGGTTTCACCCTTCAGTATATATATTTTTTGTCAGCCTTGGCTGACTGTAGGGTTATAAATAGGCCTAGGGTACCAAATCACACTCAGGGTTCCCTAGCCCTACAACTTGCAGTGTTCCGTTGGAACAGTTTTATCCCTTCAAATAGACATTTTGTTTGTTTATAACTTTCACCAGTTTCTGTTCCACACCCTTTTTTCACTTTCACGTTTCTTGTTGATTCTTTCTTGAACTTTCTCTAACTTTTTCACTAATAGGCTCTTCTCACATTGTTCTTCCACTGTACTTCGTTATGATATGATATGATATGATATGATAAGGCATTTGTAACGCGCCTATACACAAGTGTTTCAAGGCGCGACGAGGCAGGGGGGGGGAACAAGGGGAGACAGACAACGATCTTACTAGGCCAGGTGTCATTCAGATCGCGCAAGTGCAAGGGTAGAGGGGAAGGGAAAAGTGCATGGGGGAAAGGGAGAGGGGAAAGTGCAGTACAGGGTTATAAGCATACAGCATACAGGATAAATAACAAGGGCCTGCTGGTGGCAAGTGCGAGGTAAGTGCAGACAAGTGCTGGGAAGGGGGGCTGTATGGATACAGACACAGTCCCGTAGTGCAGGGGTTGCCGTGGAGGCAGTGCAGGGGAGAGTGGCTGGGCCGAGAACGGTGAATGGCCCAGTTGCAGATTCAGTGCAGTTTCAGTAGTATTAGCAGGGGAGAGGGGGAGAGAAAGCGGAGGCAAAGAGGAAGGTTTTGAGGTGCTTCCGGAACCGGAGGTGGTTCTCCTCAAGTTTCAGGGAGGTAGGAAGGCTGTTCCAGAGGGAGGCCCCTGCAGTGGAAAGAGATCTGCCCCCAACTCGTTGTTTGGAGAAGCGGCTGACCCTGAGGGAGTTGGAGGCGGATGAGCGAAGAGCTCGAGAAGGAAGATATTTAGGAAGAGAGAGTTGAAGGTATTTTGGCGTTGGGCCAGGATATGGCAGAGAATGCCACATTGAGTTTCAGTGAGGAACAAATATTGACCATAATTGGAGGCCCTTCATTCTTTGACCAAGGGGACAATACTATCCCCATACTAACACAAAGCAATACTGAAGAACTGTTAAAATTAAAGAAGAAGGGATTCAGAACGGAATTGCATGGGCATTTCTTGAGAGAATATTTGAGAGCAAGCATCATCCCGGCTGGGCTGGTGATACATAATGAGCCAGGTCTTTTTCTGGAAGATGAGGAATACAAAACTGGCTTTAGCAAAATTGCCACAAAATGCAGTAGAGACCTCATGGCCCTAACAATTTCAACAGCACAGAGATTAGCAGTAAAAGTACAAAAGGAAATTGAGACCGATGAATTGAAATTTAAGTCTAATCCTCTAATTGTCAACCCAGAGGAGAAACTAATAGAAATTGAAAAACTCTTTGAAGAATTTAAAACATCTACATTATCAAAAAAAACAAAAAAACTCAATAAAGATATTCAAGAGTTTAGATTGGAGAGAATATAAACATATCTGAGTGCAGAATATTTACAACAAAAAAATCAAGAAAGATCACAACAGACTGGACGAAATAGGAGAGGCCCAAGGAGGTGGGTCACATTCTCCGACAATAGCAGTGACTCTGCAGGGGAAGACCAACACCAATCGGGACCCCAACAAAACTTTCGATCTAGGGGCCAAAGACCTTTTTTAGGGAGAGGCCCTTTCCGAGGCTATTAAGGGGACTTTTACAGTCAACCATGGGATAGATGGGGGGCCGGAGATGGCAACGACCACGCAGGAGAGGCTACAACCAATAGAAGCCCCTGCTATTCCTATGGTAACTAACATGGAAGTTCAAACTATTCCAGTCTTTAACTTATCAGATACCATATTATCCGACCAACAAATCCAACTCCTTATTAAGGGCCTCTCTTTCGTCCCCACCAATAGGACGGATTGGTACTCCACGGAAGTGGAGATGAAACAATTCTTCTGGAAAGTTAGACTGAGTAACTATTTCCGAGAACAGGGGGAAAGCGAAACCGTAACTGATACAGGACTGAGGGTCCCTTCTGCCTTTACTCCATCAGACAATCAGGTGGCGGAGGAAATCATCTTATTTGAGAAATGTGTCCTGAATGATCTGAAAAAACTTCAGAGCACAAATCACCAGGTTAGAAACAACCTCTCTAACGAAGAGAAAAAAGCTTTGGAAGAATTAACATCTAACCCAAATCTGATTATCAAACCTGCAGATAAAGGGGGAGGGATTGTCCTTTTCTCATGGATGCGTTACAACCGCATGGCCCTGGACCTCTTGGAAGATACCCGAAGTTATTGTCCCCTGAGAAAGGATCCCTCATTAGATATAGAAAGAGAGATCAGGGATGTCACTCAATATGCAGCAGATCGATCATGGATAACGAAGGAAGAACTTGAATATTTAAATCATTCTGAGAAAAGGACTCCCTCCTTCTATAGCCTCCCTAAGATACATAAGGATCAAACACAGCCACCAGGCAGACCGATTGTGTCTGGTTGTGGCTCCATTTTGGAACCGTTGTGTAAATTCATAAATCTATTCCTGCAACCAATTAGCAAACAAACTGACACATATCTGAAAGATACTACAGCAACTATAAAAATCTTTGAGGGAGAACCGTCCGATGCAGACCAGGACTTTTTAGTCACGATGGACATTACTGCACTCTATACTAATATCCCTCAGGAGGAGGCAATAGAGATAGTCCACCTTTTTCTTACCCATCAGGCAACCCAACACAGGGTTCCAGCGGCTTTCATAATAGACTAATGACGATTGCACTACAAAGGAACTTCTTTGTTTACTCAGGGCAGTTCTACCTGCAAACAAGAGGTACGGCAATGGGAGGAGCCTTTGCCCCCAGCCTTGCGATCTTGTTTATGGCGGCCTTTGAGATGAGATATGTTCTCTCAGAAAACAACATCTATAAACCACACATTAGAAAGTGGTATAGATATATTGACGATGTCATTTTCCTGTGGAGAGGCAACATTGAGTCCCTACAGGAATTTTTTGCCTACTTGAAGAACTGCCAACACAACACTATTAAATTCACGATGTTACATTCCAAATCGACAATTAATTTCCTGGATTTATGTATCAACGTGAAAGTTGGACATTTGGCATGTACTTTATATAAGAAAACTACTGACAGAAACACTTTTTTACATTTTAAGAGTTTCCATCCTAGATCTCTTAAAGAGAATCTGCCATTCAGTCAATTTCTTAGACTTCGAAGAAATTGTACTGAGATTGCTGACTATTACACACATGCCAACAAATTAGCAAGTGATCTTAAGGAACGAGGCTACCCGAAGAAACTGGTATCCCATGCCCTAAAGAGAGCAAGATTCACGCCTCGAGAAAACTTGCTGGAATCCAACTCGAGAACACAAAAACAGGATCGCATAACATGTGTCACTACTTATAGCACACAATCATTTGCAATCAAGAAGACACTCTTGAAATATTGGTCCATGGTGAGTAACTGTCTCCAAGATAAAGGCAAACCTTTATTTGCATTTAAAAGATCGAGAAACTTGAGGGACAAACTGGTACATTCTACTAGCCACGGCAAACCCAACACAAGTCACAGAATCCTTAGACCGTTGTTGGGTCATTTCCCCTGTGGAAACTGCCGGGCTTGTAAATATACAAAGAAAATGTCCAATTTCAAAATTCAGGAGAGAACATGGGACATACGCTTTTTGTCGAATTGTAAAACCGCCAATGTCATTTACTGCATCCAATGCCCATGTGGACTGAGGTATGTGGGCCAGACCACAAGACCAGTCCACATAAGGATCAACAAACACCGATCCAGGATTAAGTGTAAGAATCACCAAGCGCCAATGGTGTCTCATTATGTGGCCTTTGCCCATCCGTCTGAGGACATTCAATGGTGGGTATTGGATACTGTGAAAAATAGTTCCAACCCTAAGAGAGCATTGAATGACAAAGAGTCTAGGTGGATCCATCGACTGCAAACTCTTGATAAATTGAGAGGTCTGAATGAGGAAACCCCCTCCTATCAATTTTTACATTGACTTTGGATACCCCCCAAAATGTATCCTACATTTTGGCGTTTGATTTTTCCGTGGACTTTTCTGATGCTTAGCCCAATCCATGTGGTCACTCCTTTCCCATGTTATTGACTATGACTGCACTGCACTTACAGCAGCCCCGTAGCAGTAATAGCTCCAACACACCCAGGCAGCCACCATACAGACCAGACGGTTTTCCGTCTGCAATGCGCATTATTTTCTGACGTTGTATTTAGCGGCCTGGCCCGCTTGACCGCTGTGCTACCATCACAAGCAGGGTGTTATTCCCCCTTCTGGCCACCACCACTACAATGGCGCACTTTTTCTGGCGCCTGGACTGCATACCCAGTCTCGAATTACGCCAGTAACGTGGCTGCTCAGGCGCACGCCACTCAACTCGATGATCTTTCATCTATACGATTGCATATCGAGCTCGCTTAACTCAATCAGGGCTGCATTACTATATCTTGGACATCATTGCCGTGAGGACCTTTTAGCCTCGCACGGCTTAACTGGTGAGACTGCGGAAACTGTATGATGATGACACGCGCTGCTTTTCATCCCGGTACACCCACATGACAGCCCTGCTGTGCTTATCAGAGTTTTTCTTCTCTCATGGGATTCGGGGGAGTATGAATGATTAGAGGCCATACTTGCTTTTGTTGCTCCCTGTAGTCCCCAGCCCACACCTTAGTTGTGGTCCGCATACAGTGAGCGCTTTACCTTAATGCATTATTTTGGCATTTGTTTTTCTTGACCTTTAGATGCACAGATTCAAGACGAGTAACGAGCGATCCATCTGATACGTGCACACAAGAATACACGCTACTTTTCAATGACCAGCATTAACCACGGCTTCAGGTCAGCCTCTTATTTTAGTACTTTTACTGTCTATACACTGTCTACCACGTAGGCTTTAGGAACATGATGCGAGAGAACTTGACATATTTTTCGGGTTCTACTCTTGTTTCCTCCCTAGAAAAGCGATGCGAATATCGGCCCTTTGCACCTGAGCGCCTTCAAGCTAGTTGACACCATAATACTCCAATCCAGCCTAGCCGAGATTTGTCTCCAGGCACTTCTTCTATTACTCCATCTGAAGTAAATTTACCCTCCATGGTGTGGGGCACATTACCCAGATCCGGTGATGTTATTACACCGCATTATGTTTCTTTGCTTGTTTCTATCAATAAGTCTTGGTCTATATATACTATCTGTTCCTCTGACTCAATTTAACTATACACAGACTTAAGCACTTTTTATTTTTTGGATTATGGGCACACACTTCTGCCAGAAGCACTACTCTCTAGAACTGCTGGCTTTGGGTGTTAATCTCCGCTTTTCGTCCCTATCCTTAGCGGAGGTATTGATCACTTTTGTTCAAGACTTGAGTTTCTCTTCTTTTTTTACATTTATTTCCGACAGGAATTGAAATGTTTTAAATCTTTCATTAGCCATCTACGGGTGGCTTTTTAACTTGAATTTTTTGCCCTTTCCCTTTACCCTTTTCTGTTTTTCTCATAGGGGTTAAAAACCGTATACATCTGACTTTTGGTCCTGAGGAAGGCGTTTTCTGTTTAGACCTCTACGCCGAAACGTATTTGACCACACCTGACTGACCTCTTTGGCTGACAGCGGTGGCCACTGTGCCTATATGCATTAGGCCAGTTCACACATACGTAGATCTGAGCAGCACTGTAAGAAGCGGTTGGCAAGTGTGAATGTATAAACCAAGCTTACACTAGCCATACATCTCCACACCCCACTAGGAATTATAATTGTTTCTTTCGTTCCTTGGTTTTCCTTGGAATGTACACAGGTGGACTCCCATAAATAAAACAGGGTGAAAACTAAATAACTTTATAATATTTTTCTGCCTATAAGGATAGAATTCATGTCCTGTGATATTTAGAATTGTTTTGTTTAAATGTAAAGTCTTTTTTCAGTGGTTTGTCCTTTTGAATTGTTTAATTTTTTGTATATTTTCTTTACTTTACCTGTTTCCAATTATTATTGTTTTTTTACGGTGCATGATTTATTCTGATGCCGTTAACATGATTATAATATGTTATGTATTCAAAATTGAACCTGCTTCCAGATAATATTTTGTTAAATGACATTGAGGCTCATGCACAAAAGATTGTTTTATGTTTTTCATTAAAATAACGAGAAATACTAATTTTTGTATGATCAAGATTCGGCACTGTGTCAAATGTATATCTTCAAAGCAATGATCTTCTGATAACATTAATGACATAATTATATGCAAAGAAGATGTTAAACACACATAACTTAGGAGCAATAGATTTAGTCTGTGGTAACCCTTGCTTAAAACAGTTAAACACACAAACTGAGGTTAGAGAAAATAAGGTGAGCATCGGTAATGGATATACCGCATCACCATTACTTTATTCCCTGTGGGGACACAATTTTGTGATTTTTGTTGCATTCTTTCCCCAGTCTCCCACAGAATAGGGGTTTCACCCTTCAGTATATATATTGATTCTACCTTAAGTCAGGATGGAAGCTTTGGAAAAGCTGTTCTCCATCCTTTTCATGGAAACCATTGATGAATACATTCTTACTCCCTCCACCAAAACTAACACTGCTTTGGGAGTCTATCAAAGATGAGGAATATGTGAGAGGACACAATCCATTCGAAGAACAAGTAACTTACCCCTGGTAACGTTTCTTTGACTGGATGTTCCTTCCAGGTATTCCTCATCGCCCTCCCAGCCTACCCCTCAGTAGAAATTCCCATGCTATTACAGCTTTCGCTCCTTCAGTACCTAGTACGGGCAAACCCGTGTTGTCCCGGGTAGTCCTACTTGAGAATTACCCAAAAAAAAGAACTGAAGCCAACGGGCGCTGCACGTGCTATATATGCCTTTCATGACATTGTCCATGAGACTGAGGCCCTCGAGGGAAATCGAGTCAACTGCAACAACGCACAGCACCCTCTGCTGAAAGTAATGTTCCGAAGTAGCTGAAGCTTGATATTGAATATCAAAGATGAGGAATACATGGGAGGAACATCCAGTCGAAAAAATGTTACCGGGGTAAGTAACTTGTTCTTCGTTAAGGACAATGACAAGCTGTGCATTGTGAATTATCTTTTGGCCAGTCTTCGGAGGCGGGCAGCCTGAGTACGACCCCCGTGTAGTCTGGTAGGAATGGTCAGCAGTTGCACCATGAGATGCCAAAGTAAAGACAGGATTTCCATCTGAGTTCAAAATGGCCAGTGGATGTCCAGAAGTCTCGGCGCCCACTGCAGAGTGAACAGAAGCAGGCAATTGGAAGGAGACCGAACGTATGTAATGCCCTGCGCTTTGGCTACTTTGATGGAGAGTGGAAGAGCAAGAGCAGAACCAAACACACAGCCTGGAGCAGAGAGTGGAAGGGCAGACCAATGTGAAGAAGAGCACAGCACTTTTAGTGGAGGGAAAAGCAGCTATACTACAGCATTCTCTGCCTAGTCGGAAACATGGCTGAGCTGGAGAGACACGAGAGGACCCTCCTTTTTTAATTTTAGAATTTTTCAAATCTGTTTTTCATTAAGGCGCACACCTTTCCTCAAAGGCAGCAATGCACTTACAACCCACTATGAAAACAAAATAACATTTAAAATAAGCAGAATTGAATAATAGAAAATAATGAAAGCAATGGTAAATGCATGAATAATACACTAAATGAAACAGATGGTTTTTAAGGCCCTTCATAAATTCAAGCAATGTGCAGAGTTAGCAAATTAAGTAGTCCGAGGATTATATAAACGCAAAATAACAATGTGTCTTGTAAGCCTTGATCTGCAACAGATGCACAACTTAATAGCCAGGTAGGCTGGCTGGCCCCAAACCACTGCTTTTTATTTGGAGCAGCAGATCTTAACGAGCGATCTAGAGTGAATTAGGAGCCATTACAAGCGTGATAGTAATGTGCTCGAACTTTCGCATGCCAGAGATTAAATGAGTGGTGGAGTGCAAAACAATCCTCATTGACGCCTCGTGGTGGAGGGATTCCCACGAAGATGTCATTCCCACTTTCCAGGTGAGAAGGAGCTAAAGCCTGGCGATGGTATGAAAGTCTGAGGGTGGAATTAAAGGTTTAATGTTAAAACCGCTGAAAACAAAAGGACTATGATAGGTGTGAAATATGTAATTTTAAGTTTGAGATTGAAACCAAGTGTTTTGATACCATGGATGGGGTGATGCCAAGCCAAGAAACTTGAAAATTGAACTTTTGAAAAATTGAGAAGTGGGTAGAAGAGGATACCAGAACCAGAGCGGACTTGGGCGCTATATCGTTGATGGAACTGTGAGAAAGGCATAGCAAGCAGGGCTGCATAGTGAAAATGCTGAGTAGAGCAGAGAGCAAAAAGCATCAAGACTGGATAGAGTGATGCACTGACCCGCGAGCAGGGAGAAGGTCAAGGGTCATGGTCAAGCTAGAGAGGCTCTAGAGGACCCTCTTCTCAATTCCAAGCTAGGCACTGTATCTCTGGAAGCCACAGCACGAGATGCCGAACTTGCTGGGGCATTATTTTTCTGATGGCACTGTGATAGTGGAACACCGAGCTAAGTGTTCTATCCCAAGTCTGCATGGCCAGCTGGGCTCTATATCCCTGGTGACACAGTTTGAGGTGTAGAATAAGCTGGATGCCATCTTCCTGGACACACTATGTTGAGAGCTGCTTAGCAATCTGGGCACTATATCCCTGAAAAGCCCTGGGAAAGCGGCACTGTGTGAAGTTTGCAAGTGAGCTAGGCCTTATATCCCTGTAGACAAGGGTGAGCAGGGAACTATATCCCTGGGTGCCAAGTAAAGAAGCATGCAGGTTGCTAACGACAAGAGGAGAGGTTATTTGGTGCAGGGCCCCAGGGAATAGGGGAAAATACCCCCGCTCCCAGGGACCCTGCACCTACTAGTCGATTGTCTAGGTTTTAGCACTGGCTGATCCTAGAACCATAACAAGGAGCGTGCTAGGCACTTGATTCCCAGATAGATAACACAGAGCACGGACTAGCTTCCTTATCTAAAACATGAAACGCTCTGTTTCTTTTATGAAATAAAAGGTGGTGGAAAATACAAAGCCCATGATTTCCTCTAATTTACAAGGGTGTACCAAGTACTTTAATCCACTGCACCACATAGTATTTAGATATTCTAGCCTCAATAAAGTCTTGAATATCTTTTCTTACATAAGAAGTCTATTCACTTACTCTTCTAGCATACTCCACACATCCCACTTCACATAATGCTACACCCCCATGCAATCCATCTGGTTACCCTACTTAGTGTTTGAAAGAATTCTTGTGGGACCAGCGACTTTCCTCCAATACTTCTCCCATCTTCGCCTGCATTAGCCAAATCTAGCACACAGGTTTCTGGTCTTTCATAGATGACTAAGTAACACTGCGCTACAAAATATTTCAGCATAACAGACCAAAATATGTAGCGAGAAGATTTTTGCAATGTTAGTTCTTCTCGTGCACACATCTCCATTGAGCAAATTGCCATAAATTGCACCTGTGCCTTATCACTGTGGACTGCTCTCCAGACAACCTAACCTATTTTGCTAAGGAAATATTCACATTCTCATTTATTGCTTCAATTTCTCATAGAATCACCATTGGCTGCAGGACAGACTGGGGACCTGTTTCACTCCAGCCATCCCAGTGTAGACAATGACCCAATCAGCCCCCAGCATTGCCACCATCTTCCCCACTCATCGTCGATACAGAAACCTTCGAGACAGTCTGCCTCAATCAATTAGACAATAAGACCTTTTGAGGATCTCTTGTAGCCTACACCACACCTCTGGGAAAATCGCCAATCCATCTCCATTCAGGTGGTTGTTTCGGTGTGGTCAGTCCCTTCGCTTTCTGGACACCTCTGTCGTATGGAATTTTATGCTTTGCTGACGTGTTTTAATCCCTGCCCAGCATTATATCAAAAAAGTACACCGTTTTATAATACACTTTGAATATTTGAAGACTGTTACTGACTACAATGAAAATAATAGATTTTCTTTCCCGAGAATGGTAAGTGACTCACTACATATAGCAGAACACTTCGGCAGAAGAGTATGCTTTAATTTTGAAGTTCTAGGTTGTCTTGGTGATTTTATTCCACAGAGACAATAGAACATTTTGTTCTTCTACGTCTTTGGTGCAATGAACTTTATTGTGAAAGCTTCGCTCCGATGAAATCATGCACAGATTCTTTTAGGTCTGTTCACCTGTTTGGAAGACAAAGCAATAAGCTATTATTCATGCTATTATGAACTATACAAATAATGTATTATGCATCTCTTTGCACCAGAAAATGGTAATTTGAACAAAAAAACTTCTTTATAGCCTACTTTTATGTAAATGAAACACATTCGTTCAAAATGAACCTTCGCCCAGCTTTGAACAATTGCTGTCTCGCTCAATAGCAAGTTTGATTGACAATGATTTTATAAGGATTCACACATGCTCAGGTCCCCGTCCTCTTCCTCTGTGCAGAGTCAAAGGCCTGTCTCTCTTCCGCCTGGTCACAAGCACATCTCTCTCAGAATCGAGTTGCTTTTTTTCAGCGTACAATAGGGCACGCATGCAAACTACTCTCAGATTGAGTCATCTGTCAGCCTCCTACCTCCACTAACTCCTGGCGCGCCACTAGTCTGCACCGCAACACACAAAAGATAACCAAAAGTGGGGGATCAAAGTGCATGAGCCAATGCTTCTTCACTGCTAGTAATTCATCTGGGTAGCATTTCATTCCACAGTGTTTAGCTTTTTGGCGCCATTACAGAACAGGTCTCCCCATACGCAAATCAGACTTGGCACTGCCCCCAAAGAGAGGATTTCAACCCCAAATGCTAGAGCACACACCCCTGCATTGAGGGCACAAGCAACTCCAGACGTGCAGCCAATTAGGTGCACATTCCTTATACAAGGGAGTCTGCAACCTGTGGCTCTGCAGATGGTTTGAACATTCATTACCTTCCATGATCCCTTTCCAATGATAATGATAGTTGGGGCTGATGGGACTTTTATTGCACTGCATGAGGCAAGCCAAAGATTGCGGACCATGGCCCTGAGGATATTTCACCTTTCCTCCCTCTTTGGAGACCCCATAAGAAAACAAAAATATTGATGGATGAAAGTGCGTGATCCTAGGCCTCTTAACAACTGGTATTTATTTCCTTTGGGTAGAATTCAATTCCATCATTTTTAGCTCATCTGTTCCAGTACAGAAGAGAGCTTGTGGACGTTTTGTGCTGAAAGACCGAAGACCATAGGCTGCTAAGACACTCTGCAAGCTTCATCACATCAGATCTAGACAAGGGATGGCCCCATTTACAAGCAGGGTCAATCCAGCCCAATCAGTACCTCCTTTTATTATTAAAGGTATGATCTGGCACACAATGAGTTCTAACTTGCTCTTCTTCTGGGCTCTAGAGTGCTGGCATCTTCCAATGGTAATCGATTAGCAAAGAAAACTTTGATCATTGTTTGGGTTCCTTTTACAACCCCCATCCTATCATCATCATCATTTGTATAGCGCCTTTCACCATAGTGCCTGGTCCCAACATGTTGTAGTTTGAATGCCTTCAGAGGACCAAAGTAAAGGTATGGGAAAATGTGTCAGAGGAGTTTAGAATGCGTGCGTACATTTTAGCCAGTGAAGTTGGGTAGAGGCAGCCAGGTCCCTGCTAGCTCATGTTAAGCAGGCATGTGGATGGGTGCTTTGAAGATAATACGAGAGCCTGTGAGCATAGAAGAGGTGCATTGTGTGTCCTCTAGACCACATTTTTGTCGTTGGCGATAGCTGCATTCTAATGACGAGTTTGTTCCTGTCCTGATCCTCCTGGGTTGAAATGGTTAGCTCAAGATGACAGGGTTAGTCGGGTTTCCATGGAGAAGGGGAAAGCCATGTTCTGAAGGGTCTCCGGAAGGCCATTTGGTCCTCTATGCGCCTGATGCCAAGTGGCATAGAGTTCCAGATAGTGGGGTTCTGGACGGAGAAGGTGGATGCTCAGTTCTGGTTGATTTGAAAGAGGGAATCAACAGGAGGAGAGCAGTGCCTGACCACAGGTTTCTATCGGGATTGTATAGGGTGAGTTTTTGTTGAAGGTATTTTGGTCATGTCTTGTGTAGGGCTTGGTGAGTAAGGCACATGACTTTGAAAGTGACCCGTCATCCCACCAGGAGCGAGGACACCGGCGGTGAGCTAATGTGCTCTCTGGGACCGAGGAGGAACCTAGCAGCAGAGTTCTGGACCCTTTGGAGCTTTCTGAGTTGGTAGGCGTGAGCGCCCAGGTAGAGAGAGTTTGCGTAGTCTACTCGGGAATGGACATGATTGCAGTCACTCTGTGGGGGTAGGAGAGGTAAGGCAAGATGTGTCTGAGTAAGCAGAGGTGTAGGTAGCGGGATTTTAACAGTGTTGATGTGGTGTAATGGAGTCAGGTCAGTGTCCATCGTACAACCAAGGTTTTTGACTGCGGAGGATGAAGCGGGGGGAGCCTAAAGAGGGAGGCCAGGGAGTGGGTTGGAAGAGGACTGTCTTTCTGCAGAGCAAGATTTCAGTTTTTTTGGTATTGAGCAGGAGGTGGTTGATTGTCATCCAACAGTCAATGTCAGTTAGGCGGGATGCAAGGGTGTGGTGGGAGGGTGGGGACAGACCTGGGATTTATTTTTTAATTTAATTTTCTTAGTATTTTTCAAAATTACAAAACAAGCCCACCCTTCCTTTTTTCCTCTCCCCCCTTCACTCCCCCTAACCTATGGCCTGCATTCGAATCTCTTAGTGGTACAACTCTTTTCTCGTCTAAATCGTCTTTGGTGTCTACATTATGTCCACTATTCCCAGGTTCTGAGGGCACCAGTGCAGCATATATTCTCCCCTGAGGTAGTCGAGGATCAATACCCAGTCCTGTCGAAATTTGTCTCTATCGCCTTGTATTCCGTACATGATCCATTCCATGGCCACTATGTCCCAACATTTATAGAGCCATTCAACATTCGTAGGACATGCTGTCTGCTTCCATTTCCTCGCTACTACCACCCAAGCCGCTATCAGTAGGATCATAAAAGCTTTGCATTGGGGTTTTGTTGGCATCTGCAATTCCGGATGAAAGAGGCCGCACATCCATTCTTTCAGCGAGTAGTTTTGCTGACCTTGCACCATTTTCTGGATCGCAGACTTAACATTGTCCCAAAACCCTTGCAATACCGGGCAGTCCCACCATATATCCCTCTATTCCCCCTCTCCCCATGCACCCTCCCCCCCCAAACGTTCCTGCGATATCCCAGGGTACATTATGTCTAGTCTTTTCAGAGTATAGTGCCACTGGTATCCAGTTAATATGTCGGAAAAAAAATTCGAATGACAAAAATGACGAAAACATTTTACTGACATTTTTATTTTGAATATATTTTTTAATTTACATGTTTTTTTGTTTCACGAGTAAAAAAAGGGTTGAAACAAAAAAAAGGCGGGGGGGTTGGGGGGGGAACCCCCCATTGCAAACAAAATATGTAAAAAAAGACATTCAAATTTTTTTTTTGGTAACTTTTTTTGACATTTTGCCATTCGAAATTATGTAATTCGAAATATTCCCTATAAACCAGTGCCACTGTACCATAATCTTGTACCATGACTCCCTGATTTGGATACATCTGGTTAATTTCGAAATTTGTTCCGAGAGTGTTTCCCAATAGTTGACTGGTACTTCCTCCCCAATTGTGGTCTGCCATTTCAGCATATATGGCTATGTACTGTCAGGGGCTTCACCCTGTAGAATCCCTTACAGATTTGATACTAGTCGTTTGGCTCCCGTATGAGTTGTTATGAATTTTTTCAAAAGGAGTCAAACCTCTTTGCCCTGCTCTTTTTATATCAGGTTGTTTCAACCAGTGTCTTATCTGATAGTATTCCATCCTGTCCTTTTCGGACATGCCTAGGTGTTGTTTGCATTCCTGAAAGGATCTAACCTCTTCTCCCTCCATCATATCTCCCACCTTTTTGCACTCCACTCATGCCATCTTGCAAAGGAGCCCTGGGACATTCCCAGAGTTTTAAAGACGATTTGCAAGTCGTCGGCATAGTTGTAGCAGGTGAGGTTGTAAGAGTGCATAAGTTCGGGGAGAGCGCTAATGCAGCGGTTTACGAGAAGGGGCGATAGGCAGGCGCCTTGACAGACTTTGTTGTTGACGGGGCGTGCGGACGAAGTAAAAGGAGGGAGGTGGGTGATTTGGTCTCTGTTGGCGAGGAATGCGATCAGGCGCGACTCAGCAATATGTTCCTGGTGCACACCGGGGAAAAGAGGCGGCCAGTTATAAATCTGAAGAGCTTGAATGAATGTATCGCGTACAATTATTTCAAAATGGAGGGCATTCACCTGCTCAGATACCTCCTACGTTCAGGAGATTGGTTAGCACGGCTAGACCTCAAGGACGCATGTCTTACTATACCGGTAGCGATAGTGTATCGCAGATATCTGCGCTTCCGATGGAACAGAGAGATTTGGCGCTTCTCGTGTCTCCTGCTCGGCCTGGCATCCACGCCTTGGGTGTTTACCAAACTAATGAGACCCATGGCTGTGGCCATAAGAGAGAGGCGAATTTGAATTATAATTTATTTAGACGACATTCTGGTACTGGGAACAGACAAAGTAACGCTCACCGACAATGTGCGTTGGGTCTTCAACATATTATCTTCGCTGGGATTTCTAGTGAATCTAGACAAGCCTAAGCTTCAACCAGTTCAGAGGATAGAATTCCTAGGGTACACGATAGATACCACAAAAGCTACTCTAGAACTACTGGGACACAAAGTAAAAGCGATCAAGAAAGAAAGACTGCTCACAGCCTTCATCCATGCGATATTTCCCGGACCACTCCACTATCGAGTGCTCCAGAGACACAAGATCAAACACCTACAAGGAGGGGTAGAGTATCACCAATTAGTGACCCTAGACCACGAAGCAATCTCAGAGCTGCATTAGTGGCTTTAAAATATGGAGGTAACAAGAAGGGTCCTGGGAGACTCTCTGCCAGACATGAGTCCTGGTTACAAGAGCCTTACCCCTTGCTCACTATTCTTAGAGAGGCACAGCTACACCCTACTGATGAGGTTCAACCAGACCGAAACACGTGTCTGGGGTTGCTGTTGGTACTCTTGTTCAGAGGAGAATTGCCTAGAATTTCGGTGCTGGACTGCCCCAGGGCAGGACAAAGACTGATATGTTTGGGATATTTCTTCTCTGTGAAAGATAGTGAGCTAAAGACTCTGGGTAAGGCTCTTGTAACCAGGCTCATGTCTGGCAGAGAGTCTCCCAGGACCCCCCTTGTCATCTCCATATTTCAAGTAACTTTGGGTCTCACCCTAAGTTACTAGGGGAATCCAGACGTGGACCCCTTGCTCACTATTCTTAGAGAGGCACAGCTACACCCTACTGATGAGGTTCAACCAGACCGAAACACGTGTCTGGGGTTGCTGTTGGTACTCTTGTTCAGAGGAGAATTGCCTAGCATTTCAGTGCTGGACTGCCCCAGGGCAGGACAAAGACTGATATGTTTGGGATATTTCTTCTCGGTGAAAGATAGTGAGCTAAAGACTCTGGGTAAGGCTCTTGTAACCAGGACTCATGTCTGGCAGAGAGTCTCCCAGGACCCCCATTGTTATCTCCATATTTCAAGTAACTTTGGGTCTCACCCTAAGTTACTTGGGGAATCCAGACGTGGACCCCTTGCTCACTATTCTTAGAGAGGCACAGCTACACTCTACTGACGAGGTTCAACCAGACCGAAACACGTGTCTGGGGTTACTGTTGGTACTCTTGTTCAGAGGAGAATTGCCTAGCATTTCGGTGCTGGACTGCCCCAGGGTCGGACAAAGACTGATATGTTTGGGATATTTCTTCTCTGTGAAAGATGGTGAGCTAAAGACTCTGGGTAAGGCTCTTGTAACCAGGACTCATGTCTGGCAGAGAGTCTCCCAGGACCCCCCTTGTTATCTTTAAAATATGGAGGCCTGGAACGGTCGAGTGATTTTCAGTGATGTGCCAGACTTAATAATAGAGTCAGATGCGAGAAGAGCAGGCTGGGGTGCCAGATGCGATCAAGCAGAGACAGAGGGTAAATGGGGGGGAAATGGTCGGAAGAAGAATCGAAGCTTCACATAAACTGTCTCGAACTTCTAGCAGGTTTGTTCGCGGTACAAGCTTTCACCAAAGAGAAAGTGAAATGTTGTATCTTACTCAAGATGGACAACATCTCAGCCGTATTCTATGATATGATAGCCGTATGCTAGATAAACAAGCTAAGAGGGACCAGTTCCAAGATGCTGCTGGAGCTAGCGAAGGATTTATGGCACTATTTTCTCCAACAACAGATCGCAGTAGCAGTATCAGCAGAGTACCTTCCAAGTTCACAGAACAGTGTAACAGAAAAGAATTCACAATATCTTGTAGAATCCCGCAATTGGAAGCTAGCTACATCCTCAGGTGTTCAAGCGGTTACAGGAGACTTGGGGCACCCTAGACACAGATCTATTCGCATCCAGACTGAATGCGCAAGTACTTCAGTTGGAGGTTAGACCCGGGGGCAGCGGGTACGGATGCATTCCTGCATTCCAGGCATTTCACAACTCGCTGCTGACTGTATCAGAGACTCCTGGGCGCCTTCCACCATTAGGAGCTATGGGGCTGCATGGGACCGGTGGTCACAATGGTGCACGGAACAAAGTTTGAATCCTGTTTCAGCCCCTGTAGTGCATGTTCTCAATTTCCTAGCGAGTAGGTTTCAGGATGGCTGCACCTACAGGACACTAGGAGCCTATAGATCAGCGTTATCAGCAGTACACGACAAGGTGGAAGGGGGTTTGGGAGGAGAACACCCATCGGTCATACGACTTCTAAAAGGAATAAAGTTGAAGAGAATGCCAGAGCCCAAATACGCAGCATTATGGGACGTCAGGGACGTCTTTCGCCTATTTATCAAATGGCCAGAGAACGACAACCTTTCCCGCTCTCCGCTCTCGGGAAGCTGGCGATGCTGCTGTGTTTAGCAGCTTACCGAAGAGTGTCTGACGTCAAGGCCCTAGAAGTAGATGGGAAAATATTTTACCCGTAAGGGGTGGCTTTTAACATTGCGAAGAGGACAAAGAGCGATTTCAGAATCATTTCCTACAGTTACTTAGCGGAGAATAAACAATGATGCGTAGCACAATGCATTAAAGATTATGAAACAGCAACAGCTCATTGTAGGACGCAAGGGGTAACACCGCTGCTTATAGCACGTAGGAAGCACCATCATGCCATGGCCACAGCGCCAATTGCTAGGTGGGTGAGAGAAGTGATGCAATGGGCTGGGATAGATTTGTCCTTGTTTGGCGCACGTCCTGTTAGAGGTGCAATGTCTTCTAGAGCCTTCGCAGCAGGTGTTTCTCTGCAAGACATAATTAATTCAGCAGATTGGTCTTCAGAATCTAAGTTTAAGACGTTTTATTTCAAACCTGTCTCAGATATGACTAATAGGGTGGTAGCAAGCTTTGAACAAGCATAATGCTTGCCTCCTGTCTTGACATAGAATGAAGATTGCCCATGCTTTCAGCGCAGGCCAGTCTTGATTCTATTAAAGACACAGAGGCGAGCATTATATCCCACCCATAATGGCAACAGTCTTGATGAGTGTTATGTACTGCATATTGCACAAAGACTTTGGTGCATTCCCGCCCTCATAGTGTCTGTTTCATACATCGTAGGTGTTGAGCAGAAAGCCTCTTGAGGGGCACTGAAGGATTACAGGCTTTGATCATGACAAGAAGAGTTGTCCCATTGGACCAGTGAAGCCAGAGTGTCAAGAGATCCGTCGGACGTCAATGGTGTGGGACTACCATACTTCAATAAGTTGTATGTTTGTTAATGGAATTCTGTTATGGACAAAAGAAAGAGGAAGGGACCTGGGGCTGGAGGATTTTATACCCTGGGCAGGCACCTGATAGGTGGAGAAGAGGAGCCTCAGAACTACCAGAGGCTAGGGGGTTCATGTAACTAGTAGTACCAGAAAGAGAGAGTCCTTAAAGTTAACTTTAGACATTTAAACATTTGCATTTACCTTTTTCTCACAGTTCTTGGAGAAAACAGGAAATACCCAGTTTAAATAGTTGTTGTTTTGAAGTGCTGGAATGGCCGCAATTAGGAAAGTAAAGCATAATGCTCGCATCCTGCTTTGACATAGAATTTGCATCACATTTTATCAAAAAACTCCCCCTTGGGTTCTATTCAGTGTCGCTAAAGAAATGAATAGCCATTTGCAACTGTGGGCCACTCTTTCATTAATGCCCGAGACAATATATTGGCCCAGTCCGACCCTGCTCATAACATGCTATGAAAAGAAAAACATCCCGTATAGCACGCTAAAGCAGCACCTGTATATAATTGGGACATGCTCAGCAGGAGATCACTTGCAATTACTGTCACCAGAAGGTGTATATATACCCTGCAGTTCAAAGTAAGTAGCCGTATGATTCAGTGGAAATAAAGGAATTGAGAGGCCCCAGTCTGTTGGTGTGAGGCCCCATGCTCCATCAAAATCTATCTTCATTGCCTTGCAATTGCAAAGTAATCCGCAGTTTTACTGTCATTTGCCGTGCTTCTACTTGGCATTTAAGAAGAACAGCCGTCAAAAGTAAACCTGCACAGCACCGCCTTTTTAAAATGTTGAGTCTTCTTTTAGATGGAGGGTGCAGCTCTGGCCAAGATGCTCTCTCACATGGCAGGCAAGGAGCCAACCATGCATTTTCGCTCCAGGGTGGGCGCTCACTAAGAAAACCAACAGGTGATGAATGGAAATGCTGGAGTCAATGCTTCTTAACAGCTAAGACTTCTTCTGGGTGGAATTCATTTTGATTGCGTTTTAGCCTGTATATGCCATCACAGAAAAGGACAACACATATGCAGGGAAGTCCTGATCCAGCTCTGAAAATGTTTACCCTAATTTGACCATTTCTGCATGCTCTACATACCGAAACACAATCACCCACTCACACAGTGCTCAGATAAGATTTTGAAGTGGGAGTATTGAACTCCCTATTTTTTAAAGTTGGGAGTAAAATGAATTTTTAGGGAGTAAAAATGTAAGTCGTATTCCTAATGGGAGTATTTTATAAGCGAGTAAAAGTATGTTTTAACTGGAAAACGGAAATGGTCTTGTAATAATAATTCCTTTGTACCTAGTTATTCATGCACATTGGAAGAAGTAAACGTGTATCTTTTAATTTGGCAGTAGTAATGGTAGTTTCTTCCTGTGGTACTTTGTGCAGTACTGGTCCAAACATAATCCTGGAGCCCCGTCGGTGAAAGCAGCAGCACAAGGGCCTGTGTGTCTGTTTCCTTTTTATTGTTGGGAGTATTTTTGCTCCTTATTTTTATGTTTTTGTTACTATTTGCCTCTTTTTATGGAGTGAAAGTGGCTGAAATACTGCTTATCTGTAGGGCCCTGCATCTAGGTAAAATTGGTTTGTGTTAAGTCCACTCAAACTGCTTTGTAGTCACCCTGTACTTCATTTTTAAATTTGTTCATTCTTTTTCAAGTTACATTGAAATACAGTTATTAATGCAGCTTATCTTGGGGTCAAAATCTTGGTTACAGCATTATCACTGTTATGTAGATAACAAAAGCAAACTTACTGAGGTTGAATAAAACAACAATACAACAAATAAACCATCCATACATATAACAGGTTCATACACCTCTAAGCTAAAGCTAATGTTATTGTTACAGGGACAATGTTACAATGTGAAAGTCATATGGTCACGGATTGAGGGAGAGCGAAACCCGCAGGGTACCCAGTGCCATGAGTCGCAAGGGGTCTACAATCCTGTGGAGCTATTAAAAGGTGGGTAAGGCTAATCTTTCATGGCAGTTTGTCATCGGATGGTGGAACAAGGTGTCCACCAGACATTTCCAGGCTTCAAAAGTTCCGGCAAGGGCATCTTCTTGGGTTGGTAATAACCAGACCAATGCATTTGTTTCTGCTTCACACCAGGTTTCGATGTCTAGAAGCCAGAGGTTATATTGGGGGCCTTTTGGTAACTTCCAGGACATGGCGATTCGCTGTTTTGCAATTTTTACATGCAAGGTCTATGAACTTGATGGCATATTTATATTTAGTTTGTCTAGGATACACGCCCAGCAGACTCTCTAGTGGACTCCATGAGCATCTAAGAACACCGGCCACCCTGCTAGCTTGCTCAATTTGGGACCAAAAAACCTGCACTTTGACACATTTCTAAAACGTGTGAATGAACCCTGCACCGTCCTGGTGGCACCAGGAGCATGTTGACTGTGTGTCCTTATTAAATTTAGCCATTCTTTTAGAGGTCATGTGTGTGCGATGAAGCACATTAATTTGGAGCAGCCTAAACCTAGCATTTCTAGATACCTTCTTGGGAAAGCCAAGCACTCTATCCCACTCTGTCAGTGAGGTCACAGCCCAAATCTGCCTCTCATCTCAGTTTCAAGCCAGGATCCCTGGTGCTGGTGCCCACCAGCAAGCAGCTGTAGCGCCGGGTTATGGGCCTCCAGCCATCCTACAACATGTACATCTGTACCATGCAGACTGTTTCTTCTGGTTCAGCGAGCCACCCACCCCATCTGCGCCTTGCCACCCCGATCACTTATCTGCCACGAACCCCTGGGCAATCCTGACTGTTGTGTTAAATTATCCATGTCCCTAAATTGGACATTGTTGTACATGTTCCCCCAGGTGTAAATCCCCAGTCCACCCAACACCTTGCAATTACCAGATAATTTTTGTTTGTGCAAACATCTGCCTCGATTGGCACATTGGGCGAGTAGGGGCAACGTACTTTGAGAACTTTCATTGCTCTGGACCAAATCTGTCTACCCAGTTTGGCCAGCATTGGGAGTGAGGTCATGCAGAATCCAGAGAGCCCTAACATGTCTGTGAGCCTGACTGTATCAGCTAGCCACTTCGAGACACAACTCAGTTGGGCAGCAAGGTAAATAGAGGTCAAGCTTCGGTAGTTGTGCCCTCCATCTTTATAAGGTAAGTGTAACACGTTAAGGGCCAGTTTATGACGACCTGCTCCAAACAGGAGGCCTCTGATTAGTGAATTTAGAAGGTGGAGGAAAGCAACTCCCATATAGTGATGGACGTTCGTAAAATTATAAAGGAATCATGGAAGAACTTTCATTTTAGCGATTGCAATTCTACCCATAACCGGCAGCGGTATTCGAGACCAGAATTATGTAGACCTCTTAAGGCACTCCACCAGCCGGAGTGTGTTACTCTTATGCGTGTATATTGGGGTGTGCATGTTTTGGATACTTAAATATATAAAAGAGTGAGTCTCCCAAGGGAGTCCAAGGTCTGGCAGGATGGAGGCAACTACCCCATGGAGGTCAGCCTGAGGGTAGAGGCAGGACTTTTGCTTGCTAAAGGAGATCCCGCAGAGTACTGCAAATCTGTCCAGTACTTCCAGAATTATGGGAAGATTATGTCAGGGTTCGTGGAAATAGAGTAGGACATCATCGGCATAGAGCGATATCAAATGCTTAGTGCTGCTAACTGTGATTCCTGCATCAAGGTATTCCTGGCGGTAAAAAGCAGCTAGGGGTTCAACGGCTAATATGTACAGCATAGGTGAGAGAGGGCAGCCTTGGCGGGTTCTCCGCTGTATACTCCATATTTCAGATATCTGTTTACCCTATTTCAGTCTAGGCGTTGGGGAGGTACACAAGAGTCGTGCCCAGCGGATGAAGCCCTCCCCAGCCCAAAACCACGCAATGAAGTGATAAGCCACTCCCAATAGACTGAGTTGATTGCCTTAACCATGTCGAGCGATGCAACCACATAGAGTGACTCACAGGAATTTGTTTGATCAGTGATATGTTGGAGTCTGCGAAGGTTCAGGGCAGTACTACGACCCGGCACAAACCCAGTGATGACTTTACAAAGACTTTAGTCAACCTGTAAAGGTGTCGAGGGAGGATGAGATGGTAACTCCAAACTCCAAGCATTAGTGCAAGGTGAGGCAACCTGTGTCTCTTTCAACATTTACTATGCTTGTTAGGGCTGATGGGATATGTAGGCCACAACATCTAGAGAGCAACATTTGCCTAACCTTGCAATAGAACCAAGGCGAAGTAAAACCTCCTAAGCCTTTCAGCATCTGATGAAGAGACTGTATCATTAGAAGGCACCCTTGACAGTCAGGATACATGCAAGGACAGGAGTGTGGAGTATTAAGCCACTCATTTTTCAAACCGATTGCTAGGTCCCCACACACTCTTGATACATTACTGATCGGATTAAACCTATTGAACGCTTGCATTAAAGAAGGGCTGTGCCATTTTCCAGAAGTTGTAACTGAAGAACTCAAAAGTCTGTCTGATTTCTTTGTTGTCCATCTCCATTACGTAGCAGTTAGCAGCTGAGTGCACATGTGAGTACTTTAAGATTGTGATGTGGACTCCCAGCAGGCTAGACTCATCTGTAAATCATTAAATTGTCAGGTGGGGCTAAGGTCTGCAATGTATATTCTTGGATGACATAAGTGTACCATAAGATTGTGTTGTAGGCCCTCAGAAAGGCAGACCTCATCATTAAGAAAGCCAAGTGCTGTGTGAGGCAATGAATGGTCATGCATTTGGAGCAATAGGTGGGTGGAAGGATGATCCAGCCTCTTCAAGCAAAGATGCATACTGTCTTATACAAGGACACGCCAAAAATACAGAGCCAATAGTGAGAGTTCTCTTAGATTACAGGTTGAAAAATCATTTGAATGAGGCACCCATATCGTCTGTCAGACGTTGGACAGGCGTTAACTGTTCAGAAAGATGCATCTGACCTGGGGACAGGAGCTGTTCTACTTCAGCTAATTGAAATAGGACATGATCATCCAGTAGCTTGCTCTAGCAGACATCTCCCTGAAGAGTAGAACGTGACCACAATTGAGAATGCTATTATTGTTATGGTATTATCTAGGACTAGTGAAATCCACTCGACCATTAGCATACTCAAATACCTTTTAGGAGAGTCGATCATTTTCATGGTACTCAGACCTGTGGCAGAGTGTCCATTTTGAAATGTTTGTATGCACTAATTGCACTGTCTGCAACTTCCCTCTACTCCATAGAAGTGCACCAGGTGAATCCCAATTACCTGGAAGTCAAGCTGTGTCTGTCTGCAATTCAAGCCTTTTTGTACAGGTCGTCCTGGGGGCTCTCGAGCAGCTCTGAGGTGAATGTGTACTGAGAACCAAGGAGTCTGCTTGCCCAAGAGTCGGCCTCTTTCTGCTCTCTCTAAGAAGAGATCACAAAGAAGCTTTCACTGAGACTTGTAAGTAGTTAGCACAGAAAGTGTATCCTTGTAGCCTATACCTGGGGGTGGTACAATAATGATCTTACACTGCGTCAGTCAGGATGTCCAAATACTCCACTTCAGCCCCAATGTTCACATTGCAGTTTGCTGGATGACGTTTGTGTCTACACGATCCAGGCTGCGCGGGATTCATTACATTTTTATAAATGTGTTTTGTTTATAGCATTGATAATTAGTCAGACAAAAAAGATAATCGTTTTATGTATATTTTGGAGTTTGTGC
This sequence comes from Ambystoma mexicanum, assembly GCF_040938575.1. Classification (NCBI taxonomy): domain Eukaryota; kingdom Metazoa; phylum Chordata; class Amphibia; order Caudata; family Ambystomatidae; genus Ambystoma; species Ambystoma mexicanum. The sequence continues at coordinate 467,791,645 of NC_090929.1, forward strand.
TTGAACCGTACTCTGTGTCAGGCTTGCTAGTCAATGCTCTGGTGTTGAGTAAGAGGAAGCATTGCGAAGAATTTAAAAAGTGAACATATTGTCCTTAAACAGAGTTGTTAAATGGCCTTCTGATGGGAGGGCATGGAGCTGAGAGAGGCCAAAGCTCAGATTTGGGGTATGGATGTTGAGGCTGGATGCATCCATGGAGGGCAAAGGCTTGGAGGACACAGCCACCAGCAGAAGTGTAGGCCGCACCCAGCAGACCCACAGTGAGATAGAGAGTTGCAATCTCAGCTCCCTAGGTTACACGATCAACTGTGTCTGCAGTAAGCCCTGGTGGCATGGCACAGCACAGCTTGATCCACTGAGGGCAGATTGCCAGGACGTGTCTATTCCCTCCCCAAGATGGCGCACGCCTTGCGCAGCTGCCCATACCAAGATGGCACCTGGATATGAGGGGTGCTCCATTCCGGGTCACTGGAGCCGAGGCGCCGCGCTGTGGACTTTATCAGAGCATGCTTGGATCCTTGCGGTGTGCATACATCTTTTCGCTCTCATTCACGCAACTTACCTGCAAATCCTTGCTGTTATTTTCTTTCTTGTTTTGCAGTTCCTTGGAAGCCTTCTTGTTTTTGATCCACTGGTTTCCTGATCTCTTCATTGTTTCACTGGTTGATGCTCACTGTCCTATTTTCTTTTTCTCAGAACCTTTCATCTGTGCACAGGCTTGTTGTTGAGACTTTGTTCTACTTTTTTTCCTGAACCCTACATTTCATCGCTGGCTTGCTGATCGGACACAGACTTCCTCCTGTGACATTCAGGGTCTTCCTGACACCTTAATTGAAGGAGTTCCCCTCTGAAGAAGTTTTTCCTGGTATCCGGTTACTATCTTTGGGGCGGTCACCTCTCTGGTTTGTCTGTTCGATAGTGGCTTCCTTCAGTGGTCTACCACAGTTCTCCAAAGGGAAGTGCCCAGAGACACGGGTAACACCAGGCATTGACAACTGGACCCACCACTGCAGGTTCATTGTGCGGAGCAAGGACCCAGAGGCTGGCTGAGCTTATAGTGAGAATTTAAGAAATCTGAGGAAGTGGTAAGGACTATGTAACAGAGACTTCAGAGCCACAGCACACTCAGTCCCTTCTCTTGGGAGGGGCAGACGAGCTACCCAATGTACAGCATCAAATAGATATGCAAATTGTTGCTCTTCAAGTATAATTTGCTTGTAGACGGACGAAGCGTTTATTGGGCCCACAGTAGGCAGTGGCATTTAGACATTTCTGTGTCCCTCTTCCACCACTGTTGTGCAATACGACAGATCATTAGTGAGCGTCTGAATTGTGGGAAGAAAGGATTGATTCTTTTAAGTAAATGCATGCACTGTTGCTCGTATGCATATCTGTTTGTTCATTTATTTATTGTGCATTTGTAAGGCGCTTATACAACAAGTAAATTGTATTTTAAAGCGTCCACAGGGCAGCAGGGACAGAACATGGGAGTCAAAATTAGATATAACACTGTAAAGTTAGAGGCAGACCTACTAGGCCTTGCAAGCATTCAGAGCGTGCAAGTGCAAAGAGCGATAAGGGGTGGGGGAGTAGAGGGTAAGTGCTAGGTGTATCAAGTGGGAAGTGCTAAGGAGTGAGCAGCTGTAATTGCCTAGATGAAATGGTCAACCACCAATAAATAGGTAAGTGCAAGCCTGTGGGTGCAAAGACAAAGTGCTGGGAGGGGCGGAGGCTGTAGGCTATTGGGTGTGGGAGGCGAGGACCCAGGAGGACACATACGGGCCATGGTCACCAATCTCAGCAGCTGTGGGGTTTAGCTGAGCAGGGAAGAAGGGAAGGAGTAGGTGAAAAGGAAAGTCTTGATGTGCTTCCGGAATCTGAGGAGATCCAGCTCAAGACGAAAAGGAAGCGGGAGGCTGTTCCATAGGATGGAGCCAGCTAAGGAAAGTGATGTTTAGCGAAGCGTTTAACACACAGAGAGTTGGTGCCAGAGGAACGTAAAGACCTGGAGGAAGAGTATTTAGTCAGAGCAAGTTGCAGATAGCGTGGTCCCAGGCCCCAGATAGCCTTGTGGATGATGCAGAGGGATTTGAATTTGATCCTTGCAGCAACCGGGAGCCAGTGGAGAAATGTTAGCGCTGGAGAGATGTGGTCCCTGGGCTTGAGGCCAAGAATAAGTCTACTCTAGATTAGATGGAGGGGTCATAGGGAGGAGAAGGTGGTATTACGGAAAAGGCTATTGCTGGTGTTTAGGCAGAGGTCATTGGTTGTACACCAGGACTGTATGGCAGATAGACATTCAGGAATGATAGATGAAGTGAGAAGAGGATCAGGGGGAATTTCGAAGAAGAGTTGTGTGTCATCTGCATAACACTAGAAGTTTGGGGAGAAGGTGGAAATGAATTGTGCAAGCGGGGCAAGATAGTTGTTAAAGAGCTAATGAGAAAGGTTGGAGCCCTGGGGGACGCCACAGGTGGAGATGGCGATGGGAGAGGAGAAAGAGCCCAGAATGACCTGGGACGGATGGTCACTGAGGAAGAAGGTCAGCAAGTACAGTGCCCACTCCGAGATACCTAGGATATCGTACAGCCAGTTTATGAGGATGGAGTGGTTGACCGTATCATATGCAGAGGAGAGATCAAGTAGAATGAAAACAGCTGGAGAGTTGGAATCAAGAGATGCAAGCAGTTCCTCACGGGTGTTCAGAAAGTTTTCATGCCTATGGATGCTCGGAATCCAGATTGATTGTCGTGCAGGCATCCAACAAGTTCAGTGTGCTGGATCAGTTGGGGAAAGACCAGCTTCTCCACGAGTTTCCTAAATGAGGGGTGATAGATATGGGGCAGTAGTTGACTGTCCTTAATGATTCTGGATGAGCAGGCGGAAACCTGTTTGGAGGAGACCTTCATGGAGCGGACAATTCTAGTGACCTCATCTGGTGAGATAGGAGAGAAAGGCAGAGGGTGGAAGGGGGGCATAGGAGGTAGGTGGTGAGGAAAGGGGAGGGGGAAAGCAAAGGTGCTCAGGATGTCCTTAGTTTTTGTATTGTATTGTATTTATTTTGTTTATATAGCGCCTTACCCCACAGCGCTGAACATTTTAACAACTCGATACATAAAATATTATAACAGTAGAAGCAAATTAAAATAATGAATCAGTCCAACATAACAGTAAGAAGAGCAATTTAACTGGAGGGAAGAGGGAGAGCAGAGCAGTAGAACTGAGAAGGAGGGGTGAGGAGGAGAAGGGGGAGGGAAGAGAAGGGGAAAGGGGTGACAGTGGGGAGGAGGGAGAGGGGAAGGAGATGATCAAGGGGAAAGAGGAAGGAAGGAGGGGGAGCAAGGAGGGGGACGGGGGAAGGGGTTTCATGGTAGGGAATGGAGAAGGAGAGATTTAAGGGATGTGCGGAATGAGGAGAGGGAAGGAATAGAGCAGATGGAGAGAGGTAAGGAGTTCCAGTGCAGGGGGGCAAGGAGCTGGAAGGAGCGGAAGCAGGAGGGGGCACAAAGGGATGGAGGAACGGTGAGAATGAAGTGGTCTGCAGAACAAAGGGAGCGGGAGGGAGTGTAGAAAGAGAGGAGGGAGGAGTTTATTCAGTGAAATGAGTGGCCAGTGTGTTGCAGAGGGCCTGGGTGGGAAAAGGCGAGGAGGATACTGTGGAAGGGTTGGCTAGTTCCCTGCAGAGGGCCTGGATGAGCATGGGGAGACCTGTTAGGAGGAGACCAACTTAGAGAATAGAATTATGCATCTGCAGATAACCATATTCTTTCTGTTAACATCATGCACTATTTAGTACTGCTTTTTGTTTAATGGAGCCAAATGCTAATTCACTCTCTAAGCCTATCCTGGGCCTCGGCTGATGGTTTATTGCATATGGGATCATTTATCCTAACTGTAAGGGTGTTGAAGAAGAAAGCTGACATAAAGGTGGCATATTGGTTGCTAAAAACCTTACAGTAAAAAGAAACCCTCACTATCCCAATTTTCTAAGAGGGATTTCCCTGCCTCAAACTAATACTAAAAGATCTTTCAGAATTTCTGTCAAAATCAAACTCAGCCATCCTGTGTCACAACCTTCTTCTATCCTTACACTACAACTAAACAATAACCCAACAGAAAGTTCCTTCTCCAGGAGAATGACTTCCTTCTCCTGGTATTTGGGTGATGCTCCCAATATGTTGTCTTGCAAAAGGATGCCAGGGGGAGTAACTCCCTTCCCCTGGCTGGTGGTTCCAACAAAACCTTTGTACCACTCAACTTTCAGGACCAGGAGAATGACTCCCTTCTCCTGGTATTGGTCTGCACACTCCAATATATTTCACGACAAAGCCAGGGGGAATGACTCCCTTCCCCTGGCGTCTCTTGAGTTTATTCTAAGGGCTTCAGTTTCTTCACCAGGAGAATGACTACACTCTCCTGGTGTTTGAGAGCTCTTTTTGGTATCTTTCAACTTGATGTTTATTTTGCCACTCTCTCACAGTATTAGCAAATTTCCAAATCCTTCTCGGAGTTTCAGTGGACTTCTCCCTGCCACTGTAATGAGGATGCTTCTGCGGATGCTCAGTTCACTTACTTTAGGGGTCCCAGACCCTTCTCTGGTGGTCAGTGAGCTTATTACTGCCACTACTTTAAGGAGGTTCTCCTTGGATGCTCACTCCACACTTCCCAATAGTTTGGTTGCTACTACTGCGCCAGGAGGTTCCTCTCTTCCACCGCTGTGTCCCCTCTGGGTCTCTCGTACCTCCTGTTACCTTCTTTGGGACTTCGGTATGCCACCAGGACTTCCTGGGACTGGGGTCCGGCTCTTCGGGCTTCTCTCCTCTGCTTTCCCAACAATGTGGCGGCTCAGCGCTTTTCTGTACTGCTCGGTCCTCATTTCCTGCTTCGTGCTTGAGTTCGCTACAGCTAGACCCACAGAGAACTCCCTTAGCAATTTGCCAGTGTCCTCCGCTCTTCGGTATCTCTGGTCTGCCAACAGGATTTGAAGCTCCTGTTACAGATGGTTTCCTCACCTGTTGTCTCTCCCTGCTGGACTCGACAAGTTCTTTAGTCCATTGTCCCTTCTTTTACATTGTTGCATGTCCCACAATAGCAGATTGTCAAAGTCCTTTGTTTCGTTTGACAGCTTGATCTTCATGCCTCCTCAGGGCCACCTCATACCAGTGCTAGCACAGTCAGTAGTCTTCATGTCTTCTGTGCTCTTCTTTGTCCTAGTACTTTCTGTGTTTGCTGTATCCCATGTACTACAATAATACATTGGTCTACTCTCAAGGAAATGGTTTGGAATCGAGTATGGGGTTAGGGAAGGGTGGCATGTGATGTTGTTCAGCATGCTGTACCCTAGGTGATCGTCCTGGTACCCAGAAGAGCAGTCCCTCCCCATGAGGTCGTCCCTCATTAAACCACCACTAGGGGGACTATTGGGTAGCGGGCGCACCTCCCTAGCCTCATGGGGATAGGGCTCCCTCCTGAGGAAAAATGACGATTCCTGGCAAATCCTCACATAACTCTAACTCAAATCTTGGCGTATAGACTATTCTAACCATAACTCAAACCCAAAAGCTATTGCAAACACTACACCTGTCAACTAAATGTAATCATCCTCCTATTAGACTTGCCTAATTGTACTTCAGATGCAGAGGGTCTTGCAGTACATTGGAAATTGTGTTGCAATGTATCCAAGAGGAGTAGAATGTTATAAAGGCACATTAACATTGCCAGTAGTGTTTCTTGGCCATGTGTCACCATGTTTTTTTAATGCATAAAATATTATCCCAACAAGTGCATGGGTTGAGTTCATTTATCATAGGTCGAGTAGCTAAAATACGTTTCTTGATCTACAGGACTGGCAAGATTTTAAAGACGTTTCAAGGCCTGCATCAGTTGTACATACCCCACATCTGAGCCTAGATAATGGACATTTGAAGAGGCTAAAAGCTATGTAGAGCTAGAATCATAGGCTCATTTGGTGGACTCGTTCTCTACATGGCCTGAAATGTATATCCAGCATAAGTCAAGAAGTGGCTATTGAAACGCAGATTTTTTCCAGAAAGCATTCATGCTATACTAACGTATCCTTGATTGTCAATGACTAAAGATTCCATTTCAGTATTTACTGAAGGGGTTTATGTGAGACCAAATGAAGCCTCCACTTTGCTCCCATAGATTGTAAAAAATGTTTACCCTTTTGAATCAATGTATTTGTATTTAGATATGGCGCTGTACAATAAAACTGGTGCATCATATCAGTTTGGGAATGCCAGTCGGGTTGTTATGAGGAAAGAAAGTGATCTTTAAGATGGGATTTAAATAAAGAATAAGAAGAGAGCACCAAGCCAACGAGGCAGCATTCCAATCGAGAAGGACCAAGAGAGTAAAGGAGCGGAAGCAAGACTAGGCAGAAGGGGGGCACAAGTGTGAGAAACTCATAGGGACACAAGTAAGACAGACACAAATGATCACAGATCAAGGGTGTCTATTGAACAATGAAAGATGTTGTGCAGGTTGGAAAAATGCCTAATCTAAACCTGCAGCTAAGATTGGGACAGGTATCCACCATCAAATGAAAAATAAGGCAGTCCTAGTGGTGTCTTGTCAAAATAAATGGGCCTATACTAAGAACCCTATTGCCAAATCTTACAACTATTGCAGAAAAGGGTGTGGGATAGTTCTCAAGAAAAGAAAGAAGTATTCTCCAATAAGAAGTCAGGATGTAGTGGTTTGGGTCTCCCTTCCCCGCGTTTTAGCACAGGATAGGGTGGGAGCTGGTGGAGCACAGTACAGTCTCGGGCTTCCCTAGCACAAGACTACAGGTTCAATAGCAAACAGTCCCAGGCTTCTCCAGCATGAGACTACAATTCCAAGGCGCACAGTCTCAGGCTTCTCTAGCACAAGACAACAGTTCCAAGGGCGACAGTCTCAGGACTGTCGATGGTCAAGTCTCGCCTCATCTGAAAGTCTCTTGCCTTCGGAGCCTGATATGTTCAGATAACCAACAAAACAAAGGTTCCTTTAACAAATGAAAGTTTGTTTCCAAAGTATTCATTGGTTGACGAGTTCACCCCTGGGTACCCCTCTTCTGGGCTGACCTTGTCCATTGTAATCCAATTTCTAAAAGTTCAGAAAGGGTGATGGTTTCACCTCTGGATCCCCCTCAAAGTCTTTAAACTTTGTGTGATAGCTTAACTCCTCCGATCCCCCTCACTCAGGCTCAGATCTCTCTCGACTGCCAGCCCTTGGGTGAAGGCTTCACCCCTGGATCTTCCTCGTTCGGGCTCGGACCTCTCTCGACTGCCAGTGTTCAGTTCTGCTTCCCTCTGCAACTGGTCTCTTCACTCCCACTTTCAACAGTTGCTTTAAAGTTCGTTAGCCTTTGTTCAAAGCATGCCACTTTGCGAGTCTCACTCAACAGAGCCCAGCGCTTTTCGGCAGGGCTTTCGGCTTCTCTGGAGTCAAGGCCGGTCCTAAGGGCGTGGGAGTTTCCTCTACTCTGCCTTATCATTCTAGGCAGACCCCGTGTACCGTTGACATATGCAGCAGGACACTTTCTGTATTGTATACATTCTCAGGTTCCTCTCCACAAAGGTTCTGTGGGCTTGGGGCGAAAAGGGGAAGTCATCTCCTTGCCAGGCTCTCGCCTCCCGCCGCCTTTATTTTCTCTTGAACTGCTGCCTTCTATTAGCTGTCTCCTCGTGCTGCCTGTCGTATCCATCTTGCTCGTACTGTGCTCGTTGGCTCCACCTTTTATCTCGGTGGGGAAGGGAAAGGGCCGTCAGGTGTGTATGATTGGAGTCAATTGTCTGACTTTACCTGACCATGGTATTGGGACATGTCAGGAAAACAGCTCTAGTGTGAGTCTGTGTTCTGTTGTATTGTGCGAAAGTGTTTGCGGTGCAAAGGGGGGGGTGGTGGTTTGGAATGTCCTATGTGAAAGGATGGGGAAAAGGTGTTAAAGGAAGGGGGATACCATGTCTCACTGGTCGGTGTCCCACTCCCATTCCCCGAGGACCCCCCCCCATCCAGGTGATCCTCTCTCACTGGTCTACCCCCAGGAACTCGATCCAATAGCAATGACTGTGTCCTGGCCACCTGGATGACAGATCCCGAGGTTCAGGAAGAGAGACACCTTCAGGTTTCTCACACAAGGGACAGCAAGAAAATAAAGAGACTGCGAGTGCAGAGAGCGAGATGGGGGAAAAGAAAGAAAGAAAAAAGCGAAGAGTGATAAGGGGGAGAGAGATTATGCAAGGATTTAAAGTCCAGACATAAAAGTTAAACTTAAGTCAAGTGTGAAAAGGGAGCCAGCGGAGAGTGGACAGCGCAGGGGAAATAGTTACAGGCAGACAGAGAAAGCAGAAGACAAATAGAGGAATTGTATATAGAATAGAGAGCGGATAAGTGGGAGACTGGAAGGCCAAAGATCGGAGAGGAGCAATGAAAGAGTCGAGTGAAAATCAGGGAGGAGATTGGGAGTTTGGTAGGATTAAAAGTGAGAAAAGGACAAGCTTTGCAAATGTTAAAGAGGTGTGTTCTACAGGAGAGGGAAAGAGAGGACATCTGAGAAGAGAAGGAAAGAGAAGAATCAAAGTGAATGCCAAGATTATTAGCAGTAGGAGAGATGGGAGGAAAAGAAATAGAAACCGGGGTAATGGGGCAGGGTAGAGGAGGCAGGAAAAAATAGAGCCTCAGTTTTGGAAGAGTTGAGTACCAATTAATGTTCGGCCAACCAGAATTAAATGGCCGACAGACAGGTTGAAATGGTAGTATGGATCTGAGAAGAAAAGAAAGAGAAAGATGGAAAGAGCGGAGTGCCATCAGCATAGAGGTGGTGGGAAAGAACAAAATAAGAAGTAATAGCAGCAAGATGTTGAGTATATAATGAGAAAAGAAGAGGTCCAGGTACAGAGCCTTGGGGGCGGGGGCCTATGGGAGAGGGGGAAAAGGAGAGACATTACCCGTCCAGGAAACGGAATAAGTGCGATCGGACAGATAGGATTTGAACCAGGCAAGTACAGGACATGAGAAGCCCAAAGAGGACACAGAAGACAGAGTGATCAACAGTATCAAAGGCTGCCAATAGATGAAGCAGAATTAGGAGAGAGGAATGTTTGGCATAGAGCACAGAAAGAAGAGCGTTACAAACAGAGTAGAGCAGTCTCAGGGGGGGTGAAAAAAACAGGTTGAAAGTAGGGAAGTAGTGAATAAGAGGAGATAAAGGGTGCACTTAGAAAGATAGGGAAGAAGAGAAATAGGGCATAAGTAAGAGGGAAGAGCATGGCTTAAGTAAGGTTTTTTAATGATGGGCAGTATAGTAGCATGTTTAAAAAGAGAGGGGGGAAACTGCGTACAGGAAAGAGGCGTTGAGCAGGGCAGTAAAAAAGGAAGAAGAAGAGGATAGACTTTAAGAATAGAGGGAAGCGTTCGAGAGGAGCCCAAGTGGGGTGTGCTTTGGCCAGCAAAGCAACTATGTCAGAGAGTGGTGTGAAGGTGGACAAAGAAGCCACAGGCGAAAGGGAAGAGCGAGCAGAAGTCGAAATAATAGTATGGAGAAGAGTGACGTTAGAGGAGAAGTACTGAGCCAGATTGTGGCCAGAGAGGAAAGACGAAAGAGCGGGATCAGGAGAAGGTAGGAAAAGAATACGAGATAGTGATTGAAAGAGAGACTGAATACATGTGAAGAGTAGGAATGCAGGAGATCTGAGTAGTACGATTTTTTTAGCGGAAAGAAGAGCAGTGTCACAAGCATATTGAAGAGAGGAGAGAAAAGCTGAATCTGAGCCTGCAAAAGATTTGCACGAGCAACGTTCGGCACGACGGAGGGAACGAGGCTGGGGAGAAAGCCAAGGTTGAGGAAGATTTCAATGCTGGCATAGCCGCTCATTTACTACATTATTGCCCAGCTTGGCGCTGCACTTCAAAGGAACTCCGGCAATACGCAGCTGGTGGTATTCATGAAGAGATCTGATAGTATTTTGTAATGTTTTTATTTAGGACAGAGCATTTAGCTGCCTTAACTTTGTTACAAAGCCAGTTTGCAGGACCGGTTGAATTGCTTATTCCGTTGCTTTGAACCGTTTGCATGAATTAATCATTGCATTGAAGTGTGGTTCTTTACTAAATGTATGCAACCAAGACATGGATTTTACCAGAGAAAAAGCACACATGCCAAAGGATAATTCACTCTAGTGTTTATGGTTTGGATGAAAGTTTCATCGACTACTCTGGAGAATAATTGCACACTTTCTAATTCCCCTCTTTGTTCTCCCACTCCAGTGGACACAAATCACTGTAGTGTTCAATTTGCTGCATTCCTTCTATTGATGCATGTATACATGATAGGAAGTCTAGCCTGCGTGATGTTGCCCCATTTGCACTACACATGGAACCCTCTGTCGATTCGGTCCCAAAACATCTTGTAGTTACTCGCTCTGCTTCTCTATGCGTGGGGACGGTCTTCCAATGTTCGAATGCTAACACCTGAATCCAGAGGCTAGAATGTTACTCTGCAGGTGGTTATCTGACCTCGAGGAGACTCTGCAGCCTATCTCAGTTTAGAGTCCATCTTGTCCATCATGTTGATGGATGCCGAGTCCCCTGGTCCTGGCATGACTGTATGTCTGCTCCAGAGATGTGTCATGTCATGGCATAAGAGCAGTCCTATGCGAACCTCCCCTCTGGGCAAGCGCCTCCTATGTGACGCACTCAGCCTTGCATATTATTTTGGGCAATGTTTACTTTTTTTAACCCTTGAGAAAAAGATTCTCTCATGCTGACCATTGTCTAAATCATGATCTTATGAGACAAAGCGTCTTGAACATTGTCCTTGTGGTAAATAAGTCCGTCTGCCTAGACACTACATGCAAGTGAATACTTGGGCCAACATTGCCTGGCAATATCATTCAGCCCGCCCATGACTGAGCAGCCGCAAGGCACCATTGTTGGTTTATTGTGTTGGTCCCATTAATTAAGGTTTTGCATTATCACTGCAAAGTTCTGCGCTGCCCAGTGGGTACAAAAGTGAACACTCTTATCCTTTTTACCACAAGCTCATCCACCCTCCAATCCCAATGTACAATGCCTAGCCAGCTCACAGTAGTAGTCCCACCTCTGAACTTGAAATGCTGCAAGACATGATATTAACCATATTGGTGTGCAGTGATTGTAGTGAATAAAAAACAGAGTACCTTTAATAAAGAATCAAAAATAAAGAAAAAATCATATTTTTGTTTAAAATGTATGTGGGGGTAAAGGGGTTAAAACGAGTGGGGAGGGGGTTGGGTGGGTTTAAAAGCATAGGGAATGTAGCCCAGATTGGCTATAGCTTGTACTGATAGTTATTGCCTATAGTTAACAGGAGGAGAAACTCTTAATTGTGATTTTTAGGTGGAATACTAGGTGAGAAGCTCATGTATTTTGTATTTGAAATTTCCTTTTCTATTTTTTAAGGATGCCTATTCTAGCTCATTTCTTTTATAATCAGTACTGTTAAATTATAACTCGTCAACATTTTTCTGTGAAATAAAGTGATTTCTTTGTTTTATAAACCCCTGCCAATGCCATTTTTAGGTTGGGCTGTTAGGTAGGGCCAGGGGAGTTGCTAGGTCTGGAAAAGACCCGGGGCTAAGCTGATGTCGGAACTGTTGGGACTGGGGGCTAGCTAGTCTTTTGGCTGTAGAACCTGAGATTCTATCAGGGGCTACAACCAAAAGATCCGGGGCTATAGCCCCCTTAGCCCCCCCCCTAGCAACGCCCCTGTGTAGGGCTTACGCCACCTATAAGCTGAAACTATTACATTAGAGCACAAACCAGGAGAAATGGCATATGAGGAGGGACACACAGCTGGTAGGTGTTGTTTGTGTTTTTGCCAGCGATTCACTGCTTATGGCCATGCTAATCCCTATGGCCTCAGTACCTGCCCCTCCCCGCCCAAAACACCTCCTCTTGGGAACTCTTCAAGCTCACTTTAATGAAGCCTTACCATCAAACTTTGCACTCCAATGGACTGCCAGGGTTTTTTCAAAGCAGTCTTTTGAGAGTCAATGACTTAATTGGAGCTATAAATGTGTGCTATTGGTGTAATAAAAATGTCTTAACCAGGTCTGACATTAGCCACTCGATTTATAAGCACAATGCTTGTATTTTACTGAAGTCCTGTTAAACAAGCGTTTGTAAAGCCAACAGTTTTGGCTTGTGTATAGGTTTTAGGCATTTGCCAAACACTGTTATCAGATGTGTGAGGAACTCCTGGTGGCAACAAGTAAGACGGACACAAGTGATCACAGTTCAAGGGTGTTTATTGAACAATAGATGCTGTATGCAGGTTGGAAAAACTACTAATCTAAACATAAATCTAGGATGGGAGCAAGTGTCGACCATCAAATGAAAATAAGGCAGTCCTAGTGGCATCAGGTCAAATAAAAAGAGCCAACACCCTGTTTTTTGGGGATTTTAGACTCTGCCCCTCTCATCAGCTTCCTCGGTCGGGCTTACTCTTGCCAATCCTCACATTCACTTGAATTTTCGGGATTCTCCTCCTCTGCTTTCGCACAATTTGTAGATCAAAGTCTTTCGATTGTACAGGGATTTTTACCTGACACCCTGTATGACCACTTTGACTTCTTTCAGCGACTCCTGTACAGCCTTCTGGTACCCGCAGTTTTGCGCTTATGGGGATCGACCAGAATCTCTTGAGTTAACACCCACATGTTGCCAGTTTTCCCTCTGCAGCTGGTGTCCCTTTAACACTGTTTACAGTTTTTTTACACAGTTCATTAACCTTGATTCAAATTTGCCACTTTGCGCTTCTCATTCAACACAGCCCGGTTCTTATCGGTTCGCCCCTAGACTCAGCGGCTGTGATGAACCACTTGGCTTTCAGCTTCAATGGAGTCAAGGCTAGTACCACGACCGCTGGAGCTTCCCTCGCTCCTGCTTATCAGCATAGGCTTGCCCTGTGCACCATTGACATCTGCTGCATGCCACTTGAACTATTGTTCGCAGTCTTATCCTCGCCTCCACAAAGGGTCTGTGGGCTTGGGATGAAAAGGGCAAGGTCACTTCTCTCCTCGCCACCTTCTCGATTGCTTCCACCTTTCTCCTTCTCTTGAACTGCCGTGTCGGGTAAGCTGTTTTTGTTGTGCTGTCTGTCTGGCTTTCCTTGCTCCTCCTGTGCTCTTTTACTCTATCTTTTATCCCGGTGGGGAAAGGAGAGGGCCGCCAGGTGTGTGCGGCTCAGGTCAATTGCCTGACTTTGCCTGACGCTGCCGTTGGGATGTGTTAAATAAACGGTTTTATTACAAGTCTGTTGTCTTGTGTCTTGGGAGAAAGTGTTTGTGTTGGAAAAGGAAGGGGTTGGAATGTCAGTTGAAGCGGGTGGTAGAGTTTCCAGATATCATACAGGGTTGGATGGGAAAGAGGTGATGCATGGAATTATAACCCTAGGATTAGGGTTTGTGGTGACCTTGCAGGGTAGGTTTTGTGGTTCTATGTGTTAATATCCCCGCAAAAATATTGCCATATTTTTGTGGTGATATTAAGGCATGGAACATGCGGGGGGACACCCCCGCAAACCCCATATTATTTTAAAGGGAGCCGGGGGACACCCCTGCAATCCCCGCTCCCGATAACCCCAAATATTATCCCCACTAAAAATATCGCCTATGGCCGTTCCCAATGACCATATACAGCGATATTTTTGGTGGGGGATAATATTACCTGATACCGGTTTTGTAGGATTTGTGAAATAAGCACGAAGGTTTGTGAGAATTTGGAAAATGATAATCAGATGGGCGGGATTGGTAGGGTTTGTGGGGGTAAACAGGAATAGCTGGGATTGTGAAATAAGCAAAGGGAATTGTGCGAATCGTAGTGTTTTGTCTGATCAGGTTGGGAGTGCAGAAAATAATAACTGGAGAGGCGAAAACCAGAAGGATGGGGAGCATTCGAATGGAGACCACTGAAACAAGGATTCTGAGAGTTATGCTTTTTGGGTGCAACTGGGTTTGGGACCTTAGAGGATTGATTGCGTACAGAGGGGTTGTTGGGTTTGTGTAGGAGAGATTTAATGGGAGGAAGGGGAGCAGATGTGGCACAGCCCATGAAGGTCTTAAAGATTTCACCCTCCTCTTCTTCTTCCTCGGTTACATACTGCATATCCCTTTGGGCATTCTCCTGAGCATAACCTCTGGCTCCCCTACCACGTGATCTTTCCCTGCTCCTTTGCCTTCAGGCTTGGGATAAGAGAGGGTCAGTTCTTTCGTGGCCACCTGAACAAGGGGTTCCCGGGATCTACTTAGGAGAACACCCACACGTTTCTCACAGATGCGTAGGTACTTGTACCATTTTGCCCCCGCTAAGATCTATGGTAGGTTCAGGGAAGCCAACTTCTACATGGGTGTGCTACTTGACTGTCGTAAAACAACAATGTAGAGAAACAGAGAGCAATCAGTGTCCATTTAAAAAGGGGTCCCTCTGTTTCTCCTTGCTGCCTTATAAGAGAGTGCATAAGCCCTGAATATTTGGGGTTTCAGTTTAGGGTGCAATGTGAACCAAATGAAGCCTACGAACATTTGATGTGCCTCTCGTTTGGAATTTGGGAATGCAGTTCAGTGTGATTAGTCTAGGCGAGGGGTCTGCAACCTGTGGCTCTCCAGAAGTTTTGACTATGCTGGCTGGGAACAATGGAGTTGTTTTCTAAAACATCTGGAGAGCCAACAGTTGTAGACCTCTGGTCTACGATTACAATGTGATGATACACTTTTATTGTCATTGGAGAGAACTAATAAATCACTTCCCCTGTGTTCCTTTATTCCTACTTTGAATCTGTGCCGTTCATTTCAGTTTTAGCACTAAGAAGACCCAACGCCATAACAGGGGTGCTTTAATTCTGGGATTGGACCAGCCAGGTGTTAATTCCAAAATCAACAAATTGTTAGTTGCAACCACCTGATGACCAGCTCCCCCAAGTAAAGCAGACCATTCTTCCAAAAGCAACCACCCTCGTGAATCTTCGCCATACATGTCCTAATCCAGTCACACATTGAATGCTCAGAGGCATGTCCCATGATCTTCCTGGTGTTTGTTTTTCACTTCCATGCAACAGCAAGCATTAACTGCTCCCAGATCATCAGAGCTTCTTCTAGCAGACGAGCACTAAGAGGCTGAAGGGGACGCTGCTGGTAGCTTTTGCCAGAGTGTTCCTGTGTGGTTGCCGAAATCAGGCACAGCCAATCCCTGAAACCGAACCTACTTGGTGTAGCAGTAAAACTCGATCCATTTTCACCTGTCCTCCTGCCCCTTCGACCCCCCACCAAAAGTGGTTTGCTCGTCCTGCCATGACCTCTTTCCCCCACCCACTCGGCCTAACATCTAACCTAACCCAACCGGGAGGTGCTACACCTATGTCTCTCAATCAAAGAGCTTTATTACAAGGGTTTGGGCGTTTTATTCTGTATTTTCTTGGTGATTAATTATGGACTGCTCACCCCACAACCTTTTAATAATCAAAATATACCATTTGACCTGCCGAATTCGACCAAAAAGATGCAGTGAAATCCGAGTATGTCAAGTTGGCATTAGGTCTACTATGCCAGTACCGATTTGGCTGTAATTTCCTTTTGTGTGTGTTTATTTATTTCCTAAGGTTTCACCTTGTGGTTAGAGCTATATACCAATACTAGTGGCTTATATATTTTACTCTGTGCTTCTCTTGAGTGCAATTAAGATGTGCAGAATATAACTGGCTGCCCAGACAACTGTAGTTCACCCCATACGAAACATTGAAGTTCGAGGGTCTTGGTTTGTCTTTTAACTTTGAGATGTGCACAGAGGAGACCCCCGTCCCCCCCTTCTTGCAACTATACAACTCTCACCAGAGGCCCCACATCACATGATAGACACTCGTGACAGTAAAAAAGCCTGTGCCTCACTCAAAATAGTCCTATTGCTTTTCTTCAGGTCACAAATTAATTCCTCTCCCGTTGCTCATAGTCTTGTGCCTGCACTCCTCGTCACAGGCCTCCCCAGTTCCAGTGTGACTGTCACAGGAGTGTGGTAGGTAGATACCACACGTCTGCCTTTGCTGGATCACTGGGTTGCCCCTCTCCCACGGGTCATAGAGCTGCCCCTCTTCTGACTTCGCTGGGTCACTGGCGTGTCCTTCTCCCACTGCCTACAGCCAGGCCCTTTTCCCATGGGCCACACCTGATGTATTCCTAACCTTCTCACTGTATTTGTCACACAGTGCTTCGCACCGCTCTGGCTTCTTTGCCACGCCTTGCAACCCTCAGAAACCTGACACACCAGGCACCTGTGACCCAATGTCACAGCTGTGGCAGGCTAAGGTGTTTGATTACTGCCACCACTCCCACTAGATGATCCAGCCCCCGAAGTAAACTGTGCCTCCGCCTCCCCTATGCCCTACACTCCCCACCCGTCTGGCAGGTTAGCACACGGAAGTGGCTAGTCCCCATGGATACAGGCCTAACAGGTGGCGGGTGGGAATGAACTTTGTTCTCTGGAGGAAGGTGGCAACCTTGAGTATATTTACTCAGACCCTACATTGGGGAGTGGCTCCTTACCCTTCCTGTGCTCTTTCGTCGAGATCCATATTTTTTTTATTTACGCCATTAAAGGCAAACTATCCTGTCATAAAGCGTTTACATAGATGGCTAGGAAAGAGACCTGCATCGTTCTCTCTTCAGAAAAATACCAGCCCGTGCTTTGCTGACCAGGAAGCTTCAGTGCAACGCAAAGTTATCCAAATTCCAATTCTACTAAATTGCGATAAGAATGCTTTATTGACGAGTTACGAATACCGGGGCCTTCGGTGTATTCTTTTAAAATCGCGTACACGCTGAGGTATCATTTGATTTCATTGGTTGAAATGCACTGCCGTTAATGCCTCCGTGAGACGCTTTCAGAGACGCTAGTGTGGCAGTCTTAGACGACTGCCGACGCTTGGTCTCTAGATTGTGGGTAAAGCAGTGCCCTCGTACACATGTACAACCAGATCGTGCAGATCTCCTCGCAGAAATCATTTCATGCCTATTTCAGTGAGCGAAAAAGCGCTTTGCCCTGTGCCAGCCAATCTAAGACACCTGAGCCAAAGTTCAAGATATGTGTCAGTATACTCAGTCAACTGCGATCAACACTGGGTCAGTGTCGACTTCAAGAATCTGGGACGTCTCTGAACTATTGAGCCAGAAGTGATACTGATGCAAGCCATGTCAAAATGGACCTACTGTGACAGAATGCCATCTTAGAGGGTGGTAACAGCCTAAGCGTGTTTATTTTTATTTAATGAAATGATGCAGGAATTCTGGCTCAGAAGGTGAGCTCTGCTAATCACCCACCCTCATAAATGCTGTATGCCAAAAAACATATTGTTCCAATGTGCCCCTGCTAGGGACAGTCTCCTGACAACCTCCAGCAACAGCCTTGCAGTGGCAACAGGTCATGCCAAAGGTCACATGTACATTCCTAAATTCAATCCTTCTGGAGCACAAAATTGCAGGAGGCGGAGAAGGGGGTTGCTTTTGTAGTCAGACACCACTTTCCCGTAGTAATAACTGTGTGCCCTGGGGGCCTGATGGCAGGTTAATACCTAAAGATTACCCATGGCTGGTTTGACATGGTGGCTCTTGAGATTACACTGTCACACAGCCACAAGGCTTTGAAGTCATTCATTTGTCAACCTGGTGGACAATGACCCTTGTAGGACCGGGCTGGGTGTATATTTGGGTTGTCCGTGCTAGGCTTGACCCAGGTACCATCTGGGTTTTGACCGGGAAGCGCTCCCCTTTGATACTCCCAGGAGTGGGTGGCCGTCCCTCTCAAGAGCATGATGTCTTTCGGGGGGGGGGGCGGGGGGCGGTCATTGGGAGCTGGCACTTCAAAGCCAGCCCTGCCGGTACAATGGCTAGTGCTCATAATGGTGCTCGTTACTGGAGACATTTTGATTTAGGCAGACAGAGGAAGGGGGTTGAGTAGCCCAGAAGAAAGGTTCAGAAGGGAGAGGGGTCTTTGCATCTTGAATTTTGCTAGGGCTCACACACTTCCTGCCCCTCTTCCTGCAGATAAGGTTCTCTTGATGACAACAGCAGGCAAAGGACCTTTGTTACAACAGCCTGGATTCGACCCTAACAAGATTGTTGTGGACCAATCTGCTGTGGCATTGCAGCCATCTAGGGGGGAGCCCTTAGTTTTTACACCGTTGAACATCAGGACAAGAAGGATTCACCTAGAGACCTGTTGGGGATACAGTCTATCCCAAAGTCCTCTGCCATGGAGGTGAAAACAGGCTCGAAGGAAGAATAAAGCTCTTCTGCCTGCCCATCCCAAGGACACATTTTGGGTAAACCAAAGCTGCTTGTCCGCTTTCCTGTGCTCATCCCAAGGCTTCCCCTCTTGATCATCGGATTTCTTCTCTTATTCTATCTATATATCCCTCTACCATTCCTTTTCTGACGTCTCTCTTTAATCTTGAACTCCCCTCATCAACCTTTCCATTCTCTTGTAAGCACGCTTTGATCATTCCCGTGGCGTTGCTAGGGGGGGTCATGGTGGGACTATTCCCCAGATAGAAGCTCTGGAGCTACAACCAAATGATTACCTAGCACCGAGTCCCGACTGCCCACACATTAGCCTAGCACCAGATCTTTTCCAGAACCTAGCAAAGCCCTTGTATCATTCCAATCTTAAACCCTCTGTTAATATTACCTTTTTATGGAATTACTGCCCTTCGTTTCTCTAAAAACATTTTTCTTTTTTTTTACAAAACTTTGAATTGGCTTTTCAAAAGAAGATGCATAGTTGACCTTGAGGCAGAAAAACAAACCGCAGGATAACAGCAAGCATGATCAGCATCAACATATTACAGAAACTGCAAAACGTGTAAAATAAAACAATTGACAAGCAGTGGCAGTGTTATTACATGCAAACATCATCCCCAGGAGAGTCCATAAGTAGACTAAAGAGCCCCAGAGGTTTCCACAGATGCACCCGTCAGCCCCCCGCTTTTTCCATATCTTACCAAACGTTTGGGGGAAGCCACATGATCTGTACACTTGCAGGTGCAGCATCAGGCCTGCCTCCATGTCGCGTCCCTATTTCGACATTGTATGTGGGACTGTGTGCCCCATGTCACTGCAATATTGCGAATGCTAACACTAAGGTGTTTGACAGGAGCAGTTTTTCAAACAGGGAGAAGGCATTGTCGCCCCAAATGCCCAGTAGGAATAATCTTGGGTCCATAGGCATTGGCTGATCAACTATTAATGACCAACGATGTGAAACTGCACAACAGAACCCCTGAACCGTAGGACATAGACACATTGTATGGTAATATGTGCCCTGGGTTGTCCAAAATCTGAGACACTCAGGTGTCGTGGCACATCCACCTTTTAAATAGAAAGTCTCAGACATAGTAAGTTCGGTGAAGAATTTTCAATTGGATCAGCCAAAGCCTAGCAGGAATGGTGACCTCTGGCAAAGACATTAAGGCCTGCCAATCCTCAGCCTCCAGAGGGACATCATCACGTTCCCATTTTGTCCTACGTTTTGAGAGGCAGTGGGGAGTACAATTAAGGATAACCTGATATAATGTTGAGATGGGCTTCGACAGGATGAGTGTATCATTAATGTTGGCCTCCAATGGGGATTGTGAGTTGAGGTCAGAGGAACCATGAAATTGTGCAGACATAGTGGGTTTAAATTGTAAATAAGTGAACTGGCCACTAGCCGCTAATGAAAACCGTTGCCACAAAACAGCCAAGGGCTGAATTCAATCTTTAGAAAGCATGTCTTCTAACAGATGAATATTTGTATTCACCCCTCTCTTATCAAAGCCTAGCCCCCAAAGCTCTGGAAGATCCTTACTGCCCCAAAGTGGAGATTTCAAAGACACTGTACCTCACCATCCCGTTACTTTAGTCACAATATGCACAGATAACCTGTTGTGTCATCCGTGGGAGCTTGTTAACAGCCCCACCATTGTAGAGTGTCTTGAGCGGATCGATGATGTCAAGCCAGGAGAGTACATGGGCAATATGAGGAAGAGTACAATCTCCATGAAGCCATTTCTTTACGACCATCCATTGGCAAGCCCAGTATTACATTCAGGTGTTTGGGAGGCCAATTAACACTTCCCAAAGCTACACATATAAAATTTCCAAAGCTATTCTAGGTTGGGAGTCATGCCACAATACATTTCTCAGGGTATGCTCCATCTTATACATTTTCATACCAGGAATCTAAACTTGGGTATCTTGAAAGGCATATAGGTATTTGGTTAAAATCCACATTTTAAACATGGCTGCATGCTCAAACAGCGAAAGAGGAAGGGCCTCCCTGAATTTGACATCCATAATAACATTTTGCTGGGTACTAAGTTCAGCCTCAAAAAACACTTTGGGTCACGGCAGACGTGGATGCCCAGACATTGCAAGGTGTCCCGGACCACTGAGAATCTGCAATCTGGTGGTATCGTCCCAGACCTCCCCCAGGTGGCCTGGGAAAGGCAGACGCATTCTGATCCTGACTTTGAGGAGGGTGTACTGCGGGAGGATCACCTGGGAGGAGACCGGGCACAGGGCAGTGACAGGATCACCTGGGATGAAACGATGTATTCTCCATTGAAAAAGAAAGGAGGGACCTTTCTAGGATGCCAAGGCATACAATGGTTTACTACCATTGTGAAGTATCTTAACCCTATGATAAGGTTGGAACTATAGGCAAAGTGGGTGTAACATCTTTAAACATCCCACTTGAGGAGGAACCCGTTGAGTCTTGTATGGTCAAAAATTCTGTTTGCTCCCAAAGGTACAGTGAACGGAAATCTATAAATGGTGGCATACATGAACTGCCTTTCCCTTCTCAAATAACACATAGTGAGATATATTTTAAAAACTACGAACAAATGAATTCTGAAGGTAAAGGAAGCAAGTTACAATGTAAAACAAATTTTGCTACTTGGGACTCCAAGTTGATAATAATCCCAAAGGTACTGGGACGAAGAAAAGGGCTGAAGATCAGTGCAGACCTGAAGGTCGAGCATTTAAGACTAACAGCCGACACCTGAGGGAGGCTGAGAGGCTTAAAAAGCTCCCTGAGGTGTAGGCTGTTAGCTGGGGTCGTGGCTGGAGGAGCAGTAGCAGTTGTAACAGCAGCAGAAGCAGCTGGGGCAGGAGAAAGTGGCAGAAGAAAGCAAGTTGTTGGCAGAACCCACAGAAGTGGGAAGAAAGAAAGGACGCTCTGATTTTCCATCAGCTTATTCCAGATACTAGTCCTGAGTTGGTCCTTTTCCCCCCATCCGAATTGCAGAGGTTGCCCAGTGAAATCGTAACATTTACAAGCTTTCCCCCATGTGAACCTGATTGCAGAGATCGCGCAGTGAGACTTGTGCAGAGGACTGTGCCTGAAGGGTGGCGTGCTCCAGGCGGTTGCAGTGAGCCGAATTCTGTGCATGTGAAGTGGGACCGAAGGCAGCTTGCTGAGAGAAGTGTGCCGGGTCGAGAAATCAGTGTATTTGGGGGATCGTGGTGCGTCAAACTCTGTGCCTGTGAAGTGGGATCGTGAAATCAATGTGTTTAAAGTCCTGCAGCCTGTGAAAGGGTCATGAGAAGCCAGTGAGTAATTATGAGTGTTCTCAACCCTCCGGCATTGTCAGGCAGGCCACTGTAACAGTTGCTTTTCACCCGCAAAAGAGTGAAATTATCAGAAGCTGACCGGAGCGTGTCAGGCAATGGAGTGCAACAAATGTAGCACTCGCATATAGACAAATATGCTGCAGAAGTTACATTCAAATATGGAACACTTTAGAAACAGTTATAACAACTTTAATAATGGTCGCGTATGCCTAACAGTGATGCTAAAACAAAGACAAAGTTTGATAAAAGCCCCAATAACTTTGCATCCTGTGAAACCAAGTGTTAAACCTCAATATTGTTAAATGAAGAGCACAAACATGCATTACCATCAGCCAAGAGGTGAACAAGTAATGCCCTCAGCCAAAAGAAGCTAACACAACGGTTTCTTCGGGAATATGTGTTGCCATCAGAAGAAAAGGGGCTGATTGGACATCCTTCAATGTAAAGCTTGTAGATGAGTGACTATGATGTAAGAGGAACGGCAATTAGTCACACATTTACATTGCTAAAGTCAATAGAGGTTGAATTGAAAGTACTTTGTTGGTGGCTTGACAAAAGACAAGAGTGGTTAAAAAGTGGCCCTAGAAGAACGCTGGTGTTAAGAAGAGAAAGAGACATTGCTAGTCTAGCAGAGTTAAAAAGGCATTGGTATGAATATTGTGTTTGCTACAAAGTTGTGAAGAGTTGTTTAAAGCGGTTTAGAGTTGAAGAAGTGTTAAACTTGGGAAGTGTCAGTCGACTGAAACTTCAGAAGCAGTGCAAGATTTAAAACACTGTGAAGCAGAAAAAAGTAAAACTGCATGGCGTATCTTTGAAGGAATTGAGTCTGGTAAAAAAAAGTGGATCATACAGAAGTAAAAGTAGAGGACCTGGTACAAAGTGACCCAGGTAGAAATTGAATGTACTCTGAAGTCCTCAAACAGAAGTAGTTGTTGTGTTTCATGGTACTAAGTGGGAAGCACTGTAAAGAGAGTTGTCTGTGTTTACAGTGCTAAGAGGGAAACACTGCAGCGTTTCCCGGATAAAGAAATTGTTGTATTTCATGTGGCAGAGACAAAAGCACTATGAAGAGAAGCCAATTGCAACCTATATGTGTTTTGTGAATTACTTAACCTGTAATAGAAATCCTCCTGGCCAAGAATACCAGTGGTGTTGTTGAAGGAACTTTTAACTGAATATTTCCAGGAGAAGAAGGATCTTTTCTGTGTTGAACTATGGAGTATTGGAAGCTTTATTTAACAACCTCACTTTGTCAAAAACTGTGTTGGAACTCTGTTTCAACCCAGATTTCCTTGTTTTGTGTTATTCAACGGAACTGACTTAAACCTAAAACCTGGGCAAGGGGAATTCACTCATGTTACAATCAAAGACTTTGAAGGTGTTGCAAATACAATTATTGACATTGTGAATTGCCATATATTTTCTTGTTCATGTTTATGCATAAGTGTGAGGGCCAGAAATGTTATGTTAGAGGGTTTCCCTTAATTTATTTAGGCAGGAAAATCCGAAATCCCTGTTAGAGTAGGGAAAGTGATTCGCTTGGTTGACACTTTGGATTTAATAGAACGGCATTGTTTGACAAATCATCTGAAAGTTGTCCACCTCACATTTCTGACCCCTCACAACACTCTGCACTGGGTAAAATATTGACTTGCTGCAATTCACATGCAGCCTTCAAAATCTTTGGAATATTTCCATTATTTCTATGACCCTGCGATAGGATCTAAGAGGATCACCAATAAACAGAAGAGGATCAGCATATATCGACACACGTTCCTTACCACCTGACGGCTAGGCAAAACCCTTCATCAAGGAGTCCCTTCTAAGCCATATTGCAAGCGGTTCGATGGCCAGGAGAAAAAGCAATGGTAAGCAGGGACATCCCTGACATGTCCCCCCCCCCGCTGTAGACTAAAAGGTTTGGGAAAAACACTGTCAATGTGAACCGTTGCTTACGGGCACACTTATAGCAGTCTAACCCATCTCAAGAACTCCTCACCGAAGCCCATTCCCGACATTATCGCCCACAGAAAGTCCTAGCTGATGGAATCAAATGCTTTCTCAAAGTCAGTTGCCACCATGGCTAGGACCTCTTCAAGAGAGCCGACTCTATCTAAAACTATGTGTATTCGACGTATATTCATGCATGTAGTTCTATCCTGTAGAAACCCACTCTGGTACGGTGGATCAAAGAGGGAAGGACAGCCATTAGGCTTGATGCCAGCACTTTAGCCAATATATTTGCTTCTGCATTAATAAGCGAAATAGGCTTGTAAGAGGCACACTTGGTAGACAGCTTTCCCTCCTTCGTTATCACAACAATTGTTGCTTGTCTCAGGTCGGGGGGTAGCTCCTCGTCTCTGCTAGCTTGGAAAATCTAGAGCGAGGGACCAATCACATTATGGCATATCTTCTTCCACAGCTCAATTGGGAATTAGTTGGGTGCTGGAGATTTGCTGGACTGGAGAGTGGACAAGTCCAATAACAGTTCCTCCTCCTTATTTCAGAATCTAAATCTTCTCTCTACCAGGACGAAACAGTAGGGAAAGGAGGCTCCTCCAGCAGGTCAGAGAATGCTGACCAGGATATATCTATCGGTGCAGCAGAGACAACTTTAATAATCTGTGAAAACTTTGCATATGTCGGAATCGACACATTGCAGATCCCCCTCTGCATCCTTAATCACATGGACACAGCTCGGACAGTACTATAGATTTGGAGTTATTTAGCATACATTGACTCATCACTTTTGAATAGGAGATATCACCAGCAACAACCATTTTTGCTAGTCGCTGAATAGTGAGCATGTCACTTATTCACTATGATTTAAAATAATTGGAGACATGGTACGCCACTATTTACTTATTTGGGCATCCTGATTTATGGTTCATAGCAAATTAGAAGGCATACATAAATAACATACCTAATACCAGGTACATTGGCATTTTGCAGCCAGAGAAGATTAATTGCAAAACCAGTACAAGTGAATTTTGACACTGCCTGAAGAATTAGAAACGGCCCATGGGTAAGTGCCAAAACGATTAATGTTTGGCATCACGAATGATGAACTTCAAATGACCATTGCCAGACTGATTTGTTTTTTAATTACCCTATGTAATCAACAGGTAAAATCCTTTAGACACTAATGGTGAGTGTATAAATCTATTTCAATGCACCAATCATGGTACCAATGCATAAAGTAAATTTGGGATAAATATGCATGCACACAATGATCAATCCATAATTAACTTGCTAGCTCACATTCTTAAAATCATATTTCAAATGGATTGTGTCCTCCCACGTATTCCTCATCTTGTGATAATTCGTTATCTCCAGCTTCGCTGCTTCGTAAAAAAGAATTCTCGGCAGAGGGCGCTGTGCTCGAGGTCGTGGCGTCGATTGTTCCTCGACGGACTCCGTACTCTGTCGACGTCACCAATGGTATAAATAGCTCGAGCCACGCCCGTTGCTTCAGTTCCATTTTTCCGATCGCTTCGCTATCGAGAACGGCGCTCTTCTATTTTCTATTTTTCTATTTTCTCCTTCGACACCCAAGACGGGGTTCAAGAAGTGTGTAGATTGTGGATCTAAAATATCGATCACCGATCCCCACCGGATTTGTCTCTGGTGTCTCGGTTCCAGTCACAGAACCGATGACTGCGGGTCCTGTCAATCCATGACGGAGAATGCTCTTCGTGAGAGGAGAGGTAAACTGTCGGTGGGGAGGGAAGCCTCTAAGAAGGCTATGTCAAAAAGACATAAGAAAGCGACTGATTCGAAGGAATCGGATCGCCATAGGCACTCAAAGAGATCTCGATCTAGGAGTAGATCGAGACACTCTTCGTCATCATCTAAAAAAATGAAGAGGAGACATAGATCTCCCTCATAATCATCTTCTTCTTCAGAGTCGACCGAAGAAATTCGAGGTCCGACTAAATCGGATCCTCCCAGTAAGTGGGAAGAATTCCGCATAAAGATGATGGAGGTTTTTGAGAATGCGGCCCGACCCCCTCGAACGACCCTCGAAAAAGCCATAACCCTAAAGTCGCTCCATTGGACGACAAAGGGAAGTCCAAGACTACCATGGCAAAGACCGGTAGCGTCAAGGAATCTAAAAGAACTCGAGTCGACGTAAATCCGTCGAAGACTCTTCGAGAGTCGAGCACTTCTCCAGTGCGATGCAAAAAACACAAGCCGTCGAAGACTTCGACGACTTCGTCGACGCCCTCGGCGTCGATGATTTCGACTCCAAAACCAAAAACATCCTCGACGCCAGTATCGAAGTCATCTTCGAAGTCTTGGAAGTCTTCGAAGACCCCTTCGACAATTTCGAAGGATTTATCAATTCCTTCGACGCGGATAGTAGAGGAAGAAAGGAGATTCACTCCATTGCCCAGATCAGACTTTTTCAAGTCTATGTCAGCAATTTATGAAGAATCTGCTTCAGAAGAGGACGAAGTTACTCCTCTTGGAGTTTCTTATGGTACAAGACAAGTTCCTGAGGAACTTATTGATCAGGAATCTAGAATGAGAGACCTGAGTGATACTCTACATTCTGCCAGTGGAATTGACACATCCCCAGAATTCGAGTTCGCCAGACATGATCCTGCAGAGCATGCAGATGCTGGGTACAGGGGTCTTATGACCAGGGTAATTGAGTATATGGGTTGGGGCAATACTTCACCCATTTTTGAACAAGATGACATAACGGATATAATCGTCAAGGGACCTCAGAAAGATCCTGTTCTCCCTTTCCACAAGGCCCTTCAAAGGACTGTGGAGAACAACTGGGAGAAATCAGAGAGTATTGCTGCTGCAGATAGCACTTTTCCAAAAAAATATAGACCAGCTGGAATGGATCCTGAATATTTGAATAAACATCCGACTCCCAAGAGTTAAGTCATTCAGGCAGCATCCACTTCAAAACAAACTGCTTATCCAACTATCCCTCCAGATAGAGAGGATAAAAAAGTTGATGCCTGGGCACGTAAAGTTTTCACGTCAGGCAGTATGGCACTTAAGTCGGCAAATGTCACCTGTGCCCTAGCCAGATTTACCCATAGCATGTGGGACTGTATTTCGGCGGCGGCTGGTCATATTCCGGAAGGCGAGGAAAGGGAAGGCTTCCTAAATATAGTTAAAGACGGGAAGGAGGCAATGGGGTAATGTCTCCAGTCTGGCCTGGATACTGCTGATAGTATCAGCAGATCCATGGCTGCAAGCGTTGTGCTACGCAGATTTGCGTGGTTGAGGAAGTCGGGGTTTGCACCAGACGTGCAAGCTAGACTCCTCAACATGCCCTTTGATGGCTCGAGGCTCTTTGGCAGAAAGGCTGATGAAAGCCTAGAAAAACCTCAGACCTCAAAAGCGGCAGCTAAATCACTTAGCACCTCTTTGCGCCATCCTCTAAAATCCTATTCCGGCTCATCTTCCTGGAGGGGTCGTTCTTTTCGATACTACTCCTCTTTTGGTAGAGGAAGAGGACAGGCATTTCAAAGGGGCAAAAGAACCTTCCCTCGTGGAGCACGAGGAAGAGGTGCAAAATCAGCCTCAGGAGTGGCATCTGTACCCTAAGCCACTACTGCAGCTGCCTCCAAATCCCTCTGAGACCTTGTTGCACAAAACTCCAGTGGGAGGCAGGTTCTCTCAGCACCTGAAGGAATGGCGGGGCATTACCTCAGATGCTTGGGCACTGAAAACAGTAGCCCAAGGTTCCTGCCTCCCCTTCCAAAAAAGGCCTCAGAATCATCCACCGGGAGCCAACTCCGCCAAAATTCCGGATCCGCTCTTGTTGCAGGAAATTTTAACCCTGCTAGAGAAAGGTGCCATAAAACTGGTACCTGTAGCGGAGAGGAACAGGGGTTGGTACTCCCCATATTTTCTCATCCCAAAAAAGGACAGAGGACTGAGACCCATCTTGGACTTGAGAAACTTGAACAAGTTACTCAGGAAGGACAAGTTCAAGATGGTGACTCTTTCTCAGATCCTTCAGGCTCTCCAACTCCAAGATTGGTTGGTATCATTGGACCTTCAGGATGCTTACTTTCATGTGCCAATTCATCCAAAGCACAAAAAGTACCTGAGGTTCGCGATTGGCAATTCTCATTATCAATTTCGAGTTCTGCCATTCGAGTTGACCTCCGCCCGAGGGTTTTCACCAAACTGTTGGCGGTTGTGGCAGCAAGTCTCAGGAGAGGGGGCATTCACATCTACCCCTACCTGAACTATTGGTTGATCAGAGCAAGTTCTCCAGAACAAGCTCAGGAACATCTTCCAATCACCTGCCACTTCCTCCACAAATTGGGCTTCTCCCTCAATTTCAAGAAGTCCCACATGATACCATCCCAGAAGCTCCAGTTTATCGGAGCAGTCTTGGACACTTCCTCGGGAAAAGCCTCGCCTCCCGAGGTGGGAGCTCTCCACATCCAGCAGATGGTAACAAAATTCCAGAATGCCCAACGTCTACCGGCCTTCGATTTTCTCAGGTTGCTTGGCCTCATGGCATCCTGCATTTTCCTAGTACCAGAGTCCAGGTTGAGAATGAGATCCCTTCAATGGGCACTCAGAACTCAGTGGTCCCAGTTCTCAGGGAATATGTCGGATCTTCTGCAAGTCCCGAGCGCACTTGCTCAGGATCATCTATGGTGGGCTTGCAACAACAGCATTCTCAAGGGAGAGTCTTTTTGGCAACCATGGCCGGAGATAACAGTAGTGACGGACGCCTCACTCACGGGGTGGGGAGCACACACCAACGATCTGACAATCAGCGGTCGTTGGTCTCCATCGGAGTCCAAACTATCCAAACTACACATCAACCTTTTGGAGCTGAGGGCAATCAGACTAGCTCTGAATGCCTTTCTGCCCTCTGTACAGGGAAAGAATGTCCTGATAATGACGGACAACACGGTGGCCATGTACTACCTCAACAAAAGAGGAGGAGTAGGGTCACTGCCACTGTGCAGAGAGGCAATGCAGCTATGGTGCTGGGCAATACGAGAAGGAACCTCTCTATCGGCAATTCACCTCGCCGGAGAGAAGAACACGGCGGCAGACGCTCTGAGCAGGCAGAGCACAGTCTCTCACGAGTGGGAGATAGCTCAAGAAGTCCTTCTGGAGATCTTCGCCCTTTGCGGAACCCCTCAAGTGGATCTGTTTGCCACCGCGATCAACCGGAAGTGCGATCAGTACTGCTCAAGGGAATTTCCTCAAAGAGGAGCTCTGGGAGACACATTCGTAGTGGAGTGGAAGTTTCCACTGCTGTACGCGTTTCCCCCAGTCCCTGTGATTCCTCAAGTAATCGGGAGGTTGAGAAAGTTCAGGAAAACCATGATCCTAATTGCCCCGGATTGGGCCAGGAGGACGTGGTACCCGGACCTTCTGGACATGTCCATCTGCCCTCCAATACGTCTTCCGCAAAGAGAGGATCTTCTCTCTCAAGAGGAAGGTCGGGTTCTCCATCCAGAGGTTGACACTCAACCTTCACGCATGGTTTTTGAGAGGTTGAGATACAAGGATTGGGATCTTCTGGATGACGTAATGGAAATCTTGCTTTCGGCCAGAAGACCAGCAACAAAATCTTTGTACCGATGTCGCTGGAACAGGTTTAGTAATTGGTGCAAAGACAAGGATGTGGACCCTTTTCAGTGTGGCACCCCAATGGTGCTTTCTTTTCTATTACATCTAGCTAATCTGGGGCTCCAGATAGGAACAATCAAAGGATACCTTGCTGCGCTGTCCATTTTCAAGCGCTCCTCAGAAGAGGTTTCATATTTCAAAATACCGTTAATGATTCAATTCTTAAAAGGGCTTACTAATGTATACCCTCCAGTACCTTTTCATGTACCAACTTGGGATTTAAATTTAGTACTAAAATTCTTGACTTGCATACCTTTTGAGCCTCTGCATTCATGCCCATTGAGGCTTTTAACTCTAAAAACTGTCCTTCTTGTGGCCCTATCATCAGCCCGCAGGGTTAGTGAACTTCAGGCTCTCTCATGCAAACCACCATATACTTTTTTAGGTAGTCCTTAAAGTTAAACCTTCGTTCTTACCAAAAGTAGTCTCAGACTTCCATTTGTCACAAAATATAGTACTACCAACTTTTTATCCTCCTCCTCATCTGGGCAAGGAAGAGGAGAGATTACACAGACTAGATCCCAAGAGGGCTCTTAGTTTTTACATCTCAAGGATGGCTAAATTGAGACAAGATGACCAACTATTCGTGGGTTATACTGGTCATAAATTAGGCTTATCTGTAACAGAACAGACCATTTCCCGCTGGATCATATTAGCCATAGTTGAATGCTACAGATTAGCGGGAAAAGAACCACCAGATGGGCTTCGTGCCCATTCTACAAGGGGAATGGCTACGTCTGCGGCTCTAAAGAGGGGAGTCCCGGCAGCAGATATTTGTGCAGCTGCAACCTGGAAAACAATGCATACTTTTGTTAAACATTATTGTTTGGATACTGCTTCCTCTAATGAGGGTTTATTTGCCAAGGCAGTTCTGCATTCTGTCCACGAAAACCGAAATGAGTACTCCCGCCTCCAAAATTGCTACTGCTATGGGAGACTATCACAACATGAGGAATACGTGGGAGGACATAATCCATTTGAAGAACAAGTTACTTACCAAGTGTAACGTTCTTTCGACTGGATGTTCCTCCCACGTATTCCTCATCGACCCTCCCATCCTACCCCACAGTACAGTTTACGTTTTCTTACACTTTCCTCTCACGAAGAATGTATTGGTCATGGGGCACGCCTGGGTGTTCCTCTTATACGTTTTATCGAAAAAAAAGAACTGAAGCAACGGGCGCGGCTCGAGCTATTTATACCATTGGTGACTTCGACAGAGTACGGAGTCCGTCGAGGGACAATCGACGCCACAACCTCGAGCACAGCGCCCTCTGCTGAGAATTTTTTTTTCCAAAGCAGCGAAGCTGGAGATAACGAATTATCACAAGATGAGGAATAGGTGGGAGGAACATCCAGTCGAAAGAACGTTCAAGTTGGTAAGTAACTTGTTCATTCATAGGTGTCACAATGCATGGCCACCTATGGGATTAGTTATGCACTATCGAATGTTTTTGTTTGGACTCCCCTTTTTTTCTCTCTTTTGTTTTCCTGCACTAAACCATAATTTTGGTATGTACATTTTATTCTTAATTTGCCATTGTTTATTATTTGTTACCAATGTTATAATTATGTATTTGCAACATCCTTGAGAAAGACATTCTGTCGAAACACATGTTGGCTAGTTTCAAATGATTATTGGACTACAGTAAATCCAAATCTTTGGACACATTATACTTGCACAGATATATGTGTTGAATTGTTTACTCAAGGGCGTGCGCAAGTAATATGTTTAATTGGTTAATCTGTACATTATATGAGGTAATGGGTAGAACCTCATTATACTAGTTACGCAGCACGCCACTAAATACACAGCGTAACCAGAGCGCACCGAGAGGCGGTCATACTCAGATTTGCTATATGTATTCTTTTAAACATTGCAATGAAAGAGACAGTTAGCTTTTATCACTGTTGCCGCAGTTTTAGTATTTACTCAACTTGGGTGGGGGGGGTGCGGCATGAGGTGCCTTTTGGATATCAGACAAATGTACCCAACAGCACAACTCTCGAACTTCGACCGCAAGGGGAGTGGCATAGATGACCTCAAAGGGACAGTTATATCTAGGCACACTCCACCGGTGGACAACGTTTTTTTATATAAACGAAATTGCCAGGGAAGAACTGAAGGGGAGGTGACGTTGGTGGATCAGATGCAGCACTGGTGATTTCTTCAGTCCTTGGTGGCGCTATCTGTTGAGAGATAAATTGTATTGCTTTTGTTAAGGCAGACAACGTCCAAATTAGTCCCCTGGAACAGACGCAGTACTGTGAGCATCAGATCCTCTCTTGATTGGGGATAGGTGCGTGTGCATTTTCAGCCCGGTTATCACCTCATGGCGTGATAAATGGTGATCCTGACAGGGCTGTGTGCGCATGCTAAACACTGCAAGGGGCACACAGTGTGCCCAGTTTTTCTTTAAAGTGGTGCAGAGCTTGGATAATTTACTTTTTAGTAGACCGTTCATCCTCTTCACTATTCCGCTGGCCTGGATGTGGTAAATTGTGCACATTCGATGCTTGCTGCCTAGTAATGCCGTCACTTCCTTAAACAGCTCATTAAAAAAGTATGTGCCGTTATCAGACTTTAATAAATCGCACAAGCCCCAAGGAGGGAAAACCTCTGACCAAAAACTTGGCCACTCACTTAGCATGTGGATGTGAACAAGGCCCTGCCTCCACCAACCGTGAGAAAGGACATAAATCACGATCAAATAACTGGACCCTTTACACCTTTACACCATGTCCGGGTGCCTCGGATAGTTCTTAAGGTGAAGCCAGTGCTGCAGGTCTGACATGTGGTGCACTGAATAACCATTTTAGTTAATGCCTCTTGCAGATTGGGTAAAAAACAGCCCTCCTGTATATCTGCAGCAATATGCTTTTTTGACTCATGGGATGGATGGTGCAGCTGGTCAAATGCGATCAGCACCAATTCATGCGGCATAACCGCTTTGCCTGAAGTTTTCTGTTGCCACAATATTTCTGTAGGGGACTGATTACATCCCCTCTTCAACCATAGATCCTTCTCTTCCTGCAGGGCACGGCCTTGTAACTCAATAAATTGTGCAATTCGTAAGGAATTATAAGAGGCTGGAAGTTGCTCTTGGCCCTGTGCCAGTACTGGGTACTCCGAAACATTAGGCACAGGGAGATAAGCTGCTTGTTTAGCCGTCCCGTCCGCGCCAGCGTTACAATGAGACCTTGTCCGCATGATTGCTATGGATGGTGCATTTCACCACTGCCGTCAAGACAGTGCTTCAATCAGTTTGTCTAACAATGCTGCATTCTGAACTGGGGATCCGTCAGCCCCCCTAAACCCCTCCTCTTCCAGCATGCAAGCCCTGAGTGCACAGTGGTGGTGGTGTAGGCTGAGTGGGAGTAAATTGTGACATGGCACCCTTGAGATGCTTGAAGCGCCTCAAAAAGTACTATGAGGTCCGCTGCTTGTGCTGAATAGTGCATAGGTAACCTTTTCTCCACTAATAACTCATACACACCATCGACCAAGTGGACAACTGCTGCACCAGTATGCCTCAGGCCGGTCCCCGGTCAATAGTTGCTGACCCATCAACGAAAAGAATCTTTCCCCCCTTCAAGTGGGCTGTCTCTTGCTTTTGGAATTTCTTCTTCTTCTCCCTCATATGTCACACAGTCATGTGTTGCAAAGTCTTCGTCATTGCACAATTCTGTCAGAAAGGTGGCAGGGTTTACTGTTTTGCACCGCACTATATTAATGTTAGGGCTGGGCGCTGCATGGTTAGTGTAGATTTTGATCACGCATGAATGGCAAACCCTGCATGCATACAGTGTCGCAGAGCACCCCATGACCATAGTGGAGCTTTTTTTAATTGCAAAGGCAGCCGCAGCAAGTGCTCATTTTTCATAGGAACTGGCCTTGCATCACTGAATCTAGCACTCTGCTGTAATAGGCCAATGGCTTGTAGCCTATCGTGCTCTTTTGAGTAAGCACCGCAGTCATCAGTTAGCCCTTGGAATGAGAAAACAGATGCAAATCCTGTGTGTAATCAAGGGTTGCTTGCACCGGGGCACTGGAAATGACCTCCTTCAGGTCATTGAAACAGGTGAGCATGTCCTCTGTCTATGCAAGCTTGTGGTTGTTCTTTTTTAGCCTCTTTGAGGCCCTGCAGCAGGGGCCTGCTGTAGGCCGTGTAGTCTAAGATCCATGCTTTGCAGTAATCACACAACCCCAGGAACTTCAGCATTTCTTTGACTGTTTTTGGTGGTACTGCGCATAGATGCTGCATGGTCAGGTATGATTTTCTTTCTGTGAACAGATATCAATTGCCCCAGATACAGTATTTTCTGGAGGCAATATTGTAGCTTCACCTTGTCTACCTAGTAACCCTTGTACGCTAGTAGCTGAAAAAGGGTGACAGTCCTTCCTGCACTGTTGCTCACTGTCACTACACACTAGCAGGTCGTCTACGTACTGATTGACGCTACTGTGCATCAGGATGTTCCCTAACTCACAATGTAATATTCTGTTGAAGATACTAGGGTACTCACAATACCACCGAGGCAATCATGTGTGCTTAAAATGCATTCCCCCATGCATAAACGCAGTGAGGTACTGTGGGTCAGGGGAAAGGGTATGGAAAATAAATAGTTCTTAAGATCTACCACAGTGAAATGGGTCGCCTATTTAGGGATGCTGCACGAAATCTTTGCAAGGTTTGGAACTACAGGAAATTCTGCCTGTACAGTGTAATTTAGAGGACAGAGATCCTGCATCATTCTCAAATTCCCTCCTTTTGCCTTATTTATCGGATCGATAGCCGTGTTGCATGAGGAGGTGGAAGGTACAATTATTCCCTGGTTTAGGAGTGCACCAATGGTATCTCGTATGCCTTCCTTTGCCTTTTTGGATAGCAGATACTGTTTCGCTCAGGGCAATACCACGCCTGGCTTGACTGTGATTCGAACTGGGGTCACTCCCTTCAGAAGCCCTACATCGTGGGCATAGGTTGTCCATAATCTCTCTGGGACCTGCTCTAAGTCAGTTTCAGTGAAGGGGCGGCGCAATAAGGGCCATCAAGGATCATTGCACTTTGCGATATTGCACCATAATGTTGCAGGAAATACAGATTGGCAATACAATTTCTCCATCGTCAACCTGATCCTCAAACAATTCTGCATCTGTTACTTCGTTAAGGGGCACCGTTGGGTCAATTCACAACACAGTATGCCACTTGCACCCAGCAGAGTCATTTCCGACCACAACAGTTCTTTTAGCTGACACCACCAGGCCCTGTAAATCTAGGAAATGTATTGTTCTTGCCACAAGTTCTGTGGTCACTACGGGTCAAGAAATGAAGATGGATGTACCCGCCAACATGCCTTACCGATCTTGGGTACCGTGTCAAGCAGAACTGTGATCCCGTACACAAACATATATGGGTCCATGGGGATGCCGCAAACCACCACTTCCCCACCTCTGGCCTGTATTATGACAATCGCCCTAAAGGCGCACATGCCTGGGGTGGCCCATACCACGTGAAGGAGATGGTGATGTTCAGTTTGCTCAACAAAACCCGCCCTGACAAATTTATCGGGGAGGTCTCTGAGCACGCACCACTTTTCCTCCTATTTTGATTGCTACCTCTTCTGTGTAGGGAACGGTTGTGACAGCCCCAGAGAAGCGTTGCGTGTCGAGAGTTTGACCTGATAATGGGAAGTTTCCCTCACTGATGCATGATTTAGTGGCACCTGTGTTGACCATAAAGATGAATTGCTTATTACCCATCTCGGCACCCACCAAGGATTCCTTGTCAGGGTGGGTAATAATGGACAGGAGTGGGCACGCAAGATCTTTCTGTGGGCTCTCATGATCAGGGTAGTAATTGGTACCTGGGAACTTGAACAGGTTGCCCCCAATGACGATGAACCCCTGTAATGCGCTATTGTTCCATTTGGCACTGCATGATTTGTGGACATTTGACCTCTGTACGGTGGGCTCTGCTGAGCTATTTGTAGTTGGGCATTAGGCAGGGCCTATGCCTGCGCATGTGGGGCCCTCATGGTAACTGGTTGTAAGCCTGGTGTATCTCATAGGGTATAGAGATGGCAATCAGGGGTGGGAAGGAGTATGGCTGTGACAGTGCAGGGGCAGAGTGATTGTATGGGTTGTATTCTCACATCTGTGCACGTGCTACTGCCTGCTCCGGCGAGTCTGCCTGGCTAGTTGCTTTTACCGCCCGTTCAACTGCTAATTTAGCTAATTTCTTCTGCGCTAGTTTCTCTTCCTCTGCCTGCGGTCTCTGAGCGGTTCCCTTTTCTCGTTCTTTAATCCTCTTACAATGCTGTATAATGTACTCTATATTTTGGTCCACTCCTTTGCCTCTATGCCCACTATCTTCTCGAACGCTTTCTGAATTTCCTTGGGCAATCCCTTCTTAATGACA
This sequence comes from Ambystoma mexicanum, assembly GCF_040938575.1. NCBI lineage: Eukaryota > Metazoa > Chordata > Amphibia > Caudata > Ambystomatidae > Ambystoma > Ambystoma mexicanum. The sequence goes on from NC_090929.1 coordinate 467,827,346, forward strand.
AAATAGAAAAGAGGAACTGATCAGTCCCACTGGTCACACGTCTCCACCCTCCACATCTCTTGCACTTTCAAAATATATTGCGCTGGGTCTTCATCATCCCACTTGTATGTTGCATTATAGATTGCAGGTCGGGTGTGTCAGAATACGCCCGCCACAATGTGTTTCAAACCTGCGCTCTGACATTGTTGATCGGCACCCCGTCATGAGTATCGTCATCTATTTTCACCCCCGGATTCCCAGCTTTTATCCAGACATCTGCCACCTGATCCCCCACTATCACTACAAGCATGCTTTTTTTGTCTCCCACGGCTAAAGGAATTCCAGCGGTCTGTTTCTCGAACACGTATATCCATTTTCCAGCCTCAGAAGTTGTTTTTATCCATCTGGGCCTAGGGCACATACTGGGCCCTCCCACATTTGTGCAACAATGATTGATTTATTAGTTATTTATTATGCGTATATACACAAGTGTTTCTAGGCACAACAAGGCAAGAGAGGGGAAACAAAGGGAGGACAAGCCCACGATCTTACTAGGTCTTGTGTCATTGAGATTGTGCAAGTGCGCAACAAGAAGTGCAGGGAGGGGAGTGTACAGGGATAAGTGCACCAGAGCAGCAGGGCCTTGAGTTCAGTGCAAGGAAGGCTGGGACTACAAGGGGAAATCCCAGCCCGGTAGTGCAAGGTTAGCCAGGCGGCAGTGCACGTTGGGCCAGGCGGCAAGTGCAGGGGGACTGGTCAGGGGGGGGACCTGGTGTCCTGTAAGACTCAGAGGACACCGAGCAGTCAGTCAGAAGATGGAGCAGGAGCAAGGGAAGGTTAGCAGGGGAGAGGGAGTGAGAAAGAAAAGGGAGGTCTTAAGGAACTTCCGGAACTAAAAGATATCCGGCTCAAGGCAGAGAGAGACGGGGAGGCCATTCCAGAGGGAGTCACCAGCAGAGGAGAGAGATCTGCCCCCCATTCTCTGCTTGGAGAAGCGACTCACCCGCAGAGAGTTCAAAGTAGACGAGCGAAGGGCTCTAGGAGGAACGTACTTAGGAAGAGAGAATTGAAGGTAGTGAGGGTCACTGCCCCAGAAAGCCTTGTGGATTGTTCAGAGGGTCTTAAACTTGATCCTTCTAGCCCCCAGGAGGCAGTGGAGGTATTTCAGGACCAGAGAGATACAATCCCTGGGCTTGAGGCCAAGGATACATCTTGTGGTCCTGTTCTGGATGAGTTGAAGAGGGCGAAGAATAGAGATAGGCAGATTGAGAAAGAGGATGTTGCAGTAGTCCAGCCTAGAGAGAACTAGGGCTCTCGAGACAGTGAGCTTCTGTGGGAAGGTGAGAAAGGGAAAATACCTCTGAGGAGGTACAGCTGGAAATTGGCCTTCTTGGCAAGGTCTTTGATGTGAGGAGAGAAGGAGAGAGTGGTGTCGAAGATCACCCCAAGGTTTTTTACCTCACAAGAGGGTGAGGGCAGAGTACCCAAGAAGGGCGTCGGAGAGAGGAAATGCAGGAGCAGGGATCCAGATGAGAAGGACCCAGTCTTACTGGCATTAAGGCAGAGATTGTTCGAGGTGCACCGTGCCTAAATAGCGGATAGACAGTCAGGTATGAGCGAGGAGGGGGAGGCAGAGGGTAGCCTGAAAGTGAGCTGCGTGTCATCTACATAACACTGAAAGTTAGAGGAAAAGGTCGAGCTCAGGAAGGCCAAAGGGGCCAGATAGACATTGAAGAGCCAGGGGAGATGATAAAGCCCCGGGGAACACCGCGTGTGGAGAGAGAGGTGGTTGAGAGAAAGTACCCAAGCTGAACCTGGGAATGTTGGTCCAGGAGGAAGGAGGTCAGCCTCGCCAGAGCCTAATCCGTGATTCCAAGGGTCTCGCAGAGACGAGTAATCCGGATGCTGTGGTTGACCGTGTCAAATGCAGAGGAAAGGACGAGGAGAATTAGGACAGAGGGAGAGCTAGAGTCCAGATTGGAGAGCATATCTTCACTGATGTTTAGGAGTGCAGTTTCCTTGCCCCTTTCTGCTCTGAAGCCAGACTGATGGTCAAGGAGACAACCAAGAGATTCAGTGTGGATGGTTAGCAGGGAGATAGCCAACTTCTCTAGGAGTTTGCCCAGGAAAATGACAACTGTGTGCCCGCTCCCCTTCTCTCTTTTTTACTTCCACCTTCCTTCTTCCTTGCTATTGCCGCCCGCCCAAACCTGTTCCTCAGTCATGGGCCCCACAAGTTCTCTACTTGTGGAGTATGCTCCAGCACTTCTGTCTCCCCCTCGGAGTCGCCCACAATATGTACATCCTTAATTGCAGTACTGTCCAATCTAAACAAAATGTCTCTGGCCCTCCACTCATCCAAGCCACACCTCAGTGTATTCCCTCCTTCCCTTAAGGCCCGCAATCGTGCCATCTTTGCTTGCATTGCCTGCAGAGCTTCTTCCAGTTACTTTTTGGGGGGTGACATTCAAGGGCACTATCGGATTGGGGTTTGTTTGGTATGGGTGCTGTGCTGTGGCGGAGGAGGCTATATAAGTTGGGTTGTTCTATCCTGTAGCAACTCGGGCCGTAAGCGGGAATAGCACTACTCGGGGTGGGGTTGACTGTGTTTCCTCTGTGGCAGTTGGCTGCACTACTCTCGCGGCCGGGATGCTACCATCTTGGGGCCTGTGTTCCTCGCTGTCCTCAACATCCTTTACCGTTTTCCACAGTTCTAAAATCTCCTTTGTCATTTGATTTTTTTGACCTTTGTATTTGGAGTATAGAAACTTGCTCATGTGTTCCAGTAGCCTTCTGTTATTAGTGCCCTGCTCTGGCCAAGGGGCAGGGCATTCCCCCTTTCGTCTCTGCCACCCACTGCTTGTGGTATGTCTCTATTATATCCTTATACAATGGCAATGTGCTACACATATTCTCCAGGAAAGTCATTACCACCATATTGACAATAGTCGTATTCAGAAAACACATTTTAGCTATGCACCACTAACAATGTTATTATAAGTGTCACTACCAGTCCTCCGTTCCCACCTCCCAGGCGCCGCCTAGCCACTCCTTCACTCCCACGAACACTCTCTCACTCCTCACACCCAACACCCACGCTACTTCTGCATGCCCTCTCTTGGCCTCCACCTACTACACAATGATATTTGTTACACAGCAAAACAACAAACTAAAACAATAAGCAAAAACAACAATCACTACCTTGTCTCCTTCCCTCACCTGAAATATATTGGGCACAGGAATCCAAGCTGTCTAATTATACTTTTGTTTCCCCTTTTCACAATAAAAATATGGCGCCACCTTCTCCGATAACTCGGATAGGATCCCACACTCCAGTGTTTCTGCTTGTTATCCTCTCAATAATAATATAAAAAGAATTTTAAATAGCCACATGATTCTTTACACTTCCTTTTCACACATGCATACTACATCTCCCCATTTCACTCTTGCCCTCATTGTTGTCGCTCCCAAGAGATGTACTTACATCTGTCTGTTCACCCGAGCCCCTCCATCACAGGGTGCCAATAACGGCCTGCACCCTCCTAGGAGCCGTGCCCCGCTCCAAAGAGCAGACAAGAATTCTGTGAAAACGGCTTGTGTACACCACTGTGGGTAACGTGCTTGGGACGGTTTACTGTAGATGGGCGCAGCCCCTCCAGAGATGTGACCTGGAAGCCTCCATATTCACGGGGGTCACTGGGATCAGGTCAGGGTCACCAAAAATGTAAAGAAGCCCCTCAACGCTCACACCAGAATAAATGCAACCCACTAGGGAAAAAAGGCTCAGCACACCTCTAGCAAAGAGAACAAGGTTATTTCCACAAAATAAGGATGCGCCAGCAAAGAGCTCTGCTACCGCAGAACGTTCTGCCAAAATCAGCACTAATAGCACGTTAAGAAGGCATACAGCATCATCAGTGACGCAAGTTACATATGTTACAAATCGGAATGGCTGGTTGGTGCGACCTTATACAAAGGCTACCTGCTCCGTAAGGGATGCCAGGCCGTTGGTCCCAGACCCTTCTGTCCATCTTCTTCCACGTGGGTTCCTTCTCGAACGTCATTGGGCGTAAAGCTACAGTTAATTGCTCATTACGCAGAAAAACAATGCATTCTCTATCTCTAACATAATGTGCACCTGGTACTGCAGACACGTGCTAAGAGGATCCTTCGAGGTCACTATAACTCACAAAACCCAGCTCCATTCCAGAAATGTTGGCACCCTTCTAAAGCTCCAACCCTTGTTTTATGTCTATTAGTTTACCCCTCCCAGCACCGCACAGCACAAATCACGTGAACTTCTGCTGATGGCAACTTGACCCTGCTTTCTGATCTTTTCTGATCGACTGGTGTTTCTTAACAGTTTTATGGTCATTGGTCTGGGACTGGCTGTACCTTGAAATGCTGGGGTCCTGGGACAGTGGCATCTGGGCGCTATTACTTTGAGCTGGGGCTGAGAAGGTCAGAGGCTCGTGCCCTTGTTCTCGTGGGATCATGTTTTTCAGGGAGCTCTCAGCTCCCTCATGGCCTTGCAGGGCGCATTCCTTCTGGGATACGAATGCTGGCAACATTAGACAATGAAAAGTCTATGAATCTCTGCGGCTCTGGCCTTTCTCACTGGTGCCCCATATACAACCTTTTCCCACTTGCATACGCTTATTTCTACTTCATGGCCTGGGCCTGCTGCGCATAGTTAGGTCTTGATTATAATATGACTGGTACTTTCTAAGTTGGCATTCAGTTCCCAATACAATTCTATACCTATACCATGCACTTACCTCCCCAAACTGTGGCTCCTATCAACACCCCCTCCACCCTGTACCCTCCCCGTGCCCTCTACAACACACTTCCAGGCCTCTGCCTCATCCGAAAACACTTGGGGGTCTGGGACGATCATCCCCCCTTCTGAACACATGCCAGGTAACCAGTGTTGGAGCATCAGAGTTCTTGTGATGTGCTCAGATCTTTTCAGACCAAAACTAAACTAAGTTGGGCAATTTACCTATGTCTTTTTTTGCAAAGTGTGTAATTTTTTAGATGGGAGTTAGTCTAGTTGAGATAAGACTTCCCTGAGTAAGAGTGCATTCCTTAGGTCCTGCCTTTCCTACAGGTTCTCCAATCTTAATAACCTCCGGTTTTCGACAGCTGCTTTTGTGTCAGCTTTTGCTGGTGTGTTGAAGGCTATTCCTTATCAAAGATGCCCTCCCCTCCCCCCAGATTACTGACCTGTCCCTTCAGAGTGTGGAGAGCTCCCAACTCTGCCTGCAATGTGAAAGGGAGATGGATGTGCTCATCCAGTCCTAGCAGTAAGATCACAGTCTTTTCAAAATGTTTCAGCAAAGACTATTATTAACAGTGCTCCAAAATGGTAGTGTTTTATGCCCCATTTTTCTAAGCTGGGAGTAAAACCATTTTTAGGGAGTAAAATTATTCCCTTTCTAAAATGGGGCTATATTGTATGCAAGTAAAATATAGTTTAACTTTAACAATATCACATTGTTTTGAAAGTCATACTTGCTTCCACCTAGAAATTAATGCACATTCACCGCAAAGTTCATTTCCACATCAGGCAGTAATATTAGCGATCCTTCCTGGGCACAGCACTGTTGGTACCTAGTATTCAAATTGATATCTCTGGTGCTGTGTCGGTGGAATCGGTGGAGGGGAGCAGGAGTGTTTGCCTGTTTTTAAGGAGCAACTGCACAATACACTTATCATCTGTAGGAATGATTATCAGCCATTCATACATTCAATGATATGAAGCAGGCAGTCCCTAAACCATTCAGATGACCCCCCAAAAGCTACATTTAATTTCAAATGAAGCTTGTGCCCTGCGTACATTTGAAAACAAACATCATGTTTTAGGCTCAGTGCCAATGATGTCCTAAATATTTCAAATATTTGGCCACAATGCCAAACCCCCAGGCACGCCAGTTGATCTTGACTGGTTATGACATAAAAAAGGCCCAGCTTCAATTGGTGTGAGTGATCAAAGAGAAAGGATGTGAACCATTTCAAACCTGTTCGTTTGCCACCCACTCACTTCCTGCAGCCATCTTGGATCAACCCCATCTCCAGCCGAAGGCCATAAGAGGCTCCTCTGGGAACACCAATCGGGAAGAAATCGCCTCATCTGAGCAACACCACGGACAATATGAGAGAACACTGATGGACTAGGCAATCGGGTGACAAGAGCGTTTGTCATCCCTTCCAAACTTCCTAAGGCCTTGCAGCCCAGGGCGTACCAGTTAAGGGGGTAAAGGAGAAGACCAACCTGCGAGTACCCCAAGGTTCTTACTTCTGTACTGCCTCTCCACACTGCTTTGAATGGATTGTGTCCTCCCACGTTTTCGTCATCTTTAGATATCTTCCCTTCCAGCGTCAGCTGCTTCGGGAAATCTTTTCGGCAGAGGGCCCTGTGCATCAATGCGGTCGACTCGATGTCCCCGAGGGTCTCCGTCTCGAGGTCGACCTCATCGCAGGTATAAGTAGCACTCGTAGCAACCATTACTTCAGTTCAGTTTTTCCGTGATAGCTTATGCTACAAAGATTGCGGCACGCTTTTGGTTTCCTTACAAAACTGCGAAATTTGAGAAAATGGCCTCTTCCTCAACTTCATCAAGCCTGTTCAAGTGTCAGGATTGCAGTGCTAAGATGTTGATAACAGATCCACATAGGGTTTGTCTGTGGTATCTTGGTGTCGAGCACAGGATCATGCCAGTCCATGACAGGTTAAGCATTGAAGCCATAGATCAACTTCCTCATCCTCTGACTCCTCGCCAGAACGAAAAATAGCCTGCCCACCTAAGCCAGCGACTCCAGCCGAATGGGAGGTGTTTAAATCTTTGACAAAGCAGCTCGGCACCTTCGAAGGAGAAGACAAAATGTCAAGTCCCAGTTGCGCATTCGAAAGACAAAGAGAAGTCAAATGTGAAACCCTGCGCGCCCTCAATCCTGGGAGAAGATCCTCCGACCCTTTGAGAACCTTCGAGGGCTCGGCTCGATGACAGGCTCAGTCATCATCCATTTAATACTCCATCGAGTATGGGTCGAGTCCGTCGAGGACTCCATCGACGCTGATAGCGTCAAAGTCTGTGGCGACAAAACCATTGAAGCCATTGACACCAACAGCGTTGAAACATTCAATTCCGTTGAAGGAAATAGAAAAAACATTCAAACCGCTCCCTAAAAAGGATTTCTTCAAGTCCTTATCTTCTATATTTGAAGAACATGAGCCACCCAACCAGGATACACTGCCCTTCGGGCTCGAATATGGAACACCTAATGTTTCGGAGGAGTCCAGAATGAAGGACTTCTACGAATATTTACAGACAGCAAGTGGCATTGATACATCGCCAGAGCTGGAATCTGGCAAGCCAGATCCAGGAGAAAATGTGGATGTTTCCTATAGACAGTTAATGTCTAGAGTAATTTAATGTTTGGGATGGGGCAGGCCTGCCCCTCCGTTTGAACAAGATGATCTGACTGACATCTTGGATAAGGGACCACAGAAGGACCCTGTGTTGCCATTTCACATTGCCCTGCAGAAGTGGATTAAGGCAAATTGGGAGGCGCAAGAAATAAGTCTGGTTGTCAACAAAAACCTCACGAACCAATACAGGCCTTCCAATAGTGATTCGGAGTACATATCCAGACACCCAACACCGAAAAGCTTTCTGATCCAAGCAGCAACTTCCACGTTGAAGCAAGCAACATACCCCACCATACCGCCAGATAGAGACGATAAGAGTTTCAACGCAATGGTGAAGAAAGGCTATCTCAGCCGGGAGTATCGCGCTAAAATCAACCAATGCCCCTTGCGTACTTACAAAGTTATTGTTCATCTTGCAGGACTGTATCTCGATGGCAGCTGAACACATTCTGGAGGGAGAAGAGGGAGATGGCTTCCTGAACATTGTGGGAGACGAAAAGGAAGTGATGTGTGAGTCTTTCCAGTCAGACAGCATCAGCAAATCATTGGCGGCAAGCACAGTGATATGCAGGTTTGTGTGGTTGAGGAAGTCAAGATTTGCACCAGATGTGCAGTGCAGAATTCTTAACATGCCCTTTGATAGCACTCAGCTGTTTGGCAGCAAGAACCTAGAGAAGCTGCAGACCTTGAAGGTAGCAGCCAAATCACTCTGCGCTGCCATCAGACAGCCAGAACCATCACACCCCAGTGGACAAGCTTGGATGGGTAGGTCCTTTCGTTACTACTTCTCATCTTTTGGTAGAGTCAGGGGACTGGCTGGTCAAAAAGGCCAAAGAAAATTCCCCTGTTATGGACGGGGAAGAGGTGCCCTGTCTGCCCGAGCTACAGCTGCTTTACCCTGAGCCGCTGGTTCAGCTGCCTCAAAACCTCTGTGAGGCCTTAACCCACAAAACCCTGGTGGGCAGCAGACTCACTTAGCATCTGTAAGAATGGTTAGGCATTACCTCAGATGTGTGGGCGTTGGAAACAGTAGCCCAGGGTTGCTGCTCCCCCTTTTAAGAAGGCCTCCAGATCATTCACCGGAGAACCACTCGTTAAAGTTCTGGATGTGTTCCTTTTGCAAGAAATGTTGAGCCTGCTAGAGAAAGGTGCTATAGAACACTACCTCTGACAGAGAGGAACAAAGGGTGGCACTTTTTCTATTTCCTAATCCCCAAGAAGGGCAGAGGATTGAGACTCATCTTGGACTTGAGATGCTTGAACAAGTTCCTCAGGACGGACAAGTTCAAGATGGTCAACCTTTCTCAGATCCTCCAAGCCCTCCATCTTCAGGATTGGATGGTGTCATTGGACCTTCATGATGCTTATTTTCATGTGCCAATCCATCCCAAGCACAGAAAGTACCTGAGGCTTGCAGTTGGCGGCTCTCATTATCAATTTCGTTTTCTGCCATTCGTGATGACCTCAGCCCCAAGGGTTTTCACCAAGTTGATGGTGGTGGTGGCATTAAGTCTCCGGAGAGGTTGGATTCACATCTACAACTACCTGGACGATTGGCTGATCACTGCCAGTCCTCCCGAACAGGTCCTGGGACATCCCATGGTAACCCGCCACTCTCTCTCCACAGACGGGGCCTCTCTCTCAATTTCAAGAAGTCCTACATGATACCATCTCAAAGGCTCCTGTTCACTGGATTAGTTCTGTATGCATCCTTGGGAAAAGCATTGCCTCCCGAGGTGAGGGCTCAACACATTCTGCAGATTGTCACCAAGTTCCAAAGTGCCCAGCGTCTTCTGGCCTTCTATTTTTATTTTTTTATTTTTTTGAGGTTGCTCGGATCATGGCATGCTGCATTTTCCTGGTGCCAGATGCTCACCTGATAATGAGATCCCTCCAATGGGCTCTCAGAACACAGTGATTTCCGTTCTCGGGCAAGATGTCATATCTGTTTCAGGTTCTGAGCAGGGTCATACAGGATCTCCTGTGGTGGGCCTGCAAGGACCTCATTCAGAAGGGAGAAACTTTTTGGCGGAGATAACAGTTGTTACAGATGCCTCACTCACAGGTAGGGAGCCCACACCATTGATCTGACAGTCAGTGGTTGTTGGTCTCCATCAGAGTCCAAAGTACACATCAACCTTTTGGAGCTGAGGGCAATCAGACTAGCGCTGAAGGCCCTCTGTATGGGGAAAGAATGTCCTGATAGTGACAGACAACACAGTGGCCATGTACTTCCTCAACAAGAGAGGCGGCGTAGGGTCACTACCACTGTGCAGAGAGGCAATGCAGCTCTGGTTTTGGGCAATCAGGAGGTTGAGAAAATTCAAGAAATCCATTATTCTAATTGCTCTTGATTGGGGCAGGTGGATGTGGTACCCGGACCTTCTGGATATGTCTATCTGCCCTCCAATGCGTTTCCCGCAAAGAGAGGACCTTCTCTCGCAAGAGTAGGGTCGGGTTCTCCATCCAGAGGTCAAGACACTAAACCTTCACGCATGGTTTCTAAGAGGTTGAGATACAAGGATTGGGACCTCCCGGAAAATGTAATGGAGATTTAGCTTTTGGCCAGAAGGCCAGCAACAAAATCTCTATTGCTGCTTTTGGAACAAGTTTTGCAACTGGTGCAGAGAGAAGAATGTGGATCCTTTCTAGTCCAACACACCTATGGTGTTGTCATTCCTTCTGCATCTAGCTAATCTGGGGGCACCAGATTGGAACCATCAAAGGGTATTTTGTAGTGCTTTCAATCTTTAAGTGCACGTCGGAAGAAACCTCATATTTCATGATGCCACTGATTGTTCCATTTCTAAAAGGGTTCACAAATGGGTTCCATCCAGTCCCATTTCTGGTCCCAGTTTTGGATTTAAATCTAGTACTAAAGTTTCCTATGTGCGTTTCCTTCGAGCTACTTCACTCATGTCTGTTGACACTTTTAACTTTTAAGACCGTATTATTAGTCGCTTTGAAATTCGCCCGCAGGTGGAGCGAGTTACAAGCTTTATCAAGTAAACCACCATTTGCAACCTTTTATAAGGACAACATTGTCATGAGGGTTAAACCTACTCTCTTTCCGAAAATAGTATCAGACTTTCTCATCTCTCAAAAGATTGTTCTGCCAACTTTTTACCCACCTCCCCATCCTAGCAAGGAGGAGGAAACACTACACAGACTAGACTCTAGAAGGAAACTTAGTTTTTACATATCATGAATGGCTAAAATAAGATAAGATGACCAACTTTTTGTGAGCGATATCGGATACAAATTGGGTCTGGCAGCCACTAAACAAACATTATCCAGATGGATAATCCTATGCATCACAGAATGTTACAGGCTTGCAGAAAAGGATCCCCCGGAACACCTGAGGGCTCACTCCACAAGGGGCATGGCTACTTCTTCTGCCTTGCAAAGAGGGGTGCTGATTAATGACATTTGAGCGGCAGGCACCTTGTCTACCATTCATACATTCACAAAACACTACTGCCTGGACTCTGCTTCAGGCAAGGAAGGAGGATTTGGAAAGGCAGCTCTGCATTTTATCCATGACAAAACCTGAGAATTAATTTTATGATTTGAAAATTCTTACTCCCTCATCCAAACCTTACACTGCTTTGTGAGCCTATCTAAAGATGAGTAATATGTGGGAGGACACCATCCATTTGAAGAACAGGTTACTTGCCCCTGGTAACGTTCTTTCGACTGGATGTTCCTCCTATGTATTCCTCATCGCCCCTCCCAGCCTACCCCGCAGTAGAATTTCTGTGCATTCCACCTTGCATTCCTTCATCGTCTAGTACTGTCTTTCACACGATAATGCATATCGTGCATATCCCTGTGGGAATAAGGTGAAAAAACTGAACTGAAGTAACTGGCGCAGTGCGTGCTACCTATACCTGTAATGATGACGAGCTCGAGATAGAGGCCCTTGAGGGACATCAAGTCGATCGCATCGACACACAGCACCCTCTGCCAAAAATGTTTTCCAAAGCAGCTCACACTGGAAGGGAAGATATCTAAAGATGAAGAATATGTGGGAGGAACATCCATTTGAAAGAACGTTACCAGTGGTAAATAATGCATTCACTACTGCTCCTCCTGCTACTCACCTCTCCCAACGCTTTCTCCAATCATGCTACAACTTCCTCCTTTCATATCCTTATTATAAAACTCACAACTCGAAACTTGCACTACTCCATCTCTCTTCCAACTTCTTCCAACAAACAAAGCCGATGAGCTAACCATACCTCCTCTAACACCTATCCAGCTCGCCTCTCTTCCTCTGAGACTCAACTTCTCTACTCTTCCTTACCTCATCAACTGAACATTGCAATCTGCACTGGTCAGGCTGTATGCAGCAAAACTTCCTTTATTACTGCCTGCTTTCACTCCATCTCTCCTCCCGTAGACCTTCCTGCTATCACTGAAACCTGTTTTTCTCCATATGCCGCTGCCACTCTGGCGGCCCTACAGGACTCCAAACTACATACACTCTCCTCAACTGACTGACAGAGCTGGAGGCATCGGACACCTACTCTCTTCCCGCCTCAATGCCTCACAAATCTCCAATGCCACGTCCTCTCCTACCTCTTTTGAATTCACCATCTCTACTATTACTCTGCCTCACTTGGTTCACATCATCTCCATCTATCGCCATCCTCGTCCCACTGGACCATTCTTTGATGATCATGGGCAACTTCTTGATTCTCTTTCCACTAACCATCACCTCATTCTCTTAGGTGACTTTAACCTTCCCTTTCCTACCACTTCTCAGAAATCTCTTCAGTCTTTTCTTTGTGAACACACTCTCCACTTTTTCCATAGCCTACCTGCCCATACAAGGGGTAGCTCTTTGGATCTCTTATTCATCTCCACCTCTCTCTCAGCCACTAATACTACTGCCAAACCGTCCATATCTGATCACTGAATTGTTTCCACCACCATCTTCTTTCCACCCTATGACCTTTCCTCACCACTTGCTTCACCTATTATTAAACCTTCTGCTATTCCCCTTTTCTCTCTGACCTACAGTTCTCACTCTCCTCCTTCACACCGATGTCTCTTCCATCAACACTGCCTTCTCCAGATTCCAATTCCTTCTATAGGACACGTTTTCCTCTCACTTCCCACTACTTACTTTCACCCCTAGGTTTCAGCATCCTCAACCATAGGTCACCCCATTCATACGCTTTCTCTGCAGAGACATATGTCGACTGCTGCACAAATGGAGGTGTGCCCACTTGCATGAGGATGTGCAACTCTACCTCTCTTCCCTGACCTCTCTCAAGTCTACTCTTGATAGAGCGAAAAGGGAATCCTACCTAACCCTCAATGACTCTCACCCCAACCATCCTCGGTGCTACAGAGCACCCTAAACTCACTCCTCACTCCTAAGTTTATGAAGATCAACTCCACTCTCGCAGCTAATGACTTAGCGAATACTTTGCTGCAAATATTTCCAAAGTTAGAGACTCTCCTGACCTTCCTCACACTCCCTCTGCCTATATTTTACAATCTGCCTACTCTACCATCATCCTCTGCCTCTATCTCTCACTTTAGTTAGACTAATACTGATGACGTGCTAACTCTACTGATGAAGGCTAACCCCCTCCTGGGCAGCTCAGACTCTCTTGCTCCTCAGCTGTCAAGCCTATTGCCCCTTTAGTGGCCTCTCACCTCGCTGAACTCTTCAACCTGTCCTTCGACTCTGCTTGCTTTCCCTCTGTTTTCAAAACAGCCATGGTCATCCCTCTCATAAAAAAAAGCAAGGGGCTGACCCAAACTTACCAGCTAACTTTTGCACTGTCTCTCTTCTTCTGCACTATTTCAAAATGCTAGAAAGGGCTTTGTTCAACCGTTTTAGCAGTTTCTTAGACATCCACAACCTTCAAGCCCCCATGCAAGCAGATTTCCGCTCCTGTCACTCCACAGAAACTGCTCTCCTGATTGTGTCCTACTTCATCGCCTCTGCTAAGCACTCCAATCTATCCTCTATTCTGATTCTCGTTGACCTGTCTGCTGCCTTTGACTCTGATCTCCTTGATACTCTTTCTTTTTGGGATTTGCGATCAAGCCCTTGCATGGATTGAATCCAACATTCTCCTGTCGCCTGGAGCAACAACACCTCTCAACTCACTGTTGTAACTGTTGGGGTCCCACAACGGTCTGTCTTGGGTCTGCTCCTCTTTACACTCTATACCTCTGCTCTTAGGGCACTAATCTCCTCCTTTGGATTCTCGTACCAATTCTCCGCTGATGACACCCAAATCTTCTTCTGTTTTCCTGAACTCTCCTCTGATTCTAACTGTTTCTCTGCCAATAAATAGTGGATGGCTTTGCACTGCCTCTCTTATCTCTTTTTCTGCCTATTCAGTTCACACCGGACACTTTCCCCCACTCTTTTTCTGCTGGAAACCTTGGTGTCACTGACCCTTCTCACACCTTCTCTACTTTCATCTCCAAAACTGGAACAGCTGCTCACCTCCACCTCCTAATATTAGGAAAATCAGGCACCTCGTTCCTTTCAACACTGCCAAGCATCTTTTAACCACTTGTGTCTTCTCTAAACCGGACTACTGTTCCAACATCGTCTTTGGTCTCCCCAACTATGCTTTCTGTCCTCTCGACAAGATCATTAACTTCTCACCTATGACTCTCTTTGAACTCCCTCACTTCACAACTACTTCCTCGTACTGTCACCAGGCTGGACGGCTGATAATGCAAAACAGGACCAGATTAACATTTCTACTCCTGCTTCACAAATCTATCCACGGTAAGGCACCACTATATCTATTCTCCTCTATCCAACTCTACAAGCCTTCCCGTAATCTCTGCTCTGCCTCTTCGACCACCCTTGTGGCTCCTCATCCTCCCTGTGCTTCCTCTCGCTTCTGCTCTTTATCTCTTCTTGCTCCACTTGCATGGGATTCTCTTCGCCCGGGCATCCGAGAAACGGTCCACATCGATTAGTTCAGAACCAAACTAAAAGCCTACCAACTCGCCTCCGACTTAACCTCTTAACCTACCTCTCATCTGCCTGCTAGTTAATTCTTTCCCCTCGCCACGAACCTGCCTCTTATACCTCACTTCCTCTGACTCCACTCTATCACTTTGTCCATCATGGTCACATCCAGATCACATCTGGCCCCACCGCTGACCTGCACTTAAAAATGTCCATTTCAAATTTTTATGTCCTTAATATTATATATGTCCACGTATGTATTGTCCCCAGTGACTGTTCCATTTACTCTCCTCCACAACCTGACCCGAATGTCCCTCCAAATCACTCCATTGTAAGAAGCGCACTGCTTCCTGCCAAATCTGATTTCTTGTTTATTGTATATTGTTTTGTTATCAAGATGGTGCCAGCTTCCCCTTCATCACTGCCAGACAATGGAATTCCCTGCCACCTGCCCTCAGAAACGAACCTTCACGCCATGCATTCCGTAAAGCACTCAAAACCTTTTTCTCTGCACCAAATTAACTATGTACACCTTACATGTTAAGCCATGCTTACTGTTACCAATTATTTTAGCACTGTATCCAGTTCTCCTACCATTTGTCTATCTTCAACACTCATTGTGTGCAATCATTTCACCTACCTTTGTTATATCTTTATATTCCTTATTTGTACCACTGTAACTAAGGTGCCTACCAACCACTGAAACAGCGCCACGATGCCTGTGGGCTGTTTTCGCGCTATACAAATAAAAATAGAACTTTTTGCTTTTTTAAAAAGAGCATTCTTCCTCCTGTACACCAATAAATAAATAAACAGAGTTATCCAAAGATCTGAGGAGGTTGGAATGGTCAGCCGTGTTGAAAATCCTTAATCATACCAACATACATGGAGCAGTTATTCCCTAATGTCTGTGAGAGCAATTTCGGTGCATCGATTGATAATCATTGAGCAGTTTGTGTGCTTTATAGCGGCCTGATAGCTAAGCTGTAATCACTGTTCCTAGGGCCTTCGCGAAAAGAGGGAGGCCAGAGATGGGTATGGAAATTGGAATAAACTATGCGAGCAGTGGTCGGGTTTTTAAGTAAAGGAGTAATGACTGCATGTTTATGCTTTCTAAGGTCGTTATTGGTATGCAAGGAAGAATTAATAGTATCTTTGATTTAATATGGTAATTTGAAAACTAGATGCTGTTTCCTCCAACAAATAGACACTGCACAGCAAAAACATACCCCAGCCGCCCCCAGTTGCCAAAATGCAAATGGACTTCGATAGTTGCAAACCAAAAGTCTATATTTGTAAAGCACTACATCTCAACCTCTTAAGGAAAGAATCAAAACTGTCCAAATCTGTGAAACCTTTGCCATGCGCTCATAGATCCTAAACAGGACTCCGATGTCCGTTTGGCCTGGTCCCGACCTATCAAAAATTTAGTATCAGTAATATCATTGAAATTCAACAAAATATGTACAACAAATCCTAGGCAATCAAAGATACCAATCTAAAGAAGAATATATGGTGGAATCTATGGTGACCACCTAACCACCGAGGCTCTTCACGCATAAGAGAACTGGAGCTGTGAGTTGGAATATGTGGTGGTTGGTTGGAAAGAAGGAATTGCACTTCCCTAGAGCACCTTCAGAAGTTTAATAGGGTTTCCTGAGTTTACGTACAATACAGGAGACTGTTTGCATTTAAGACATGTTATGTCAGATTGCATAATAGGTTATTTCTAGTTTAGGCTGCGCAAAGGTGAGTTCATAGCAAAGATGTTTCATTTTCATTAGTGAGGATTTGGGAGTGACAATAGTTAATTGTTTTGTGATGGTATCATGCAGATGATGGTAGTAAGGAAGGGCGAGAGTGAACATCTGGGTATGGGTGTGCAGATACAATTTGTTGATTTTTCTGTCTTTTATGCACAGAGGTATTTATTATTCCTACAGTAATAGCCTCTTGCGATAAGGGCACAACTTATAACTGACTCTACTTTTCATATAGTACACGCCTCTAGGTGTATGGTCATTAGTGCCTGTGATGATGGCAGCTTGAGGGCACTGGAGGAGAATTTCTCCAAGTCCACGTAACTCACCTTGCTTTCCCATGAACATTATGCCAGCTCGGTTGTAGAAACAATCCTTCTAGAGTCTGGCAATAAGAAAGTAATGAAATAGAAGCCACCATTCTTCTGTTTCTGCCAGCCTGCCAGGATAGGGAAATGAGTACAGCACCTCGAGGTAGGTATTCCTGGATGGAGTTGCTGGAAGCTGGAGCGAGAAGGCAGGGCAGAAAAGTCTCAGGTTGCTCCAAAAGGTCTAGGGTGTTTTTAGTCCAACTGTAAATGTGTTGCATGTGGCAGGGGTGCCAGTTGACAGACCTGAGGATGGAAGGAGCTGCCCCAAACAAGTACATTTATGAATGTACTTAAGCCCAGCCCCAGCTTCCGATCACATTGGGGAAGTGGATTCCATGGTTATATTTGATAATGTTAGCCCCTTATTCATTAAAAATAGTGTTGGCAACCACGTTCAAACGCCAGAACTGATATGCAGTCACTGTCCTTTCTTTTCAAAAAGCCCCACATCGCTCCTCGACACATGCAGCTGGCTATCACTAGGGGGTCAGCCCCACGATTCTAAGCCACTGCATTAGGGATAGTGCTGTAATGTTGTAATGTGTGGGGTGCACGCAATGGCATTCCATGATAGAATGTTGAGCTGCCATTGCGTGCAGCTGTAGAAAATGGGCAGTTGGCTCCAGCTTTTGATCCTTGTTGGCCAGACCTTTGTTGGGGTCTTATTATTGGTTTTGACTTCTAATAAATACCACCTATCTTCACGGAATCTTTTGTGGTGATTACGACACATAATTGGCGACAAGGTGGCAGACCCCAATGACGGAACGGAGCGAGGTAGAGGTCCTCGGCACTGAGCGGTGGAAGTTTTGGATGGTCGTGTTGCAGTGTTGAAGGAGGCCGTTAGGGTGTTGTGGCGACACCAGAAGGTGAGCTGCATTGCCCGTGAACCTGCTTAATCGTTTGCAGCCTTGTTAATAGTATGGCTGGTTGGCGCGGCAGTGCAGGGCTGGTGGAAGCCCTTGAGCAGAGCGACTCGCTCTCTGCGGCGGCACGCTTGGAGGAGCCCATCGGTATTGGTACGCCTGGTGGTATGCCTGGTGGAGCCTTCTGTCCTACCGCAGCGGTTGATGTGGTAGGCTGAGGCAGGCTGCGAGGATTTCTTGTCTGGTGAAGGCAGCACATAGGACTCTGAGCGTATGAGGATGCATGCGCCTGACCGGTGCAGTGGCTATCTTCTAAGTCAGGCAGCAGGCCTGGACACTGGTCAGGTTTCGGGAAGAGGGTCCATGGCTATGTCAGGCAAATTGGTCTAGCACTATATTGCTAGAGCCTATTCAAGCAATAGGTGGCAAGAAGTTGTGAGTTGTGACAGTGGCCACCTGTCTGAAGTTAGAAGGAACAACGTATGGCAGTGGGAGGTTCAACCTGCCTGAAGCTACAAGGTATAGCTTGTGGCAGTGGGAGGTTGCTCCTGTCTGAAGAGGTTGTGCTGGCTTCTTCATTGACTTAATATACAGTTATGGGACAGTGCAAAACCTGGAACCACTGCCTACGTTTTTGGCTATGCTGGGGGAGCCGCTAGTTCTGTGGGAGGACTGGAAGGATTTATTCAAATGTTATTATTGTTGGTTCTGGTGGAGAGAGATTCTCAAATGAGTGAAGGTTTTCAACCCTTATGTGTTTGGGGGTAGAGCCTGTGAGAATAGTTAAAATAATTATCAGGTGTACAGGATGAAGAAGGGGAGGAAGGGGAATGAGGGGGTGTGCTGGTTTGCATGGAAAAGCAATGAAGAAATTGGAAGCGCAGTTCGGCAAACAGATTAATGTAGTGTTGGAAAGGTATAAATTCTCTTCAAGGAAACAAGAGGTTGGGAAATCAGTAGATTCATTTGTTGCAGATTCTAAGGGACATTTGGCGTCATGTGAATTCACAGGAAGGGCGGATGAATACATTAGAGATCAGTTAATGTTGCATACGTCCAACCCCAAAAACCAGGAATGTTTGTGTCAAGCAAAGAATCCACCTTTGCAGGTAGCATTGACCATTGCCAAGGAAATGGAGTTAACTAGCAAATGATTAAGAGCTTAAGGCTAGGAATGGCAAGGAGTGTGTTCTGGTGGTGAAAGATGTTGAGGGTGACAAAGTGTTAGGAGTGGAAGAAAACAAAGTGTGTGTGACTAGGAAAAATAATCAAATGGAAAATAGTAAGATGGGGTGAATGCGGGAGGTAATTAGCGTTTGCTACAAGATTTGTGCAACGGGCAAGGTACAAGATGTGGTTTTGAAAAGCATAGACTTAATGCAAAGGAGTGTCCCGCCATGAGGAAATGTGGCCAGTTAGGGCATTTTTTCAGACAACGAAGTACCCGAGTATGACAAAAACATCAAGTATGTCGGGGAGGAGAGGGAGGAGTGGGAGGAGTGGTCTAATAAGATAGTGCACATTGTCTGTGAGGAGGGGGAGGATGAAGATGGTGAATATGTTCACTCTGAAGTGGAGATTGTGGTGGCAAGGTTGTGCTGTTAGGGTGCTGGCAGATTCAGAGTCACCCTACACTATCATTCCGAAGGACAAGAATGAGTAGATTTCGGGTGATTGGAATCATAATTTGCACAAAAGTGAGATTTGGCCGAAAGCATATGTGGGTGGTAGGATTGATATTCTGGTTTTCGTTTGGAGTAATAGTGCATATGGTGCTAAACAGGTTCATGCTAAGCTGTAGTAGCGGTCAAAGGGGATTGTTTACTGGGGTGTTGGAGTAATATTGCATATGGTGCTAAACAGGTTCATGTTAAGCTGTATTAGCGGCCAAAGGGGATTGTTTACTGGGATGAAGTTACATCCAGGGAAGGATCTACAAGTGAGGATGGTGGTAAAGGACAGGTCGTAGAAGTTTCCATCGGAAGTTAGAACGAGATTCCGGAATGTTTTTGAAAGGATGTCAGGAAGTTACAAGAGTACTGTCATAGGATCTAGTTATTTGCGAATGCTGTGCCTTGTGTGCAAATGTTTAGGAATTTTCCATTGGCAGTGAGAAAGAAAGTGAAGTTGGGATTACGTGGGTTATGCGAACAGAGCATTATCAAACCTATTGAGAGTAGTGAGTGGTTATCTCCTATTGCAGTGACTCGGCTTCCTGATGGCTGAATGAGGTTATGCATGGATTTAGGGGATTTGAATCGTAATATCTCGGCCAATAGACACCTTCTGCCTAAAATGAATGAGATGTTAACTACCATCGAGGAGGCAAAGTGGTACAGCACTCTTGACCCCTCGTCTGCTTACCATCAGGTGGATTTGCATCAAATGCCTAGAGCGTTGACTGTGTTGATTATGCCAATGGGGGCTTGCCAGTTCAAAAGGATGTGTTTCGAGTTGGCGTGTGCCATATTTCAGGATTGGGTGGGGGATGTGTCTGGTGTTGTTTCCAGGATGACATCTTGATTGGTGCACTAAGTTAGTCAGAGCATGATCGAAGGGTGTATGAGATTTTGAGGAGAATGGAAAGAGCGTGGTTGACAGTTAGTTTAGAGGTGCGCCAAGTGTCGTATTTGGGACATATGATGTCTAGGAATGGGCTGGAAATCTGGCCTTAGTTGGTTAATAATATCACACAAGACAGAAACAGGACTGTGGTTATTGCCAACATTTCTTAGGAGGAGCAATACTTGTATTGCATTACCTCTTATAACCCTGACCAGAAGGACACCCGGACCCTGCAGAGTATCCTGTCCCTAGTGTGCGAGTGGTGTACTGCCTATCTAAAAGGGATAGACAAAGAGGGAAACTGTCCCTTACTCTACAATGAGCAAGTAGTCAGTATTGCCAACATCTTGCATCATATGCCTAGAGCGTTGACTGTGTTGATTATGCCAATGGGGGCTTGCCAGTTCAAAGGGATGTGTTTCGAGTTGGCGTGTGCCATATTTCAGAAGGTAATTGAGGATTGGGTGGGGGATGTGTCTGGTGTTGTTTCCAGGATGACATCTTGATTGGTGCACTAAGTTAGTCAGAGCATGATCGAAGGGTGTATGAGATTTTGAGGAGAATGGAAAGAGTATTGGCAACATCTTGCATAGGCTATCCCAGACGAGAGCACACAAATTAGCATAAAAAAGGGTACATTGGAAAAGGACACACGGCGGGGGATTTCCAATACTTTATTCACCCTCCGTGGTGTGTGCTATCCCTGCCCATCTATGAACGTGCATGAAACAAGTCTCAATTGCAAGTGCAAAAAAATATAAAAAATATACATCAACTACTTTCTATTTTGTTCAAAGGTTATTTTGTTTAAAAACCCATCATTGTATCATGTAAATACTAGGCGTTGTAAAAGTTATTTTCAACAGGTGTCTACTTTAAACTAGAGACATCCATGAACTATCAGGTCGACCGTTTTCGATGATATATCTTGTTCAAATCATCTTCGTCAGGACCAATTTCTTGTATTTTACGAGTCGATCTTCTATCCGCCCGGTGGCGGTGCCCCACATCCCACCTAGGAAGAAAGAGGGACCTGTTTTTAAAGCCGGGTTCTGAATGACCGTATTTGTATACTTGATAGTCGTTTGTGTTTATTACAAAGAAATGTTTAATTAGGTTGTGCATAGACCTTTTTGAACAATGAACTTGCACCCGTCGTGTGAGGTACACGTCGCACCCATGGTGTATCTTCCCCTTCCTTGTATGCAGACTGCATATACATACATAGATGTGAGCCGCATGCTACCCAAGCCCCCCAACAAGTGCCCCAAAGTGAGGGCGAGGGGGTGAAAAACGAAAGGGTAGGCTTAGAGTGACTCCATGTGTAATTTCACACGCACCTTCACATGCATATACGTGAGAGTTACCGCAAAAGTTGTTCAATGTCAATGCTTTTTTGTGTTGTAAGCTTTCTGTTTATTTTCCTTTTTCTTTGATGGTTATACAGATGTGGGTGGAGCCCCCCCTTGGTGTTCACGTGGGCTCGATGTTGTCCACAGTGGGCTAAAAGGCAATAGAGGAAAAGGGACCATCTGCATACTGTTTGATGTGTAAATCTCATTGCATTTTTCTAAGCTGCAGAGGAATTGCGGCGTTGTGACTACTTGGTATCATGATGTATTTAAAACGCATAGCTGCTGTGCCCATTGTGGGTCAGGGCAGATGTTTGTGGCAGTTCATGTCAGGCCACTGCCTGTTTTGTACTGCACCCTGTGCTTTAGCGATGCGCTTTGCCCAGTTCGAAAAAGGCTTGAAACATTGGTTCGTTAGTGTCAATATGTCCCCCATATATCAAGTCTGTCTTATGCAGCATTTGGCAGGTATAGTGCCATACAATGCCTGCCTCCTCACACTGTTCTGCTTGTAGCAGGATATCGTTAGTGTACATGACACTATTTTGCAGGCGGCTTGTATAATGCTGCAGAATTTTTGGGAAATCAAACACTTATGTCAGCGCAGAGGGGTAAAGAATGGCGCGAGTACTGTGCAAATAATATATTATTATCTGCCGGGTCAGAATGCTCATGTTGACTCGAGCGTGAGAGCGCTGTTGTTTCATGAAACTAACATGGAAGGGCTTACCTGCTGCCTCATCTGTGGAAAACTCGTGTCAGCGAGGCTCCGTTTGGGATCTTGCGTGCAAGTTGGAAATGCGAAAAATGCCAGCTTGTTTAGCCTGCCTAGTTTATGGGCTCCCTCGTGAATAGACGCAAAAGGAGGACTTGATGTTATGTTAAGTCCGTGTCGGCCATTTTCAGATCTCGAAACTCTGTCGCCCATTTTGGAATGATCTCATGCATACACCTATAGTGTATCATCAAGGGGATAGCATCGATGCCCAAGCCATTTGTAGTTCCTAATGGTTGCATGTCCAATTGAGCAACAGCACTCAAAATTCCCCTGTGAAGTGCTCAAAAGTACTTCAATGGCTAGCGTAAACCATGCTGACTTCTACACCTGTGAGTGTACTTTGCGAGGTAAGCGTTACATAGTTTCCTGCAGAATGCTAGCCATTGAAGTACTCTTGAGCACTGCACTAATCTTCTAATGCACACAGATCAGCAGCTCCTGGACAATCTATTTGAGATGTTCAAACGGGTGCAGCTGCTTTATCTGCATATCTCAATTTGATTTCGAGTTCATGAGGGATTCCCCTGTGAGATTGACCTTTTACTGAAGCATGCTTGGAGATCCAGGTAGTAATTTAGCTTCCACCGCCTACCCCTGTTAGCCTTTTCAGATGGCAGGTATAGAATACAGAATCCATTAATTCTTTTTCACCTTTACCCTAGGACAAGATAATACCAGAGGCGGGGGTTGGGGGCAGGCCCCCTGGTCCGGCCGAGCCACTCTGGGGGCCCACAGGCGCGAGTTCGTGGAAGGCCTAACTCCTTCCCTCGGCCCAATGAAGAACACAGGATACTCTGCTTCTACAATGTGGTTAAGTGGGCAGAGATCTTGAATAATACACCATGACCCCCATCCACCTTGCGCACGGGGTACACTGCCGTGTTGCATGGAGATTCTGATGGCACTAAGGTGCCTTTTTGAATGATCATCTCATAAAGGCCTTCATCTGCTTCTTTCGTCAGAGAGTATTGCTTAACTCTAGGTAGTATTACACCGGGTTTCAATTTTATTTTCACTCTCCCTATGCTTTTTATGTACCCCACGTCATAGGGACTTGTGGTCCATAAGTCGTTGGGTACTTTAGCCAGGTCTTTCTCAAAAAATGGGGGCAGAGCTTCCAGTGCCATTGCCTTTTTCTGGGCTGGGGTGTTAGCCCGTTTGAAAAATGAGTAGGTGTATGCAATCCGAGCTATATCCGTATTGGTTGGCGGATGCAGGAAATCAGGGGTTGGATGAGTGTGTGGTGTAAGGGAGTTGTGAGGGTGATGTGATGAGGGTGAAGGAACCCTTCAATGTACTGAAAGGATGCTCTTGCTTCTTTGAGCCTATTGAGGTTGTATAGGTGGTCAAGAGACATGCAGTTACAAGTGGTGGGAGGCGTTGGGATATGGACAGAGCGGCTGACGTGAGGCATCCCAAATTTTAAAAAAGAAGTCACTGGTGAGAGGTATGAAGATGTGAATGATATAAGGATGTGTGGTTGGTAATGACAGGCGGTTTGTGGATGCAGAAAGTTCTCCTTAAGGTAAGGGGGAGCAGGTAATGTGCAGAGTGAACTTCCAGGAGTGGCTCAAGATCATGAGTGTGGCGTTGTGGGGGAACATTTTGGTGGTGGAAACGGGTGCATGAGAGGAGCGAGAGGACGGTCGAGGCGGAGTCCTGTTAAGCTGGATGATTATGAGATGTATGGTTAACCTTATTTGTATATCTATATATTCGCTATGCATTTATCACGTATCGGAGCTCCCCATGTTGTACATCCCATGTCCTTTTGTGTGCTTACTTGTTTAATGTTTTACAGTTTACTTGTATTACCCTTTTCATATTTCTCAGTCAGTGGGCCTCATTACGAGTCCGGCGGTAACCGAGGCGGTAAAACCGCATAGTTACCGCCGGACTCGTCTTACCATTCCGCCTCCGTGATTCCCGGAATTACCGGGGCATTACAACCCCGGTTTTCCGGGAATCACGGAGGCGGAATGCTGTTAATGCCCATTCCCATCGAGTCCTATAGGACTCGATGGGAATGGGGATCATGGAAACACCGGCAGCATCTCGTAATGCTGCCGGTGTTTCCTCGTCCGACCTGGCGGGAACATCACCTCCCGCCGGCAGGAGTCGGGATCAGGCGGTCCGGAAACAGCGGTGGCGGCGGGTTTACCGCCACCGTTATTTCCGGACCGCCTGAGTTATAATGACGCCCAGTGTCTGTGTTTTAATGCTCAAGGGGTTTCAGTGTTAAATGTCATAGCTTTATGTGGTAATGTTGGGCTCCATAGTGTGCAGCTGTAGAAAACTGGCTGTTGGCTCCAGCTTTTGATCCTCGTTGGTCCGACCTGCGTTGGGGTCTTATTATTGGTGTTGACTTCTAACAAATACCACTTACCTTCACAGAAGCCTTTTGTGGTGATTACCACAGATAGGCTAACAGGGTGATCCCAGAAAGTTGTGATCCACAGTGGCACCCTGCAACACCCCGCCCAACAACTCCCCACAACCTCACCGATCCTGTTGTTTTTTTAAAGTCCTGTGCTGTAAATAGTTTCACCGCCGCTTATTGATTGGCGCACGCGCAGCTCACTTCAAATTCAATAGATATGTCACTCCAAATGCCGAGATCGTTTCCTTCAGTGCAAGATATCTCCCTTGCATTGGAAAACAGAAAGTGCCTCACCCCTTAAAATTAACTCGATTCGCTTGCCAAGTTAAGGCAACCCTACCAGACCTGATTCATGACCTGAATGGCACTAGCGTGAAGCTCCTGCTTCTCTTATCCACTCACCCGCCTGCTCCATTTTCTTTTGATCACAGATCAGTCTGGTTGATCCCGGGTGGGGACAGAATATGCCACTATCAGGACAACCCTTGGCGCTGCAGGACCACTACCCTGGCGATGGATGCAATATATACGTTTTTTTAACATAACATGTAACCAATGGACACTGTTGCATAGTGCCCCTCCTGGGAGCATGGTAGCTCCCAGGATTTTGTCATGGGTCACGTGGCTGTAGCCACGTGACCAACATAATAAAAGTACAGAGCCGCTTCCGGCTCGGCAGTCACTCCATCAGAGGCTCCGGTGTCATTCCTTGTTTGCACCGGGCTGGTGCTGCACCGTGTTAGCTAGGCCCAAGGACGGGGCCGAGCTCGAGGACGGTGCCCCTGCCGGTCAATGCCGTCCGGACGGTGCCCCTGCCGGGCAACGCCGTCCCTGGGTGATCCCACTACCATGTGAGCATGGCTGAGGTGGCGACCCCGGCCTGTGTGCCCCCAGAGCCGTGTCCGCTGTGCTCCGGCTGCCCCGGCCACCTGTGGCGCTCCGGTGATCCGGAGCGGGTGGGGTGACCCCCCACCCATGAGTCCGCGGCGTGATCGCCGCATCAGTGTGCCCCGTCGGGTGAGTCCGACATGAGTATGGGGGCTGTCCGGAGACCTGGAGCAGCCCCCCCCAACAATGGCGACGAGGAAACGGGCCCTGCGTGCCCCAAAGAAGAATAACGGAGAAGAGGGAGTGTCAGAGACGTCGGCCGCAAAGGAGGCGCTGACCCTCCCCCTCCTGCGAGCCGCGGTGGGGAGGAGCGGCAAACATCGCCCAACAAACAAAGGATTGCAGGCCCGACTCCAGCGGGCCTGCAAAGGAGAGACGGTTGGAGCCGCTGCCTCCAACCATGTGGGGGAGGTGTGATCTGCGGCGTCGGCTGCAGGAAAATGCACATGCAAGCGGCATTCGCTGCGTGAGGAGGAGTGGCTGCCCTCCCCCGTACGAGGGACGACCTGCGGCATTGGCCGCATGAGCAGCTGCCCCCCCGCCCCCTCTACGATTCGAGGGGGAGGAAAAGTTGCCCTGCGGCCTCGGCCGCAGTGACGTGAAGGAGGAGGGTGCAGCTTTTCCCCCGCATGCCTGCCAGCACCACTGTTTGAGCCGCGAGGATGGCGGCAGGAGCTGCGTGGTGGGGGCTCCGGCCCTGCCCTCCCCCCCCTGTGAGATGAGAAAGGCTCCGGTGTGGCAGACGGAGCATCCTGGGTGGCAGAGGCGGGCCCCTCCTGCCCCTCCCAAGGAACGGAGAGGACTGTCTGCGGCCTCGGCCGCGATTCATAGAGATGCCGCGTGGAGGAGGTGGACCTGGCACCCACCCCTCCCTCCCTTCGGTAGAAGAAATGCTGGCGGCCGAGGTCGCACTAAGATGTCCAGAGGCCTCCGCCGCATAGTGGAGCGGCCCCTCCCCCACAGGAACAGCTATATAGGCAGCATCTGCCGCGGGGGGGAGTGTGCTGCCCCCTGACCCCCCCTTGCCCGAGGAGAATCGCTCCGGTTCGGAGCAGTCAAAAAAAAAATAACTGCGCTGCCTCGGACCCACCTAACAGGCGCTGCCCCTCTCCCACCCACAAGCTGCCGACGTGAAGAGCGGCGGTGTACGCCACGAGAGGGGAATGAGGCGGGCCCGACTCCACCCGGGCCCGCAAGAACAAAGAGAAGGAAGGGGTTGGCGGCTCCCCCGCAACAAGGCAGGCCCATGACTACCTGGGCCGGCGGTATGAGAGGAAAGAATGCCTTTGAAAAGAGGACAGTGAGGCCTGCGGTGGCCGTGGGAGGCAACAATAAAATTGGTTGCAACCTCACGACCACATGGGCCATCCCACCAGCATTCACACCTCCCACCCGGAAGAGTCCGCAGTTATCGCCCAGCCACAGGCTAGCGGCTCCCCAAGGGAGTGCTCGTGCGCCAGCGAAGGAGCCATGGGGCCACACTGAGGAAGGGTGCAGACTGCCCCCGAGCTGCCAGGGCCGGGCAGGCCCACATAAGGTACCACAACCCAGAGCCAGGAGTCAGCATCTCTCAGAGGGAGCATACCATCATCCTGCCACTGGTGTTATCTTGACACCTCCCCACCAAGGAAAGGAAGTGGACGGAGGGTCCGGCCGCCAATGTGCCAGCAGCTCACCATCGGCACCCCCAGACTGTGGATGTGGCCGAGGTGGCCCCTGGGCCTCCCCAGGTGCGGATTTGCTGGCCTTTTTGGACTCTGTTGAATGGTGGTGAGGACACAGACTGTTTCCAGATACATAACTGTGAAAGCGGACTTGCTGAGAATGGCCCAGCGGGTGGGCAATGTGATATCGTGCACACCCACATATGTGAAAGGCCTTGTGTAGTGGCAGTGTTATGTAATAGTAAAACCAATCACCCAGGTTAATAAAGTGGTGAACAGTTAGTAGAGTAGTTATAGGAGCAGTAGTGTGTAGTGGCATAAGTTTTGTTGTTATTAAAAAAATGGAGTGGTGTTGCATAGTGCCCCTCCTGGAAGCATGGTAGCTCCCAGGATGATGTCATGGGTCACGTGACGGTAGCCACGTGACCAACATAATAAAAGTACTGAGCCGCTTCCGGCTCGGCAGTCACACCATCAGAGGCTCCAGTGTCGTTCCTTGTTTGCACCGGGCTGGTGCTGCACCGTGTTAGCTGGGCCAAAGGACAGGGCCCAGCTCGAGAACGGTGCCCCTGCCGGGCAACGCCGTCCGGACGGTACCCCTGCTGGGCAACGCCGTCCCTGGGTGATCCCACTACCATGTGAGCATGGCTAAGGTGGTGAACCCGGCCTGGGTGGCCCCAGAGCCAGGGCCGCTGTGCACTGGGTGCCCCCGGCCACATGTGGTGCTCCGGTGATCCGGAGCGGTTGGGGTGACCCCCCACCCATGAGTCTGCAGCGTGATCGCCGCACCAGTGTGCCCCGTCGGGTGACCCCGTCATGAGTATGGGGGCTGCCCGGTGATCCGGAGCAGCCCCCCCAACAGACACAACAGCAGGCTCGGCGCGTTCTTGCATTCAGAAAGCTCTTACAAGTGCTCGCAGATATTGTTGGGTAGACGGGCTTGATATTCTGTTTTCGAGTCTAGGCCCATATATCTATGTTATACTGGGATTCATAATTTTCTTTCCCGTTCGTGGAAAGTCTGTTTTTGTTTTCTCCTCCGACAGCTTCATGAAGTATGTTTCTGTGGTATTTTCTTTTTCTCTCCAGTTTGTGGTCACTTTGCAAATTACATTAAAAAACTCCTAATTTAACGGACGTTTCTTTCTTACTAGGTTCAATGATCCACCCCAGAGTGCACAGTAAAGGCTGTTGCCATATTCCATGCGCTGACACCATTTGCCCTTTCACCTGGGGGCGTGTGTCGAGATAATATGAAGGGCACTTTGCCGTGTATTTTTTGCCTTTCCTCTCCAGTGTGTAGCAGTGGCCATGCGCCCATCTGCTCTTTAAGCTGAGCTGAATAAACAGGTGATCGATAAGTGGTATCAAAAAAGGCAGGGGGAGGAAGACGGCTGGGCGCAGGTGGGAGGGGTATGTCAGGTGCTCTTTTATCCGTTTCAGTGAGGCCCAGGTTACCCGTAAGCAGCTGCTCAAATGCCTGGTCGGCAGCCGGCTTTAAGGTGCCAGTTGACCCAGCTTGGAAGGACACAGCTTAGTTATCCTCGGCCTATAATTAAGCAGCACACACCATGCTCTGTAATTTTGGCAGGACAGTGTTTGTTCCCCTGAATACCCCCTCTTTCGTTTACTGATTGTCGACAGTATTTCCCTGGACACAAAGCTGGGTTGCTAGAGCAGGTCCCAATTTTGGTAAATGGGCTCCCTTGGCTCACTTGTTGGTAGCAGTGATGTAGGCACGGCTTTGCAGCAGTAAGGAGGGAGGGGGATAGAGTAGATATAGGGTAACACAGTTATCACCTTGAATAAAAAAAATAGGAGACCAAACAAAGGTATCCCTTGAATACTTCATATCTCATTTAAAGTTTTGTGTGACTGCCTCCTAAACCAGGCGAATGTTGTGGCAAACACATACTTTTTGATCTGGACCACAGGGTTTAGTCCCCATCTCCAAATGAGACAACTTTTTAGGACCTGTATATATGAGAGTATAGAATGGTTTGTTAAGTGAACGTTATATTTAGTTTTCGAAAAATGGAAGCAGTCAGTTAAAAAAACAGTTGCATGGAGATTCTAGTTGCAGTGCAAAACAAGAACCCCACAAATTGACCAGTTAACGGAACCGTAGTAAAACAACCTTAACTATGCCACAACCTACTCGTAGCGCATCTAGTTGTGGTGATTAAAATGGAAACATTGAGCTTCATTAACTAGTTTTGGGTGCTACTATTTTTCTTAAGCTATTTTTATTGCTCATGTCTACAAACTGTCGGTACGTGTATGTAATTTGTACAGTCATATGTGGCGTCATGAGCAGTGCATGTCGCTGGCCAGGTTATTGTTGTTTTACGTAGGTGTTGGCCGAATTCCGGTTGCTTTAAGAACCAAAGGAACTTTTGGACAAGGCATCCCAAGTGGCCAGTGCGCCTCTCTTAGCTTCCCAGGTGGCCTCTTTCCCCCTTTGTGGGCATACCGGTCGCTCGCCCATTGACCATGACATCTGATCATGCCCAGGGCCTGAGCCCCCCGAGAAGTGCTGGTTCTATAGCCATGCAGACTGGTTCCGCGGGCCAGTGGTGGTGCATGGTCTTTAGCCCATCTTTAAAACTGGAGACCTGGCTGGTTGCCCGTGGCCCATCACTGGCCTGTACCACTGGTTTCTGACCTACTTGGCCAAAAGAGACTTCCTTTTTCTTTTTTGGGCTAAACTCTACTATCTGGGGTCCCCTTTCCTTCTCTCAGAAAAACGGTCATTTTGTTCATAGGGCCAATTTTTATTTATTTATTTATTTATTTATTTTTTGGTGCCATATTCCATGTCTCTGCCCGTCGGAGGTGACATACTGATGATTCCAGTGTGCTCCTATTTTACATTTTTGAGAAGTAGGGTCTGCAGAACCCTGCAAAAAGCCAACAAGCCACTATGGCGGTCATTTGGACAGTTTTCTCTAGCCCCCAAAACAATCAGATTGGTTGTTTTTCTTCTATCCAGTCTGATTGCTGGTGGCTAATCAGGACCCTGAAAATTGCCTTTTTGAATGGACTGTTATGTTCGAATTCAAATGTGCATGTGTGAACCCTTTTGGAAAACTACCTTTTACTGACAACATTTAGGTTTACAATATTTCTTCAAACACTATTTACACATTGGCGTGCAAATCCCCCCACCACCTGCACATCCACACCTACACCCACACATATATCCAAAGCAAATGTTGCTGAAAATATGTAGGCAGTGTTCATTGCACTGTAAATACAATGTTAATGAGTGGCATCAGTGCTGGAAATGGAAACACAAATACTGGGTGAACCCTCTCACCCTTCGAGGTTCTGGGCTGTTAGGAGGAGGGGGCGCGGCCCTAGGCCAGGTCACACAACACAGTATCTCTTCATAGAACCAAAACCTGGTGATTTGCATGAAAGCAAAGAGCATTATGGGACCATAAGCCTACCCAGAATCTTTAATTGCAAACATGTCTTATAGTGATTCAGTAAGAAACCGTTTGAGCTAATAATGGAAGTTGGACTCTGCGCAGCTTGATTGGTCACAATACTTACCCTAACAAATAATGGCTGTACATTACAGGACATAGATACCAGTTTGGATAGATGCAACACGCATGTGAGGCTTTGGCTGTTACTGTATTCAGTCTCCTTCAGAACAGACATTGCTCGGAGGTGCCTGCTCTAGCCCCTGTGCCTGGGGACAGATATGTTCTGAAGCCCTATTATCGCACGCAGAGAGCAGACCGCTGGGCTTCAGAACAGATCTGTGAGTGTCCTTGGTCTGGGGACAGAGCAGTGCTCGGACAAGTTTTGCTGGAGCGCCA